>NC_088653.1:15931972-16018734 GCF_964019385.1 Sycon ciliatum
GTCAAACCTGATAGCAACGAAAAATGAATTTTCCAAAGCCAGATTTAAGGCAGGCCCGAACGTACCTTGCCAGAGTGCTCAAACTGACAAGTCTGTATTTCGAATTTGTACTTACGGATTGATGGATTCTACACCAGTCTAAAGCTGTGTTCACAACTGGCGCGTGGACGCGGTACGCTTGCGGTTCATGCGCCCCCAAACGCGCGCTCGGCCTTTCACAAAAAACAGCAATCCGAGTCGTATTTAGCGCGTGCGACACCTTCGAGTACTAATTGTTTGACCCCGCCAGTCAAAGTGACTGGCATGTACGCTGATACGTGCCTGATACGCGCTGAAAATTCCAACATGTTGGAAGTTCCATTTCGGCGCGTTTCCATACGCATGGCGCCCCAAAAGCCAGCAAAAATACGCACAAACGCGTGGTTTCACGCGTACACGCGCCAGTTGTGAACACAGCTTTAGTCTAACTGAAGGGAGTCTCTGAGCAACACATGTAGTATAGCGTCTAACACCGTACAGTGCAAAAGCCCAGGCCTAAGCTCACAGACACACAGACATGTCCTGTCCTGTCCGGTCCTGTCCTGTTGACCCACTGCCTTAAAGGTTACGTGGTCCCATTGCGGGAGGAGGGAGAGGAGCAAACACGCCGGTGCCGGGTCAGGTCCCTGGACTGCCGAAATCTCCAAGAGCAGTGCTGACACATTAGTGGAAACTTGGCACGTTCTGACATGTACACAGACACACACAGACACACACCTTGACCTTGACAAACAGCTGCCGTTAAACGGCTAAGCTGCCCTCGCGAGGAGGGGAACAAAGGGGTAGCATCACGGCGTCGCGGCAGAACATCCGGCCTCATGCCGCTGCAGATCCTGCTGTCTGCGATATCTCTCGCCGCACGCACAGCAGAACTTGAACTCAAGACGCTCCCTCGCTGTTGGTCACTTGCCACGCTCGCAATGGTGCCGTTTAAATCCAGCAGCAGATCGAAAGCACCGGTTACATGACGGGCAATTTTGTTCAAATTCTTACTATTCACAGCGCGAGCAAAAGCCGTCTCGACAGGGCCTGAAACATTGACAAGAGACCAGACATTCCAGGACGCGAGCTGGATGCTGTTCCCCTTTGTTCGGCTATCTGCAAATTTATTCCTGCGGATGAAAGGTACTCGCGGGCTCGCAACACCGCGATGAGTACAGGAAATTCCTGTTGTGTGGCGATTGGCAGCATCAGGCGCTGCCCTGGGATCACCACACATTACTACAAGAACTCCAGCAGGCTACCTAAAGCGCAGGGTCGACCCTGGGGTAGAGGGGACGGTTTCAAATAGGACACCGGTTGCAAACCGGAACGGACTCAATATTCACTTTCTCTCTTGGTATTTTGATTAGAAAACATATGTCACAGTGAGACTACGATGTGTTATACTCCGAGCCAAAATGTCATGGCTCTGCGATGACCAGAAGCGCCATATCAAGCAGGTGAGTTTTTGACGTGTTGCTTCGCACTGCGACTTGAGTTTTACGACTTTCGAAAAATCAACTTCTTGTCGCAGGTAAACAGCGGCTCGCCTCTCGCCAATAAAGCACCGCATACCAATCAAAACTAATGGAAGCACACACAAGGCTTATTGTTACTCTGTACTGGCCGTCGTGGAGCGATAGCAATTACCTAATTTCAGACCCAGAGTGAATTTGACGTGCACTCTAAAACGTGTCCGGTTTGGAGCCACCTGTGATTTGAACTTTTTTGAAGCGAAAAATTGGGCAACTTGGAGGCAATGGGTCAACACAAAGGAGTAGCTCAGTTCGATTGACTCTGGCCCCAGAGCAAACTTCAACATGCCAGTTTCCTTCCACAAGCATATTTGGAGTGAAAAATCAACGCTGATGATCGGTTTGGGTCTATACAAATTTGGCTGTCAAAACGTCCCGGTATCGAGCCGTCCCCTCTACCCAGAGCCGCCCTGGGGTGGCACAGTAACACGAAAAACGACTACCAGAGAGGAGCTCAAAAAGTTGCAACCGTCCCCCACAGAAACAGGGACACACACAGACACACACACGTGCATGCACACACACACACACACACACACACACACACACACACACACACACGCACACACACGTACGCGCGCGCGCGCGCGCACACACACACACACACACACACACACACACATACGCACGCGCACACACACACGCACGCACGCACACACCACACACACACTCACACGCACACATACACACACACGCACATATACACACACACACACACACACACACACACACGTGCGATAACCACAGCCTAAGCCTCACCGTAGCACGCTCCGACACAGGACGAGAACGCAGGCAATTCTCAGCAGCCGGTCCCAGAGTTGTCCGTTTGTAGTCCTGGAAGTGCCAGACATTACGAGCAAGGCTGAGTGAGCCCGGGCACTCTATGAACTGAGCCGTAGCGGTGTCAACTTCTCTGCTGAGCGGCGTGAGAAGTGTGCAGGTCTGCCCCTCGCGAAGAGACACCTTGCAGCCGGGAGTCAACGCGTAGAGCACGCTCTGACCTGCAGACAGCGGAAGCGGCAAAACATCGGGGATGCCAGCACCACCAGCAACATCAACACCATCATCAACTCCATCATCAGCACCAAGCTTATTTTCTCAGCTTCCCAACGAGTTATCATTTGAGATGATCGGAGAAAGGACACCAGAGTTACGATAATTAGAACACTGGTGTATTGCGCACTGTACAGATATGTGCACTGACACGACAAGCACAAGTGTATTTGTCTTCGAGAATACGGGAAACATTTTTTGGACAAATTAACCTCGTCCGCGGTCCTCAAATGGCTAGAATTCACCTCAACCCACACACCACACATGCTGGCCCCACTCACCTTGGACAGCGTCCATGATCCCGTCAGTACCGGAGGCCACATGTTGTGACATGCTAGTCCCGACCAGAGCGGGCGGGGTCGTCGCAAACACACCACCGTCCGAGTAGTCAAATATGGCGTACGACTGACAGACATCGCCAGCGATAGTGACCTGAAAATTGTTACGCTGTGCCAGAGTTGAGGAACAGACAAAAAAAAGTATGTGAGAGCATTCACAGGTCTGAGGGAGTGATACAAACAAGAAAGGTCTGAAGAAAACATTGACTGTGACCACCAGGACTCGAACCAGGAACCTTTGCTTGAGGCCAGCAATGTAATCAAGTGCAATGTAATGGACTGCCTCTGCCAACTGTTCGCTCTGCGAAATATTTAGGTCTCCACTTTGATGCGGACATGGGCTGGAACACCATGGTCGACCACGTCGCAAGGGGCGTCGCGTCAAAAGTTGGCGTGCTCAGACGATACGCTACATTCCTGCCTTTTCAATGTCGCATAGCCTACTATTTTCGTTCTTTCATTATTTTTATCACACTTTATGTATGCCGATTCTGCTTACTTACCATTTCTCACGGCGTATCAAAGTCGACGGCTTAATGGGCTCTTCAAGCGTGCTGTACGCACAGTCTGTAGGGTACCTCCGGGGACACCCACAAGCAATATTCTTACACGCATGAACATCCAAACATTGACCACATACGCCAACATGCACCTTCTGGTTTTTATCTGGCGTTGTCTCCATGACTCCTCTAACATCAGTATGTTGTTCGCTCATTGAACTTTTTCAGTCGCAGTAATTCCACTCAAACTCGTGGTGGGCACAGCAATTTACTGATCGTCCCAGCCAGCCCAACTGCATACCTTGCCAAACGTGTTACCTATGCTGGGACCATCTTATGGAACCAGCTCCCCGCTGCGGTCAGGCAAGAAAGAAAACGCAATCGCTTTAAGTCAATGGCTCTTGCCTTTTGCAATACCAGATAAATAAGCCTCTTTATAAATGCTGTATGCACTGCTCTTTCCGTTATTTTCTTCCTATGCAAGTCGCAACTCCTGTTTTGAGTTGTTTTTCTTCTTTCTTGTTCTTTGCCTACTAGTTGCTGTTACACTCACTGATCCTTATGCACAGATATACAGCATTCCCTCACTAGTGGGACCATTGTTATTAGTAGGGCTCAAACGATTAGTCCGATTAACCGGTTGCAGACCGGTTACGAAGAATTAACGGTTAACCGATAAAGATAACGGTTACGCAGTAACTTTTCAGTCAATTTTTCAAGTATCAGGTCGTTGCAAAGTGTGCACTTTCGCGGGCTGTCGCACGCGTACGCAATTTCTGGGCTGTCAACTCGGTCATATCTGGTCTCTTGGTGTGAGAGTATGTATGAATGAGCATGCAAGAGAATGTACAAGTGTGCGTTGTACTGAATAGGGTACATTTTTTGAATGAGTATAGTCAAATATATGGTTAAAAAAGAGTCCGCAGGATTGCCGTGGCTTATAGGTTATAACCGGTTAAGGGAGCATCTCATAAGTTCGCATTTTGTTTCTAAACGTAACGCATTTCGAAACGGGGGTAGGGGGTAGCGCCCATTTCGGATAGAAAAATGACTGTTCGCACATTTTCTGGATGTGTACAGCTACAGTGCTGTGCATGTGCTAGACCGCTTCAGACAGCAGGGTACCGGGTGTGTTTTAGGTGTACATCTAACCCTTACACTACAAAACACGCATGCAGGCTACTCAGAGGTGTCAAATGTCACACCAGCCTGATCAAACCGTGTACCTGGCCAGCTTTGACAGTAGAGTCGTTGTGGAGGAACTCTGTTTATGTGCGTGTACATGTCATTGATTGAACTGAAGTATGTAACTATTACTTACTTGTACTCAGTAGATGCTGTACTACTGTATGTATTGTCATTCACTTCGACACTAGCAAAACAATCATGTCCATGTCCATGTACATAGTGCATGATTGTGCATACCATGGCATGGATATGTACAGTACAGTAGATCTACACTGAAAATGTGCGATAAGACTTTCAAATAGTGGGGGGAGGTAAAGTCTATTCGAAATGCGTTACGTTTACAAAAAAAGTGCGAACTTATGAGATGCTCCCTAACCGACCGTTAGCTTAGCAGTTAACCGTCAGGGGTAAAACCGTGACCGTTTGAGCCCTAGTTATTAGGTTAGGGCCTGTTTTGGACTTCCCACTCTAGAATACAAACAAACAAACAAACAAAGAGATGAAACTTACTCTGGAGGCATTGCTGGCCGATTGAATTCCTCTCCATTCCAGCACAATGGCCTTGGTGGGCAAGAAGTCCGTGTCACTTCCCAGCTGCATTAATTGTGAACGAATCACCTGTAGCCTCTGCAAGTTGGAAGAGCGTGAAACAAAACTGACGCGTACCTGTCCCAGCCCGACAGTCTCCAGGTTGGTCCAATAGGGAGCAAGGATTGGGAGCGAGCTCTGGAGACGCGTTTTGTTGGCAATCTCCAGGTCAAGTGCCGAATCACCAAAGCTGATAACACCATTGAGTGAAATCTAAAGACAATTTGAGAGAGAGGGAGAGAGAGAGAGTGAGAGAGAAAGAGAGAGAGAGAGTTTTGCGCTTTGGGTTGGATTTCAGCGAGCGCAACTGAAGATTACTGCCTTCTTTTCTAGTAGCAGTAAGATAGTAAAACGATTTAAAATCTTGTAGGACGCATCACGCAGCTTCATAAGTAAAAAAAATGGTTGTGAGCAACACTGGCTCACACTCAAATCACTGCTTTTCACCAGAAAAATATTTTATTTCAACGTTTCGGTCATGAAAATAACCATCATCAGGAAGATGGTTTTCATGACCGAAACGTTGAAATAAAATATTTTTCTGGTGAAAAGCAGTGATTTGAGTGTGAGCCAGTGTTGCTCACAACCAATTTTTTAAGTAAGATAGTGTTGGTGTAGTCAAGTACGGTGGAGAACTGGAGGTACGAGTTCGACTCCAAGAAGAAGTGGATCGTGGTTAAAAGTGGCCTATCCTATGTCACATTCAGGTGTGGATTCGTGGTAACGCAAAGACGCATTGGACAACACTCTTCCTGCACGTGTCGAAGTGTAGAATCCCATGAAGATCGGTGCAACGACCCTCCTCATCGTACTTGGACATGAAGATGCGCAGATGTACCTGCGATTTAAATGTGCTGTCAACATGGTCAATGCGCGTGGTTAAATCCGACAAGGTCATGAGTGCATTACTCGTACATGAGAATGCGTAGATGTACCCGGGATAAGAAGGACATTGACCCGCGTACTCGGGCGATACCAACAGGCCATAACCCCAAGAGTGTGCGACTGGGGTCTGGCTGCTGTAAGCCCACTGCGCGGCGGAATTCCAACATTACGTCACGCCGCTGAGGCACAGAGGGCAAAACGCCGCATTCCGCTGTGCTTGGAACCAGGGAGTAGCACAACCCCAACGAAAGTGTACGTCATTTTTTACGTAATGTTGGAATTCCGCTGCGTGGATCCCCATGCACAGAGCTTTCACGCTCTTACGGTTATGGACTCTTGGTGATACCGTGCCCTCATACCATCCCTTCTGCTACGCAGTCGGGATGATAATCGGGAGGTAACACCCTCACACTTGGGTAGTATCCTATACAGAGTGCGCAACTCCAGCTGTGGGGTCTACGACGGCAGAACTTCACATCACGGGACAAACCCGTTCACATTATACACGGTGGTGTCTTGTGTTAAAGGCTTAAAGCCCATCTGGAATGGAAGCCTGTTTTGAATAGAAGCCTGTTTTGGATAGAAGCCTGTTTTTCAAGATACACCGTCGGCACATAAGCTTGGTTTTAGTGTTGACGCACATAGAAATACCTGGTTTGAATAGAAATACCTGGTTTGAATGCAAGCCTAGCCCTGGCATCGGCTTCTACAGGAATAAGCCTGGCTTTAATACGCGACATTACGGCACTTGTACCCTGTGGATGATAGGCACACGGTTGTACGCAACCCTGCTTTGGGCTCAACTCTCTTGCGGTCACGTTGCACTGTTTGCCAGCGTAACGTTTTGAACCGTGTCACGTGATTTGAAGTTTTCCCTTCGCAGCACTGCATAGAGGCGATGTTCATTATAGACAGTTGCAGCACACTCCTGGGGGAGGGAGGTTAGGTACTCCCTACCGGCGAACCTTTGCAAACCTGAAAGCGGGACAATAGAGAGGTAAAGATCCACAATCATTATCTCCGACGTGGCGCGCAGTTTCACGTCAAATTAGGCGTAAAAATCCAAAACTTCGACGTGAGCTGCAGGTCACTGGCGTTGTTTTTCGACGAGCGAACCAAATAACACGAGCTGAACTTTCGCGTCACGTCAGAAATAACGTGCATCTTAGCCTCTCTACAGTCCGTTTCAAAAAGATTTGCAATCCTGGCGATCGCCCGCGGAGTTTGCCGTCTTACCGTATGAGCGCTCGAGCGCTGCCTGGAAAAACTCACTGTGAACTCGAAGAAATATTCCGCGCGAAAGCAGGAAAATGACAACTCACTTACGTACGTACACGTACGTCTGGTTTACAACAAACGAGTTCTTCCTCGTATTGATATGGAGTCAGAGAGGACATGTCGAAGGTGTGGTAAATGTTGACGAGCGGGATGGGTCCCAATTCGTTTTGTGCTCAAATAGTTTCTTTGAGCTGCGATGCAATTCACTCTCACCATGTGACGAAAACGACATCGACACAGACTCATTCCCAAGGCCATGACTTGGCAAAGCTATCCGTGTGACTTCAACAACATCTTGAGAAAAGCAGGCGCCTGTGAAAGCTGATAGAAGACGGCGTTGACTCCCATTAAAATTCAAATAAATTGGCGATCTTGAAATACTAAAATAATTCTCAAAAAAAGAAATCGATTGATCGATGTGCCGTTGTGACTTGTGTTCAACAACACGTAGCTACAGCGCAATGACTTCCGTGTTCACTCACATGTGTTTCAGTGCTGCGGGTGTGTTCAGAATCACATGGCGTGAGCCAGTCAAGTGTCAGTCAGTTCGGCAGGAAACGCAAGCTCCAACAACAAGTCATTTGCCGCAGCCACCTTCTTTTATTTGTCTTGTAGATCACAAAACAATGAAAAAAAGTTTGACTTGAAGATAGTTTGGGATTTGAACTCACAACTAACTTCATGGTCAGCAGACAGCATTCATAACCACAAGGCCAAAAAGGAAAGGATGAATCGTGGGTTTTGATAAAAAATCGATACTGGCTTCCAGGGCAAATTGTAAACCATGGGAAAAGGCCGGAAACCTGGCTGAAATTCTAACTCCTTAACGGCTAGTCCAATTGTTCCGAAACTTTCACAGAACAATTTGCCGTGTCCTAACAAGCCATTCTATGTACTTTGTTGTCCAAATTTCCCTTATGTTGAACGGCCTCTGCTGGGTTGACGACTACACCATAGCTCAGTGGTTAGAGCATCGCTGGCAACAAGCGAAGATCCCTGGTTCGAGTCCTGGTGGTGACAGTCAATTTTTTCTTCAGACTTTTCCCGTTTGTCTCTTTCCCTCAAACCAGTTAACATTTTACGACTTGGGGCTCCCCGCGTGCTAGTTTGTACGTGAAGTGTGTGGGTTACAGTGAGGGCTGCGTCCCACCCGCCTGTGTGGATTCACAGGAAGTGTGAGTTACGAAGTCTGAAGAAAATGTTGAACGGCCTCTGCTGGGATGACGACTACACCATAGCTCAGTGGTTAGAGCATCGCTAGCTACACGCGAGGGTCCCTGGTTCGAGTCCTGGTGGTGACAGTCAATTTTTTCTTCAGACTTTTCCCGTTTGTCTCTTTCCCTCAAACCAGTTAACATTTTATGACTTGGGGCTCCCCGCGTGCTAGTTTGTACGTGAAGTGTGTGGGTTACAGTGAGGGCTGCGTCCCACCCGCCTGTGTGGATTCACAGGAAGTGTGAGTTACGAAGTCTGAAGAAAATGTTGAACGGCCTCTGCTGGGATGACGACTACACCATAGCTCAGTGGTTAGAGCATCGCTAGCTACACGCGAGGGTCCCTGGTTCGAGTCCTGGTGGTGACAGTCAATTTTGTCTTCAGACTTTTCCCGTTAGTCTCTTTCAGTCAAACCAGTTAACAAAATTTCCTTATCTTCATACTTTTTAAGACCCAAACCTGATTGTACATCTTTTTGAAATGGACTATAGTAATGACATATCTAGGTATGAAAATGTATACGGGTGTAGCTGTGCGGCATGTGACTACATGTTCGGTTAACGTAGGAGATAACCGTTGTTAACAGTCACGTACCATTGCTTCGCTGTTGGCCTTTATAACGGGTTGTACAACCCTCCTTACGTGTGTGCACAATCTTGCTCTCTCTACACACTGCTGTGTATCATAGACCACATGCCCACGCTCTGCGCACGCGCAGATTTCCTGTGCGCACAACAGAGCTTGCTGTCTTTCCAGTTTCCTTGCCTGCAGTCAGCTTTCAAATTCTGAAAGCATGTACACGATGTAGCGTCATGGCTCGAGGCGTTTACTGTCTACACGAGAGTAATTGTCGCAGCGGCTCCAGATAGGGCAAATGATTTGCTGGCATATCAGGCCACTATTCTGGATGCAAATAACTCGTATCATGTGGACGCATGGCTAAGTTATGACAGGCGTTTCCGGCGCGCCATGGCCTCCCAACCACTGTCGTACGACTGGACTATCATCGACTCTAATTTGTGGCAGTCGTCATTCACCAGCCGTGGTCGCCCGCCATTTTTGCGCTGTTCTCTGGTGCACTCAGTGGCCCAGGCCCGGTGTCCCTTTAGACCAGGGCCTCCACCCGACGGCGCTGGGAGTGGAGGTCCGCCGCAGTCGAGCACGCCAACCCATCTTGGGAAGCCTATCTGCCGCAACTTCAACAGGGACCAGTGCAACAACTCATTCTGCTATCGTGCCCACGTGTGCCTTCAATGCCGCGGGAAGCACCCAGAAGTCAAATGTGGCAGGGGACAGTCCGCCACCTCAGCGTCTGCTCCGTAAACATTCTGTGGAGACCCCCATCAATGTTAGCCGATTAGCCGGGCTCCTTAACCGTCATTCTGATCACTCCTTCTCTCACTTTGTGTTGCATGGGTTGTGTCATGGTTTCACGATAGGCCATTCTGCTGCTATATCTGGTTGCGTTCGCAAACGCGAACTCGCCTCACTCCAGGGCCACCTCTCGTTCGCTTCCAGAGCAATTCCGGCCGCCCGTACATTCTTACGCCGCCTGTATGACCTCGACAAGGCCACATCTGAGATGTCATCTCACCGAATGCTGCACCTCTCAGCCTCAGCCAAGGGCGAACTGAGCTGGTGGCACCAGACTCTGTCAACATGGAACGGAAAGTCATTTTTCCTGCTAGAGAAGTGGATGCCCAGCGCTGACCTCCAGTCGCAAACCAACGCAAGTGGCACCATTGGATTCGGAGCCTTCTTCAATGGTCGCTGGTTTAGAGGTGACTGGTCCCCGCAGCAACTGGAACTAAGCATTACCTACAAGGAGCTCTTCGCCATTGTCATGGCCTGCGCCACATGAGGGATCGAGTGGCTGCGTGTGGAGTTTCAGTGCGACAACCAAGCTGTCGTGGAGTGCCTGAAGACGGGCATGAGCCGGTCTCCTGCAGTCAAGGCACTCATCCGCACCCTGTACTCAATCTGTGTGAAGCACAATTTCCTGATCCGAGCATCGCACCTGCCAGGAATTTCCAATACCATCGCTGATGCCCTGTCCCGGAACAAGATGGATGCCTTCAGGACCTTTGCTCCCACAGCTGCGGAGCGGCCTGACACCATGGTCCAGCCGATCACTGAGTACGTGCAAAGACATTCACTTAGGATGCAGATAGCGTTCTCTGTCGATCCTACTCCACAATATCAGTCTGACTTTATGCCTCTAGAACAACGCTCTTGTGCAATGCATACTTACCATCTATATTGGCTGTTATCACCCGCTATCTCCTCTGGCCCTAATGGGAATGTCGGCATGGGCACTCCTCCGTAACTGGCCTCTCGCGCACTACTATTAAACTCGCATGGGTCATAAACCGCTCCTGCTCAACGCAGGCCGACCCACCAACTCGCATGGGTCACAAACCGCTCCTGCTCAGCGCAGGCCGACCCACTTGGTCATATACAGCTCCTGCCCTCGGTAGGCCGACCACACGATTCGTTAACGCGCACTCAATTGAGGCCAGCTACTCTGCCCGACATTCCCATTCTTCCAAACTCACTCTTGTGTCTTTTGGTGTGTCGCGTCCTGCACGCGTGTGTGTCTATTCTATACTCTAGCATGGGGAGTAGAATGTTAATGCACTTTTGGGTGAATACCGTATTTCCTCGAATATAAGTCGCATCTGTTTACACTAAAAAGGGGCATCGGAAGGTATTTTAGTGTGGTACGGTCAGCCATCTGAAGTACAATTTACTCGCGGGGAGTTGTGGCTGAGCCGAAATTCTTGGAAATTTGGAGTCCAGATCCGTGTATTTTATTGATTCACGGGATACTTGGGGCAAAAGTGGTACGGTCAATACCGTAGTGACCATACCGTCTCCGACGCCCCTGCTAAATTTCAAGAGCAAAGGCGGGGGTGCGACATATAATTGACTGCATATGACTTCCTGCTGATGTGACTAATTTGAAACAATTTGCCTCAAACCTGAAAACGGGGGTGCGACTTATAATCGAGTGGGACTTATAATTGTAGAAACACGGTATCAGCACCCTCGATATCGGGACGGTCCCGGCCAGATCGGGATGCTTGCCAGGTGTGGCTCTCTTATAGTTTGCTCTTTCTTTGGTTGTTGTGTCAGGCCAGTGACATCATGTTCTGTGATTGGCCGTATAGGAGAGTTAGGCCAGTGACATCATGTTCTGTGATTGCCCGTATAGGAGAGTTAGGCCAGTGGTATCATGTTCTGTGATTGCCCGTATAAGAGAGTTAGGCCAGTGACATCATGTTCTGTGATTGGCCGTATAGGAGAGTTAGGCCAGTGACATCATGTTCTGTGATTGCCCGTATAAGAGAGTTAGGCCAGTGACATCATGTTCTGTGATTGGCCGTATAAGAGAGTTAGGCCAGTGACATCATGTTCTGTGATTGGCCGTATAGGAGAGTTAGGCCAGTGACATCATGTTCTGTGATTGCCCGTATAAGAGAGTTAGGCCAGTGACATCATGTTCTGTGATTGCCCGTATAGGAGAGTTAGGCCTGTGACATCATGTTCTGTGATTGGCCGTATAGGAGAGTTAGGCCAGTGACATCATGTTCTGTGATTGGCCGTATAGGAGAGTTAGGCCAGTGACATCATGTTCTGTGATTGCCCGTATAGGAGAGTTAGGCCAGTGGTATCATGTTCTGTGATTGCCCGTATAAGAGAGTTAGGCCAGTGACATCATGTTCTGTGATTGGCCGTATAGGAGAGTTAGGCCAGTGACATCATGTTCTGTGATTGCCCGTATAGGAGAGTTAGGCCAGTGACATCATGTTCTGTGATTGCCCGTATAGGAGAGTTAGGCCAGTGACATCATGTTCTGTGATTGCCCGTATAGGAGAGTTAGGCCAGTGGTATCATGTTCTGTGATTGCCCGTATAAGAGAGTTAGGCCAGTGACATCATGTTCTGTGATTGGCCGTATAGGAGAGTTAGGCCAGTGACATCATGTTCTGTGATTGGCCGTATAGGAGAGTTAGGCCAGTGACATCATGTTCTGTGATTGCCCGTATAAGAGAGTTAGGCCAGTGACATCATGTTCTGTGATTGCCCGTATAAGAGAGTTAGGCCAGTGACATCATGTTCTGTGATTGCCCGGGTAACAAAGTTATTCACTACGACAACAAACGAACAAAAAATGGTAATCTTAGTCTTACCTTTAGACTATTGTACTCTCGGTAGTCTGATCCGATACGAAGGCCGGGTGTCAGGTGCACGTTACGCGCAACGAAACTGCTCGAGATTGATTCGTACCGAAAGCCTGAGCACGTCAACACACGCATGCATCCGCGTGCGCGCGCGTGCGCACGCACACACACACACACACACACACACACGCGCATGCGTGCTCGAGCAAAAAACATGCAAATTCAAACACGCAAATTCACACGCGCAAATGCACACACACACACACACACACACACACACACACGTACACACACACACACACACACACACACACACACACACACACACACACACACACACACACACACATGCACACACACACACACACACACACACACACATTATACTCTGTACAGTATATCTGCCGGAGACTGGTCACATGCCGGGTGTCCCAGAAACAGAGGGAGAGGTCCAAAAAGGAGTCTTGGAAAGATGAGAGAATATGCTATTGAACTGTGCCACTCCCTGACCCATCTGAAATCCTAAACCTCTGTGTGGACTTGGAATGATCCCACTCATGCGCTCATAACAATGTAGTGAGTTCAGTAAAACCTATGACTAACGACCACCCCTTGAGGCCAGAGAAAGCGGTCTTTAGTGGCAGGTGGTCCTTAGTTAGAGGTTTGCAGCGCACAACCACCACAGTAAAACCAGCAACTAACGACCACCCCCTGGGGCCAGAGAAAGCGGTCTTTAGTGGCAGGTGGTCCTTAGTTAGAGGTTTGCACCGCACAACCATAAATTATATGAATGTGAGACCGCCTGTGCCTGGCGAAGTGGTCTGTAGTACCAGGCTGGTGGCTAGTCACGGTGGTCTTTAGTTGCAGGTTGGTGGCTAGTCATGGTGGTCTTTAGTTACAGGTTGGTGGCTAGTCATGGTGGTCTTTATTTACAGGTTGTACTGTGCATGAGGACCAGGTGCAGACAAAGGAGGGACGCCATAAGGGTATCCATCTTGCTCGAGTTCGCACACTGGCACAAATCAATCAATCATCGTCACAATAGAGCGGAGGAATACACGCGATTGTTCGGATCCTTTTCCGAATGCTCAAACTAGGAATGTCCGCTGCCCTTGCTGCACTTCAGGGTGGTGACAGCAGGCCCAGCAGTCCCAGTCCCTATCGGGAATAAGTGCACCCACCATGCTGCCATATACCCATACCTACATACTACATACACACATAATAATATGTTCACCACCCCCCCCCCCCCCCACACACAATAATTATGTGTTCACTCCACCCCACCCCACCCCCACCCCCACACATATATGTTCACCCCCCCCCCCCCCCATGGCCCACCACACACACACACACACACACACATTATGTGTTCAGCATCTCCGAAGTGTTATCAGTGGATATAGTCACAAAACATCAGAGTGTTTTTTTCAAGCACACATCACTCACCTACACCAACAACCGTGTATGGATCGAAACAATACAGATCAAAGTTCAGAATAGTCAATAATACGGCAATTGTGACCGCAATCACTATAGCAACTCCATAGCAACCCATAGCAACGTCATAGTAACCCATAGCAACGCCATAGTAACCCATAGTAACAGCTTCAGTTTGCTGTGAAATGAGCTGATAACGACACACCGGCAGGCTCCTGCTGGTACTAAAGCGTAAGACCTATAAAGACATTCTTCTGGCACAAAAACAGAGAACTTCCACGTTGTACGCCGTACACCGCAAAGTGGAGGGTAAGTACGCGTGCGAATTACTGCACAGGACATTCGTGCCCACAGTCATGCCACTTCAAGTAATTCCAAGTTGGCAAGAAGTTCCTCAGGACCTCTGTTGGTAGCTTCTTTCCATGGTGTGATATCTGCCTCCCTCTCCTTCAACTGCTCCATGCAGCAGTCATGAATTGCCTGCTGGCGAGCTTTGAAATTTCGGTGAAGCATGCCTGGCTGCGTACATCAAAGCATCCCTTCATCAGAGGGTTTCTCCGGCAGCCACTGTGCCTTTTGATTGTTCGTAAACATCAGTAGGCCTTCCAGCGCAACCGTGTCAAAACTTGGCTTTCAGTACAAACAACAGTTCTTTGTGAAAAAACTCTTTGCTGGAAGTGTACGTGATCTACAACTCGCAAAAATGTACGTACTATGACGTATGCGGGATCTACTGAAAGCTGAACGTCAGAGCAACACGATGCGCCCAACTATCAGCCCGTACAATGAAGCATAGCGCGTACCTGTACAGTTTTGCGCATGCACTTGACTGGTGCCACGCAAGTACGCACTCTCACCTTAGCAAATTTTGACAGGTCCTGTCACGTGACTGAAGTGCCTGTTATTATGTTCAACACTAGGGGTGAAACGAACATCGAATTTTGAATACGAACGAACTCTCACACTAACGAACGAACTCGAACGAACATTCTCCATTATGTATTTCATGGATGAATTGTTTTGAAGACCATACAGTCTGTCAGTACAGGCGTTCTCTGTACTTGGCTGGCCACAGTTCAGTATTGACGGTGTGATGCTAAACAAACACTGTGATCATGCATGTACATCTACATGTAAGCTAGCTCTAGAACGCGCGAGGCCAGAAACACTGCCCCAGCAGAAAGTGAGAATGCTCAGTGACCGCATGATACACTGCCAGAACAGAAATATATTTTTTTATCTCGCCCACCTGCGCTGAATCACAGGGTTTTGCAGCTAGCTTAGCTGCGAAGTCCATCACCATTGTCCGGACGAGAGTTTTCTTCTCATCGCTAGCTCAGGTCGTCAGAGCAGGAGAACGGTACTTCTTGACGTGGGTACGAAGATTTCTCGTCGTCGCTCTGCTGTGTGATAGAACCTTTTTGAAATTGAGAAAAGGACTTCGTCTTTCCCGACCACTTTATCAAATTCCGCTCCAACTCCGGACCGCGATGAAAGGCTCGAACGTTTTGCACGAGTGAACGTTTGCTTTCAGGAACAGATGTCACAAGCGACTCGAATCCTTTCACTACGAGTACAAATCTACCTCAAACGGACACACAGAAATATTTCAAGAAACTTTGTCCCGACGCGACACTCAACTCCTTCAACTTGCTTCAAGTGATCATCAAGGCAGACGCAGTCGATCAGCGTGCAAGCTCGCGATCTCCCAACCTCCGCGGCTCCTTCGTGATCTAGTCACAACCGGCCTTTAAGGCTTTATGCTTGCTTGCTGTGTTCGTTTATCAATCTTGCGAGTTCGTTCGTTCGTTTTCAAATTTTTCGAACGAATATTCGAACTTTTGTTCGTTCGTTTCACCCCTATTCAACACCCCCCCCCCCCCCCCCCACACACACACACAAATCTGTGTTCACACACGCGCATACAACGCATCACACACATGTGCGCACCCCCCCCCCCCCCCCCCCCCCGACAGTACCCACTCACACAAATGTGCAACCACCCCCCCCCCCCCCCCACACACACACGCACATATGCACCCCTACCTCCCCCCCCCCCCCCCCCCCCCCACACACACACACACATATGCACCCCTACCCCCCCCCCCCCCCCACACACACACACAAAACACAAACCATCACTTACGCTGGCAGCCAGTTGCACTAAGGTAGTGATTCACTTCCGTACACACATTGCACTGCCCACCGGTATAGCCAGGCTTGCAGCTACACTGGCCCACTGTCACCGCCGGGGATTGGCTGGATGATCCTGCAGGTGACTGAGCGATGCTAGGGCAGGTGATGTTCGTACTCCCAGCAACATAACAATTGCAGGCTGCGGAGAAGAGGACAGAGGGAAGTGGGGTGGGGGGGGGGGGGGGAGGGAGGGAGAGAGAGTGTGAGGTAGATAGATAGATAGATAGATAGATAGATAGAGAGAGAGAGAGAGACACACACACACACACACACACACACACACACACACACACACACACACACACACACAGAATGGGCCGGAAAAAAGCAGACAGGCGTGTAGCTTGACATCCGCAAATATATCATGACATGTACGAGCAAGTAGGGATGTGAGTCTTTGTAGTGTCAGCTCTCCGGAATATCCGCAAATCCAGCTGTTTCGACGACTTTTGTCCGTGTTATGGACTATGTAGCATTTTGTGTACAACATGCGGCAACATGCGGCGGCCTTGACCCTGCATGTTGGTAGTACAAGTGGAATCCTAGCAATTCAAATAATTATGACTTATCGGGGCTGTCCATATTCTATCAATCTTTTTCACGAAACAAAACAAAGTTTCATTTATGGGTACGTGGGCTGAGGAGAGTTCAGTTCCGAAAGTTTTTAGAGCTGAAACATCAGTCCACTCCAGTTGTCAAGTCTACATGTTGCGTTCAACTGGGTGGTTGGGGCTGGATGAGCACGGCTTAGCTCGAATGTCACTGCACACTGTACCGGTCAGCTCTGCGCGTGCAATCACACTGCACCGGCTAATTCAGAAGGCCCCGACTGTGTGTCTATTGTGGGTGCGTTCGATTACTGCCATGAACCGATTCATGAATGGAATCTCGTCGTTCGATTGTATGTGATGAGCCCTGGAACCGGTTCGGAATCCATTCACCCTATTCACATGGGATGATGTGAATAACGAGAGACGATGCATGAACGGATTCATGAATTGATTCGTGGGAAAAAAATCGAACCCACTCAGTGGATATGGCAAGTCTGCGTGACAATATGAGCACTGATTTGGACCGTGCATATCGTGTCGTGTGTACATGTTCGGAGAATCAGAACGTCCAGATAATGTAAAGTCAACACAAATATTCGGCGCATATTTATTTTCGGCTATTTTCGGCCTGGTCATGTTGCGGCCGAAAATGTGTTGCGGCCGAAATTTTGATTAGGGAGGTTGCTGGATTACAACATCTGATTTACTGCTGCAATGTGCATGAAAAGGACATTTTGGTTGCTGAAAATCACCCTGGTTTATAGAGGGTGCTTGTTTATGAACTGCTGGATTAACGTGGGACGACTGTAAGAGATTCAGCGGAGGACGTACAGATTCAGGTTGGTACAGTCCATTTCAATTACTATAGACGCGTAGGTTTTTGAAATCAAATTTGGCTGGAACTTTTTGAGAACAGTTTTCGGAATATTGCTCAGGTCCGCTTCACAATTACTCTCATATAGTTTCTAAACGATTGGATAACAGACGCCCAACTTGGAAAGATTTATTCACAAAGTGATCACAGATTTCATGTGGTATAGATGCTGGCATAACGGTTTTTGCCTAGGTACGCGTCTATAGTTTTGAAATGGACTGTAGTCGCACATCAGCACTGTCAAACCAGGATATAGTGTAAAATCGGGAATTTTTGGTGGTGTAATATTTTCAGTATTTCCCAAAATCGCCGGTTCGGTAGAGCAAAAATTTCCGTAAAAACCAGTTTTTCAGATCCAAAATGCATTTTGCACACTGCGTGGAATGGTACTGTAAAAGCCATAATATTATATATATAACGAAGTGCTAACTCTAACGAGTTAACGAGGAGAAATCTGTCGTTAAAATAGAAATCGTTATACAGAAATCGATACATATACTGTCCTATTGAGCGTTGAGAATGAGTGAGAATCGTTACCTTTGGTACACGTAAACTAGTCGATTTTGGGAAATCGTTATATATGCGCCGCGTTAGAATAATGGCTTTTACAGTACAGTCAGACCTCGCTTATCCGGTCCTCTTTTATCCGGATCCCTCGCTATCCGGAAGAAAATAGCTGGTTACAGATCTACAGCATACGCAATGCATCCTACATAACTGGTGTTCGGTTATCCAGTTTCCTCGCCTATCCGGACATTTTTGTGGAAAACGGATGTGTGCGGTTAAGCGAGGTCTGACTGTATTGTTGAATTTTAGGTCGAGTTTTATTTTTAGGTAAAAATGACCTGTACTGAAGTTCAAAATGTTACGAGTTATGACTAACTGTCCACCAACGTAACCAAATCTTGTACATAACAGTCAGCGAGTGCCGAGTTGAATTTTGTACTGAAGTTGCCGAAAATATACCGAAATTTTCTCGTTTTACAGTATCTCTCTAAACTCACCCGTACACACTCCGCCGACGGTCGACCGGTGGAAGCCCGGCGCGCAATCTTGGCAGCCGAGACCCTGGTATCCACGGCGACACGGACACTGTCCAGTCTGGACGTGACACGGAGACGTCATCGTCGCCGTCGGTGATGATCCCGCCGTCGTCGTCGTGCCGACTGCGTCGCAGGAGCACGGAACGCAGGAGTCGCCAGGGCTGCCGACGATGGTGACGGGAGTGGGGCGGTAACCAACGGCGCAGATCTCGCAGCGCACACCCTGGTAGGGAGGTGTGCATGCGCACTGACCGGTGCGTGCGTCACACTCCACACCAGAGCCGCCGGCGTGACTGCGCACACGGCCTGCCGGGCACGAGCACGGGGCGCAGCCGTCCGCTCGGCCGTTGGCGGCGTAGTAGCCCGACGCGCACCGCTCGCAGTGCCCGCCAGTCACGTTGCCACGACAGTGACAGCCTCCGCCGTCACCAATGCATTGCAACGTTCCGTACGGGTTGCAGGACACGTTACGCATAGACGGGCTTCCCGGGGCTTCGCTGCCGACAGGAACTTTCATGGGACAAAGTAGATCTGGATAAGGCAGGAAGCAAACCAAACACATCAACCGTAAAGAAAATATTTAAATTTTAAATTTTGTCCGTGAGAACTCGCACTAAGACATGCATGTTGTTGAAAGTTGAAACATGCCTGAAGTTCGTGATTTAGTGTGAAACTCTCGGAGTTTCGACGCAACCTACACACACAGATGGTACATGCCGACGTTGGAAGTTAGCGCGTAAACGGTAAAATGCTAAGCATGTCTACTGTTCACATTAAGGGACGGTAAGGCATGTATTCTTACCTGTAGGCACGGCCATGCCCGACTGAGCGAGTGAGGACTGTGCTGGTGCCGCCGCGGTAGCTGCCTGCTGCACAAGACCGGCGCTGGTGCCGGCAGACATTGTGCTGCACAGAGCCAGTAGCAGCAGCAGCAGTGGCGATGACGACATCGGCATGGGCCGAATCGGCAGCGGTCCCGGTGTTGACGACTGCATGCCACTACGCCTCGTGTGCTGCACACTGCGTGCAGCGATGCTGCTGCTGGTGACGATGGAACACAAAGGGCAAAAAAAACAAGCAGAGCAGCCGCAGCAGAAGGTTAACAACGCAACCGTATAGTCAGCTTCGCGGCCGATCACAGGCAGATAGAAAGGGATGCAGGCAGGTAGGCAGACAGAGACAGACAGACAGACAGACAGACAGACAGACAGACAGACAGACAGACAGACAGACATAGGGACAGACAGACAGAGAGACAGACAGACAGGTAGGCTGGCAGGTAGGCACATAGACAGACAGACGGACGGACGGACGGACGGACAGACACACAGCTGGACAGCAGGACAGATAGACAGCCAGACAGCCAAACAACAGAAAGACAGACACACAGACAGACTTTACGAGCTGCATGTGCGCCTTGATCCTTGAGGTTGGTGGCAATCCTACGGATGGAGAAACTTGGTCTCCAGCCGAAT
This sequence comes from Sycon ciliatum, assembly GCF_964019385.1. Lineage (NCBI taxonomy): Eukaryota > Metazoa > Porifera > Calcarea > Leucosolenida > Sycettidae > Sycon > Sycon ciliatum. Next base: position 15,952,336 of record NC_088653.1, read on the forward strand.
CTCTTGAGAACCGTAACTTTTTTTTAAACGCGGTGTTTCACAGAACATGAAGACATACAGTCCAGCCTGTTCCTGCAGACACCTGAGAAAAACGGACACCTGTAAAGTGAGGACACCTGTAAAGTGAGGACACCTGCAAAGTGAGGGCACCTGAAAAGTGAGGGCACCTGAAAAGTGAGGACACCTGCAAAGTGAGGACACCTGCAAAGTGAGGACACCTGCGAAGTGACGACACTTGCAAAGTGAGGACACCTGCAAAGTGACGACACCTGCAAAGTGAGGACACCTGCAAACCTGCAAAGTGAGGACACCTGCAAAGTGAGGACACCTGCGAAGTGACGACACTTGCAAAGTGAGGACACCTGCAAAGTGAGGACACCTGCAAAGTGAGGACACCTGCAAAGTGAGGACACCTGCAAAGTGAGGACAGCTGTAAAGTGAGGTCACCTGCAAAGTCAGGACACCTGCAAAGTGAGGACACCTGAAAAGTGAGGACACCTGAAAAGTGAGGACACCTGCAAAGCGAGGACGGCTCGTCGCAGTCCCATTGATTCTGTGTGCATTTTAGCATGCGCGGACACTTGAAAAACGCGGTCACCTGTGAAATGCGAAATGCGGACACACTCGCGTGCACCACAGTACTGTGACGCACTGATCTGAACTAATAAAATAAACTCATCTGGGCTCTAAATTCCGAAATTTTCGGCTCAGCCACCCCTCCCCCCACACGAGTAAACTGTATTTTAGATGGCTAGCCGTACCACACTAAAATACCTTCCGACGCCCCTTACAGCTCGCCGTACCACACTAAAATACCTTCAGACGCCCCTTACAGCTCGCCGTACCACACTAAAATACCTTCCGACGCCCCTTACAGCTCGCCGTACCACACTAAAATACCTTCCGACGCCCCTTACAGCTCGCCGTACCACACTAAAATACCTTCCGACGCCCCTTACAGCTCGCCGTACCACACTAAAATACCTTCCGACACCCCTTACAGCTCGCCGTACCACACTAAAATACCTTCAGACGCCCCTTACAGCTCGCCGTACCACACTAAAATACCTTCCGACGCCCCTTACAGCTCGCTCGACTCAACTCTACTGAGTGGAGCGGACCCACACCTTGATCTGGTGAGTGGCGCCATGGGGATTCTGCAGTCAGATGTGCTTCCATTTTAATAAAAACAGTGTAACATGGAAATTGTGGGCACATGCTATGCGATCGAGTCCACCAACTAAACCAGATTTAACACGGTCAGACGTGCACAATCTAGCACAAGACTGACTAGGAGTACTGAGACATTCCACGGCATGAAAGTCAGCTTGAGCACTGCTCGATAGCGCTAACCAACGGGCTTCCAACTTGGAAGGCTCATGGATATTAGTGCTAAGGGGTCGTCCGGATTTTTCGAAAAATTAAAAAAACCCGTCCTCAGGCAGAAAGGGGGTGGGTGGTCAAGAGCGCTGGCGGAATTTATTTTTTTTGATTTTTCGTACCTTTTTTTTCTTCTTTTTTTCTTCAGTGACTTTCATACACTTGTTGCACTGACATGACATTGTAGTGCACTGTAGACGTACACGCCAAGGATGAATTTACTGTCAGGTTTTTGCATAGCAGTTTTTGCTATGCAAAATCTCAATTGTGGCGTAGGCTACAAAAAGCATGGATAGCCTGGATGTGTATGTATCGCAGTTTTCTACGTGTCACTGTGATTTTGCGTAGCAAACTGCGATGCGATACCGGATAAATTCATCCCTGCACGCGTACATGTAGTGTAGGATGGCAAACACTAGTATTAAGTACTAGCAAGAGTACATACCCCCAAGAGTGTGCAACTGCCTGCACAACCTCTATGCTGTGCTGCGACGGCAGAACTCCACATCACGTGACGTGGTTCAAAACGGTTACACTGGAAAACAGTGCAAAGTGATCACAAGAGAGTCGTACCCAAAGCTGGGTTTCGTACAACCCTGTATCAATCATGCACAGAGTGCAAATAATGTGTACGGGTTCATCACGTGATGTGAAGTTCTGCCGTCGCAGACCCCATAGCTGGAGTTGCACACTCTTGGGGTTATGTACTCTTGGTACTACAGTTGAACATCGATTATCCGACCACCTCTGGGCAGACAACTGTCAGGCGGTGTTCAGATAAGGCAAATGTTCCGGATAAGAAAACACACTGTAAATACATGTACATGTACATTGTAAATAGAATAGAGTGCTACTTTTCAAAATTTTCGTATTTTTTGAATGGCTCACTACATGCACAGTGCGTACTCTACGGCACGTGCGCCCAAAAAAACTGTTACGGAAAATCGAATGGTCGGATAGTCGATGTGCGGATAATCGATGTTCAACTGTAGTATGATAATTATACCAGTACATGACTCTTCATGTAGTTGTAGGACGTGCATGGCCGTCGGTAGACCTCCTACTCACTTTACTTAGCTACTAGTACTTGACATACATGTACATGTAGGTGCAATCAGTGAACATGGGGTCAGGAGTTCTTATTTTCGAGCTGGGCATCGGTAAAAATCAAAAAATTAATGGGAAAAATGGGGGGTGGGTGGGTGGGTGGGTCAGAGACAATTTTGCACGAGGACGGATTTTTTAATTTTTCGATAATTACGGACGACCCCTAATTCCAAAGAGGGGAAGGCGATCGCCATCGAGAAGAGCACAAGCTACATTCCACTGTTCAAATTCTGGTTTAGTTGGTGGACTCGATCGCATAACTTGTGCCCACAATTTCCATGATACAATTTTTTTCCTTCGCTCACCATCTGAGTTCTTTAAAAAAAATTAAAAAAACATTCACGGTTTCCGGCGAGACTCGGCTGGCGGCCGAGCTTTCCGCATCCGTTGGAACGCCACCGCCCTCTATGGATCAAGGCGCTGATGCAGCTCCTAAAGGGTATGCGCTTAAGTGCCAGTGCATATTATTATTATGAAATGACCCAAAGGCAATATGCCTATCGAGGGGTTCATTTGATTGCAAGAACATTACTACTACTAGTATGTACAAAGACAAGTAGGGATTGATAAGGAGAGAAATGGGGGAAATCAACTGCAAGGTGGCGGAATTCCGCTGATTGCATAAGCATGGTTAGCTGTAAATTTCCTGAGGGCAGCTTTGAACTTATAGAGCGAGGCTTCCGATGTTAGACTGGGGGGGGGGGGGGGGGTAACAGGTCCATAGAATAGCAGTTCGGAACATGAAGAGAGACTTAGACAATGATTTAAATTTGGGAAGAATGATTTATATTTAGTCGTCGCTCACTATTCGTAATCTTGAAATGGAAATCAGCAAGGTAATCACGATGATAGTTCAAGTCAGATCCCGTACTGCGGACAAAATTTCCGCGCAAACACGGACAAATACGGGCAGCTGGCAACGTTGCACTCTCACGTTACAACTCTCTAAAGCAGTCTAATTTCAGAAATTTTCGGTGCTCAATATCTTCAGTATGAGGGCAAAAGGCCAGGTTAGGTGAACAGAAAATTTAGGTGCGGAGAAGCAGATCCCAGTTGGATTATGTGTGCTAGTGTTTGTTCAGTGTACTGAAATTTTAGGTATCAAAGAGACGCACCGCGAAAGTACCGAAAATAAAAGTACACCGAAAATTTGGGAAATTACAGCAGTCCGGGGACGTACAACATGAACACGGATAGCACCACGTGATGTGTCCGAGGGCCTGAGACCGAGAGTCCTGAGCAGCCGGAAACGGAAGTGGTCACTCTTTATTTACCTTACCAAAGTGATGCGATTGTTTCTTGCTGCTGGCCGGCCCCCGGCTCCATAGCAGTGCCCCTGAAGCAGAGAATACACACTTGTGCACGGCTGGATGCTCTTGATACCGTAAAACCGAAAAGTTTCACGAGTCACAAAGCGTAACGTTTTAACGACCAATTTGTTTCGTTATTTGAAGAAACGTTATCGTGAACTCGGTTTGAGATGTCTGTGTAAAGATGCGCATACAGGCGGGTGGCCAGGTAGCCATCGTTAAACTCTCTGCACGTTATCATGCCAAAACTACAAAAACAAACTTTTCGGTCGAAAATTTCTGCTTTTTATGTGAATGTGGCATTCATCTACTCACATGTCAAAACAATACGAGTGGCAAACAATAATGATTCGATTTCCTAAAAAAATGTATTTGGCATGCATGTACACACACGTCGACACGAGTGGCAGAAAATAAGGATTCAATTTCCTAACATGAATTCCACTTACTCGAGTCACCCTAGCGCACACGCTCCGTGGTCTTCCAAGTAAGCTTGGTCAAAGACTTCTGCTGTTGAACCGAGCACTACTTTGACCTGTTGTCTCCGTTCTATTCCAAATCGGGCTCCGGCAAATATGGCCCGAGGCGTGCAATATTGGCTTTCAAAAACCAAGAACAACTCCAAAGGTTCTTCGAAAGCATCCATATACGTCCTCAGCAAACTGTCAAAAATACTGTGGTGGGAAAGGACATGAACCTGGATGTTGCGGGTCAGCCAAATCAGCGGCTCGGCCTGCTGCTCGTGCTCAAGGGACTTTTCACTTTGTGCGGCATGCAGCACGAGTACCTGCTGCATATGGACAGTTCGAGTTCGCGCGTGGTGCAAAATCGTATCACAACTCGTAGGTCTACATCGTACACAGTCCATGCGGGAGTTTGCAGACTTCAGCAAGTTAGTTCAGGTCGCCATGCACGTGTTTTCTGTTCCACTGTACCCCGTACTGATCTACTAGTACTTGAACCAAGAGTACATAACCCCCCACTTACTCTTGCTTGAACTGAAGCAGCTAGCATTGTCCTTGCGCATTCTGCATTGCCCGAGCTTGGGACCTTGGTGGTTGGCAGCAAAAGAGCAGGAGAAATTGGTCAGCTAGCTGGGGCGAGTGGGGGGCTTTTATTTTCGTTGAAATCATCGAGTCGACGGCGCTATTTCATCACGACAATCATCTAGGAGGCATCTGGTTCGAGAGCTGCAACTGAGTGTGCTATAGCTGGGTAGACCATGTAGACCACGGAGTGCTAAAAATGCCCATGACCGCACGAGCTCAGTGGAGCTACACTGTCTGTGCTAAAATAGGAGCTCACACCGTCACCCCACTGTGACAACTAACTGCTTGAACTGTCTTGTTATGCAGTGTTCAGGTTCACGCGTCGGACTTGCTGTGCGACAACTGGCACTACAGTACCAGCGCTACTTTTAGCTGGAGTGTCTCCGCATCATCTGGTCACGTCCTGGCTGGCTGGGGATGTTCTTGATCTTGGCGATTCCAGCCTTTTCCAGGCAAGAACAAGCTTGCTTCGCTTCAGGCGAATCAGGGTCAAGGAAGATCAACAGGTCAAGGATCTATGAGAAGTGCAGGATCTAGGAATGATCCGAGTAGCACGCGGTATCCTGTCGTAGAACTCGTGCAGTCGTGGCAACAATCGATCTGCACTCTGTGACGGTGCTAGAAGAAAAGGAGAGAGAAGCAAAAGAAGGGAAAGAAAGGAAGCAGAGAAGGTTGCATGCATGCCTTGGCCAGTGTGTCCTGAAATGTAAGCAAAAATGTCTTCTTCCGGGCAAAAATATAAAAAGAAACAATCATTAGATCGAGCGCACAGCAACAACAAGCTGGTACATGGTAAGAAAGCCTTGCGTCCACCACACAGCTGGCACATCAGCGCTGAACGGATCAGTGCAAAGCCAACCTGGCAGCGGATGGAGGCTACGAGGTTGATGCCGTATGGCTCCCCAGCCTTGGCGGTGAGGAGGGGGGCGATGCGTTTGTATAGCGAGGCGCCATGCTTTCCCATGTAGGCATCGGCGGCTTGAATGCTCGTTCCGCCCTTTAAAGCTCGTAACGGAAGTGACACTTGTGGGGAAACAGGATCGTAAAGAACGTCATAAAATTCGAAATCGGCTGCAGCATACTGACAGCCTGCCACATAATACATTCCTAAGGGTGTGCACATACGCATAATTTTAAAATTAAGTACTTCCACACATTCCTTCCGGTTTCAACATTATCTTGAATGACCCTGAATGCACATGTGATGGGGTAAACAATATCAAGACGGTTGACATTGTTCTCTGCCTCTCCGTGTGCAGTACACGCTGTCCCCGGGGAAAATTGCGGAAAAAATCGCAAAAAACGCGGGGGAAAACGCGGCATAATATGGCATAATTTGCGGTAAATATGCGGTGAATAATATTGATCTGCGGCAATTTTCAGTGAGTATGTAGTGAAATCAATCAGTTAGGGCCTGGTCAGACTGCGGCAAAATCGAAATAATCCTAGGATTATAATCCGAATCTCCATAGTAACTTGCCGCCAGAGCGGCAAAAGCGAGAGTTGACGCTCCAAAAAAAAAGCAAGAACGGACCACGCTTTTCCGCTCCAAACAGGATTTGACGCTGATACGCCATTGACGCTGATAATCACTGATTTTTTCATCTCGATATCGAGGAGCTAATTGGCTACGGACAACAACAAAACTCATAAGGATGGTTGCAAGGATTGCACTGAAGGTGTTGGCGATCCTCAAGGTGAAGGAATTTGACGTCGTTCGTGGAGATTACCACTTGACGCTCGAAATGAAGTTTGACTTTTCACTCTCCCCACATGTGTAGTGTGATCGCGATTCAAATTCTGGACGCTGTTCATTTTTCGTCAGGCAACCAAAATTTGCCGCAGTCTGACCAGGCCCTTACACGTCTCTGGTGTAAGCACTCGTCATATTTGAGTAAAAAGCCGCCACGATGAGACGTTGCTGACCGAACAGTGCACTGTGTGTACGTGTAGTGCAACAAAAAAGTTCAAAAAACGCGGGAAAATCGCGGAAAACGCGGTCTTTTAAAAAATCGCAAAAAACGCGGGAAAAAACGCGGCCGCGGAATTGCAATTTTCCCCGGGGACAGAGTACGGACCTCAGTTGCAAGCAGGGAGTCGTAAAATTTTTTTTTCTTTTTTTTTTTTTTTTTTTTTTTTGAAGTAGTAAAAGCCTCTTTTACGGGCGAACAAAACACAATTTGCCATGGCGGAAGGATTGAAAACAAATCACATAATGATGACGTCGCATGTGATCAGACAGCAAGAGAGGCATAGCATAGTCCGCACAATCACGAGGCAAGGCTCAACGGGACACCCTAGCCTCCACGACAGCCAGGGAGGCACAGCCATACATTGGAGGCTGCCAAACTCGGCGAGCCCCACGCAGACACATGACACTCGAACGCAGCAGGGCGAAAGACAGCCTGCAGCGGAGGTGGGCAATTAGCACAGAATACGCCTCCCTCCCACGTAGCGACTGGAGATGTGCAATCCGGCTCACCAGTGCAGCGGCACCCTTGCCGCATCCTCCGGTGGAAGAGAGCACAAAGGGAAGAAAAGTGGATCGCTCCACTTCTCGGACTCTCCGATCATATCGACGCCGTTTCTCTTGCTCATGGTGCCGGTAGCAGCCAGAGAGAGAGGAGGTGCGGTTCGAAGACGCATAAGGGTTGAACACCCGTACATCAATAAAAGTGCGTTCGAACCGACCCCCCCAAACTCCACTGGCCACCACATCCAAACGAGCTTGATCCTCGGTTGATGCTGACCGGAGCTGAAACTGCTCCCCAGTCAGGGGTTGGAGATGTGGCTCCACTGCGACGTTGTGGGCGACACCCTTCAATGAGCTTGCCAGTATGTCGCGCACCTCGTTGTGGGGAGTCGTAAAATGGTATTTTACGACTCCCTGGTTGCAAGCTCACAACTCAGTACTCAGTTTCCCACGGTTGTACTGCAGAATTATTTATATATTTCACTTATCTATTTCACCGTCCAATGGCAGAAGCCAATGCAAAGGAGGGGGCGTTAGCCAGCTATGGCAAGAGAAGAAAAAAATGAAGGAAAGAAGATGATAATCGGAAGAAAATAATGCATCAGCGGGGTGAAATGTATTAGCTTTAACTTCGATGTGACCTTCCAATGTACGTTGCTGGCGGTGTGACATTGCTGACTCAAGGAGAAGAACACTCAGCCAGGAGCTGCAGATGAGGATGGGATGGCGAGTACATGTACAATCTTTACAGCATTTTGCCAATTGGCGAGGTTATCTTGATCTTTCCACCATGCCAGATGATCAACATTATTGGAAGCATCAGCTGCAGTACCCTTGCAAGTGGCTTGGAGAGGCTTGTATCGTCTATCTGCTCACTATCCCTATCCTGGTACTGCTTCCATGAGACGGATCAAGTCGATTGATCTTAGCCTTCTCCTTCTGCTGCTTGCTGCGGCGATGTCGCTCCGAAGCATTATGACGTGATTTTTTTGGCATCACTACACCTTGTGATCGAAAGGAGCTTGAATATCGGGCACAAGATTATTTGAGCGGACCTCAAAGCCTACGCATACCAGGACAAGAGTGATCGAGTCAAGGACAATAACGCTAGACGAAGGTTGTGCGTATCAGCCCTGCCGCTAGAGTTACGGAGTTCACCATCTCTACTGGAAAGTAATTAGTTGTCAAGTTTGGCAAATGTTCTGGTTCAGTTTCATCCTCTGACACATTTCTCCAACCATTTCATAATAATTATTATGTCTTGTCGCCATCAGAACTACATAATTGTACATGTACCTCCGCCATCATCCATGCCTGGCCGCTCCTGCTAAATCATGAACACTAGAACTAAAGTGGAAGGAAGATCGATTAAGGTGACTAATAAGTAATAGCACTATCTTTAATGTAGAAGAGAAAAGGACATATGGATACGAGTTAAGAGTAACTCTCCATCACTGTAACATGACACTATATACAGTCAGAAAGTGACATTTATTTATGGCTCAACATCCGAGTTTCAAATAACACTTTCTTTCGAAATAATATGATCAGTAGCACTAGTGCGACTTCATGAATAATAGCAGCCTAGGCTTGTTGCAATGTTGGTTTGGCAAGGTAGTGAAGTAGTAGTTCGATACATCCGCACATTTGCATATGTTGTGTTTTGCGGAACTGTACGCTATGCCTTAGGTTATCACTAGTGTAGGGTTTCATTTATCAACTACATAGTCATTTCACGCTCGTTCGGTTTCTCACACTCGGTGCACCTCTACTTTTTTCCACAATATCCTTTAACATGTTATTCACAGTGGGTCCAATGTTATTAGGCATTTTGCCTGTTTTGATTTCCACTATAAATAAAGTATACAACAACAACCTCACACTTGCTTTACTTGCGAAACCTTTTCAGTTGTTGTTGAATAAGAGTGTGTGTAGCAGTGAGTTTTCCGCTCTCGCTGTAGCATTTTAGATTCGTGGCGAAGAAGTGAAGATTTGCGTTTACTACTACTACAAGACTTGTTGCGTGTTGTGCGTGCGGGTTGAGACCACCGAGGGTTCTCACCATTTGCTGGTAGCAGAGGATGGTTTTGAGTCTAGTAGTGGTAGTGCAGTAGTATCAGAGCACAACAATGAGTGTGTCTGATCATGAGAGATCTCGTAGTAGCGGCGACTTGCCGGAGCATCCCGCGCATGCGGCGGGAGCGACGACCACGGTGGAAACCAGCTGCAGCGGATCGACGTCCGAGCCACTGGAGACGAGAGTACACTCCGGGTCGGGTGAAGACGTTGATAGCGCAGACCACCACTCCGCCGAGGAGGAAGATGTGGAGATCGAAGACGACATCCAGGATGTCACAGTTCTGAAAGCCATGAAGATAGGGCAGAAGAGTGAATTTACCAAGCTTCGCAGACGAGCGCTAGTAGTACTGACGAAGGACATGGACAGTAGCGAGCTTGAGGAGGAGACAAGTCGGCTAAGGGCGCGTTCAGACTGGCGTAAAAAACAAGCGGAATGTGAAAGTTGTCAAGGTGAATCGCTCACGTGACGTTCCCGCCAGCGTAAACACGGAAAAGGTTTCCCACCACTCTGCAGGCCAGTGGAATGCAGATTCCGGCGGCATGCGGAGCGCTTTTGATATCCTTGCAGCACATTTTCCGTCTTTTCGTTTTATTTCAGCCTCTACTCTTGCAGTCTGACTGCATGCTTTTAGAGTTTTGAGTTTTGACTTCTAGACTGCCAACTTCTCCCATCATGCCGAAATCTTTGTTCGACTCAGCAATGGAGAGGGAGTTCATGGAGCTGTACGTGGTGATTTTTGCGGGCCGCTCTGCAGGCAAAACGCTTTTACTGCGAACGAGAATCATACTCTGATCGCGGAGCGGATGAATGCCACCCAAGCACCAAACACTCCTGACATAGTATTCTTTTCGTCGACAAGCACAATGATCCAGTATCTCAACAGACTGAATTAGTTTATTTTGATATCCAACTCAAACTGAGTCAACTCAAATTTTTCAAACGTCGAAGCTTCACATGTACTACTAGTACTGGCCATTCCAGCGGGATACACGTGCAGTGTGATTGCGATTCCCGGGATTACGCTGCAGCTTTCCGGCGGCTATTCACGCCAGTCTGAACGCGCCCTAAGCGAATCGTACGACCGGGCAATGAGCACCATGGGCGACTTGCTCGGACATTACAGTAGTCGTAATGACACTAAGAACCGTTCGAAGACGGTTTGCGAAATGGAGGTGTTGGAGGAACAATTCTCTAACGCGATGGCCCAGCTGATTGAAGTCACACGAGACGCGGTGCATCGGGAAGGAATCAGTGGCGCTGCTGCAGCGCGGGACAGGCGCTATGGAAGTGCGTTTGAGGCGTATGAAGACGAATTACTTGGTTCAGCAACGCTACAGCAAGCGGCGAGCGCTGATCCAGAAGGCGAGCAGCAGGTGTTACAACGAGACACCCACAGCCCGGACACTTGGCAAGGATCTACAGTGAACCGTTTTGGCGGAGCGTTCCCTAGTTCGGCAGTGCGTTCAAACACGGACTGCAACGATTCTCCTGTACCTGTGGCGGTGGAAACAAGCGTGACTATGACATCTGAAGCGCCCTTGTGCAGCAGTCAGAGTGTGACGACTGTCAATGCCATGCAGAGATCAGGTGTCATTTCAAGTGCTGCTATGACTGGGTCTAGAGCACCACCAGTGCAGGCAGGGCTGTCACATCACGCTGAGCCTTTCCCTAGGCCCTCACAGAGTACAGCGCCACCTGCACTCCACAGTCAACCAGCACCCACTACTGTCATGCAAGGACAAGGGCTATCACAGTTGACTCATCATGCACCTGTGCTTGCTTCCACAGCCAGCAGGGGATCCAGGAGTGGAATGCCAACTCACACTAGTGGTAGTAGACCTGCACAGACAACCAGAGTGGGCACTGCTGGAATTAGGCCATCTTCTTCCAGGTATCAACCTTCATCATTTACCAACGTATCCGGTTTCCAGTAGCAACACGACTTACCGCAATACTGGACAGTTGGCATCCGCTTATCCAACTGGTAATCTTCGTCCTCAGTTCCGAGCACAGCACCACCAGTCAACAGGACAGGCCAGTGTGAGTCTGCCACCATTTTACCCAGCGACCGGCAGTGCTGTCAATGCACCTGCATCGGCTGGACCGTGGACGCATCTCCAAAAGATCAGCATCCCAGTGTTCGATGGGAAGAAGCACAAATACGAGGCCTGGAACGCCGCGTTTGCTGCATGCGTGGATGCCGCACCGCTAGCACCGGAGACCAAAATGCTCCAACTCCGCCAGTACCTAGGCGGCGAGGCGTTGGAGGCAATCGAGCGTTTCGGCTATTCCGCAGCAGCGTACAGTGGAGCGAAGGCCATGCTCGAGAGAAAGTATGGAGGCGAACGGCGCCGCATTGCTCTTCATGTCGAAGAACTGGATCACATTCAGTCAGTGAGAGCGAATCGCCCAAAAGAGCTAGAGAAGTTTGTCGATCTACTCTCGGTAGCAGTGATCAACCTCAAGGATGCTGGGCGGAGTGCAGAACTACAGCCTGGCACTTTCTACAGCAAGCTCTTGAAGAAGTTCGACCAGCAGCTCCTCACCCAATTCCACCGATGGCGATACGACCGAGCCAAGCCAGACTCCGTAGAGGTCCTTCTTGAATGGTGCAGTCTGGAGGCTGAATTCCAGACCATGGCAGCAGAAACCACTGAAGGCCTCAACGCGAGGAGTCAGGCAAGTGCAAGTAGCACTGTTTCCGCATCACGACGGTCGACACCATTCGCTGGTCCGAAGAAGAGCACATTCGTCAGCACACCAGACAAGAAGCCACGGTCGTGTTCCCATTGTAAAGGCCCGCATTCCATCACGCAATGCATGCCCTTCAAGGCAGCAACACCGGCGAAGCGATGGAAGGTCGCGAAGGAGACAGGCCTGTGCTTCCGTTGCCTGAATTCTGGTCACTCAGGGCGCGAGTGTTTCAGGGCACAGACATGTGGCATAGACAGTTGCCAGAAAAGCCATCATCGTCTGCTTCACGAAAACCGGCAGATTGGATGGCATAAGCAGCCAACGGAGAAGGCGGGAGACAGCAAAGCAGCAGTGTCGAGCAACGAGGCTACCGGTGCGACCGAGCGAACACAGTTGGCAGTGCTACCTCCCACGGAGGGGAGCTCATCAGCGGCTCAAACCACCAACCTCGGCGTGCGCGGCAAGATAGCGCTCCGAACCGTCTCCGTTGTGGCACGGAGCGGGGACCGCCGGATTGCGCTCAATGCGCTACTGGATGACGGCAGCACTCAGAGCTATGTGAATGCTTCGGTTGCAGTTCAGCTCGGAGTAGAAGGGCAGACGCAGCGGGTGTCTGTCAGCGTACTGAATGGTGAGATCGAGTCGTTTGAGACAATGCCGGTAGACTTCCAGTTGGAGAGTAGCGACGGAAAGTTTATCGTCCCAATGACCGCCATAACCACGACGAATGTGACCGGCAGCTTGAGGCCGATCGATTGGAACGTTGAAGCCGCCAGATACACCCATCTGCAGGACATCAAGTTCCCCAAGCCTGCCGACCCGAGGGTGGTCGACATTCTCATTGGTCTCGATCACGCGGAGTTCCATACGGCCCTGGAAGAAGTGCAAGGAGAACCAGGTGAACCCATAGCTCGCCGAACAGCTCTCGGATGGACCTGTGTCGGGATCGTCGACAAATCGGCCAGAGCCACGCTGTTCTGCCATCGCAGTGACGTGTTCGTCGCGGAAACCAGCCATGACAGTCTAGAGGGCTTGGTCCGACAGATGTGGGAGATGGATAGCCCCCGAGAGGCGACGCAGTCCACGGAGGATCGCGAAATCATCTGCAGTGCACGGGCGACCTTGTCTGGAGTCGGCACCGGAAGGTATACCGTGGGACTTCCATGGAAGCGGAAGCTAGCGATGCGTAACAGCAGCTATGACATGGTGCTGAAGCGATTGCGCTCAACAGAACGGCGGCTCAGGAAGGAACCAGACGTTGCTAAGGAGTACCAGCGGGTGTTGCAGCGACACATCGAGTGTGGCTATGTCAGCGAGGTCGAAAACATCGACGGGAGACCTGAAGGGTGGATTCTGCCGCACCATCCGATCACCCGGCCCGACGCGACGACAACAAAGGTCAGAGTAGTGTTCGACGCCTCGGCAACAGCAGGAGAACTATGCCTGAACGATTGCCTTCGTGCCGGCCCAAAGCTCCAGCGAAGCCTTCGGCAGATTCTGCTGCGATTCCGTCGCAAGGCTGTCGCCCTCGTCGCCGATGTCGCTGAGATGTACTTGCAGATCGAGCTGCGGCCGGAAGATAAGCCATACCATCGGTTTCTGTGGCGAGACTTGGACACCGACAAGGAGCCCAGCGTGTACCAGTACAATCGTGTGGTATTTGGAGTGAATGCGTCTCCTTTCCTGGCGCAGTTTGTCTCGCAGGAGTACGCCCGTCAACATGCTGTCAAGTACCTGATGGCGGCCGAGACGATTCTCGAATCCACCTACATGGACGACTCCATGGACTCGGTAGAAGATGAAGATCAAGCGGTGGAGCTGTACCACCAATTGTCCAAGTTGTGGAAACTCGCTGGAATGCACGCGCGTAAGTGGGTCTCCAACAGCAGCAAGCTACTAGCCGTGATTCCGGCCGAGGATCGAGCGAAGCAAGTCGACCTGTCCAGTGGGACCCTGCCGACGACCAAGACCCTAGGCGTCCTGTGGCGAGCAGACGACGATGCCTTCACTTTCAAGTGTAAACCTCCGCCGTCGGCAGCCTGTGTCACGAAGCGGCAGTTCCTGCGCACCATGGCTACGCTATTCGACCCACTTGGATTCGTCACCCCATTCATCATGTCGGCAAGGGTGCTGTTCCAGGACATGTGGGTCGCCGGAACTGACTGGGATGAGCATCTGCCGGAAGACCTTCAGCTAAGGGCTCAGCAATGGTACAGCGGTCTGGCAGCCCTAGAAGCGGTGGAGGTGCCTCGGTGTCTTGTGCTGCAGAAGGCAGAGGCTGTCACCAGCACGGAGCTCCATGTTTTTGGCGATGCATCTCAAGTGGCGTACGGAGCGGTGGCCTACCTGCGGGTTACTTATCAATGTGGAGAAGTGTCCAGCCGTCTGGTATGGTCTAAAGGCAAAGTGGCCCCACTTGGCAGTGTGAGTATTCCTCGACTGGAGTTATCTGCAGCTGCTATGGCATGTCGACTCGGAATGTCGATTGCCAAGGTTCTCTCTATTCCTCGCGAGCAGGTGGTACTGTGGACGGACAGTATGAATGTGCTGTGCTGGGTTCGCAACCGCAGCCGTTTGTTCTAGCCATACGTCGCTAATCGAGTGAGTGAGATCCAGCAGCAGACCGAGCCGTCCCAGTGGCGCTATGTGCCGACTGCCGTTAATCCAGCCGATCTGATATCGCGAGGAACGTCTGCGGAGTCCTTAGTGTCTAGCAGCCTGTGATGGGACGGACCAGAGTTTCTGAGCAAATCGTCAGAAGAGTGGCCTAGTCAACCTACGTCCGTCAAACCGGCAGCTTCTACTATGGAGATTCGGTCAGCAGCTCGTCAGCTCACCGGCGGCGACGCACTCGGTGGCGTCGACTCGTTCTTCATATTCCTGAAAGACAGCGACTGGAGACTCAATCCGACGCGTTTCTCGTCCTGGCAACGCCTTATCCGCATCACAGCGTTGGTGGTGAGATTCGTCAACAACTGCCAGATTCGTGTGGAGGAACGCCAGCTGGGTGCAACGACTCCAGAGGAGCTTGAGGCAGCTCGACAATGTGTCATTCGTTCAGCCCAGCGACAGTCATTCACTGAGTACGTACTATTGGAACGGAGCAAATCTCTTCCGAGTTCGAGTAAGCTGTCGAGTCTGCTGCCAATGATCGACAGCCAAGGTTTGATTCGTGTGCAAGGGCGAGTTCAACATGCGGCGTTTCTATCGCTCGACGCTAGGTACCCAGTCATTCTGCCGCGGCACAACTGGGTAACGCAGCTCATCATCCGCCAAGAGCACGAGGACACACATCACGAAGCTGGTACGAGTCACCTGCTGACCAGGTTGATGCAGCGGTACTGGATTCAATCCGGGAGAGAAGCTATTCGCGAGGTTCAACGCAACTGTTTTCGGAATGTCGCCGACGAAAGGCGAAGCCCGCGACGCAGGTGATGGCACCGTTGCCGAAGATCCGGCTGAAGCCACCCCATTGAGCGTTCGGTCGTGTTGCTGTTGACTACGCCGGTCCTTTCCAGACCATACAAGGCAGGGGTCACAGGCGTGCCAAGAGATACCTGTGCCTCTTTACTTGTCTGATGTGTCGCGCGGTACACTTGGAGATGTCATACAGTCTCGACACCAACAGCTTCATCAACGCGTTTGAACGGATGGCCAATCAACGTGGGCTACCCGAGGAAGTTCTATCGGATAATGGAACAAACTTTGTTGGTGGCCAGAGAGAGATTCAAGAGATCTTTACTGGAGATGACCAGGAAAGAATTGGTCAACACTTCGACAAGGTGAAGTGGAACTTCATTCCACCCGGGGCACCTCACTTTGGAGGAGTTCATGAAACGATGATCAAGTCCGCAAAGCGGGCCATCTTTGCCATTCTGTCCGCGGCTGACATCACGGATGAGGAGCTTCAGACGGCATTATGTGGCGCAGAGAACCTGCTGAATTCGCGCCCACTGACTACGCCATCAGCTGACTTGAAAGATGACTTACCGATCACCCCGAACCATTTCCTGGTTGGCCGAGTGGAAGAGTTCGCCGTCGACGGTACCGACCAACCAAGCAGCCCGCAGCAGAGGTGGCGACGTGTCCAGGAACTTGTGACTCATATCTGGCGCCGCTGGATGACAGAGTGGTTACCGGCTCTCAACCGACGATCGAAGTTGACCACCGAAGAGCGGAACATGGCAGTTGGTGATGTAGTGTTAGTCATTACACCGCACACTCCACGCGGCAAGTGGCCACTCAGACGCGTACAGCAAGTGATGCCTGGCACAGATGGGCATGTGCGTGTCGTGAAGGTTCTAGTAGGCGGTAAGCTAGTCACACGCCCTACCGTCAAGCTTTGTCCCATCCTACAGGGATGAAGATGTTCCCAAGACTAACGGGTCATATCATGCGCATCAAATCCTACCTAAGATGACATGTTTTGGCTCTGTTGTGTGAGGAGTTTCGTTATACTCTTGTAGCTGAGTGCGGTGAACTTTATACTATTTTAGAAGGTGTTTTATAGGATTGCTCATTCTATCGGCAATAATAGACGGAGATGTACTTCAAGTATATTGATATTTGCTCTTGTGTTTACCGTGAGCATATCAAGGAGGGGAGTATGATCACAGATCAGTAGCACTAGTGCGACTTCATGAATAATAGCAGCCTAGGCTTGTTGCAATGTTGGTTTGGCAAGGTAGTGAAGTAGTAGTTCGATACATCCGCACATTTGCATATGTTGTGTTTTGCGGAACTGTACGCTATGCCTTAGGTTATCACTAGTGTAGGGTTTCATTTATCAACTACATAGTCATTTCACGCTCGTTCGGTTTCTCACACTCGGTGCACCTCACACTTGCTTTACTTGCGAAACCTTTTCAGTTGTTGTTGAATAAGAGTGTGTGTAGCAGTGAGTTTTCCGCTCTCGCTGTAGCATTTTAGATTCGTGGCGAAGAAGTGAAGATTTGCGTTTACTACTACTACAAGACTTGTTGCGTGTTGTGCGTGCGGGTTGAGACCACCGAGGGTTCTCACCATAATATTAATAATTAGGAACAGAACCATAGGTGCTGAAGTACAGCTTTACTAGGAGTGAAACCTAAGAAGGTGGTGTAACCAGGTAACTGCTGCGCGGCGGGCACTGACTACCCAAGCCACGTGGCTTGCAACATGTAGCATTTTTGACCGGCGCAACATTACGACACATCATTGTTGCGATAATTTCTCCTGAAATGGATAAACCTGCCATGTTGACCTAGGCTATCGCCTACAAGTAGTGTCTGTACAAAGTAGATCTACAGTGCAGTTGTGCTGGATAGAGCCTTGTTGTAGAGGTACGTATGTAGCTGGGAATAGGCGGGGACATTCAGATGACGCGGGAGACACCACGCCTCGGTCACAGCTGACTGCAGACTCCGAGTGTAACCAGTTTTCACTTGACTGTTTTTGTAGTACAGTTGAACATCGATTATCCGCACATCGACCATTGAGTGACCGAGCCAGCGCACGCGAAAAGGGCCCTTATGGGATGCACGTGCGAACTGAGAAAATCGCGTTTGAAGTGCAGTGGGTCAAATTTACCGTAGGATTTTGACAGGCCACCGTGATCGATTCTGCACTATTTCCACGGTTTGACTGATGAAAAAGGTGTTATTCCAAAATGATCTAGGGGTTTCCAGCTTTCATTTGCAAGTTACCGCGATGAAATTGAGCTACGGAAGCCAAAGTTTCAGCGATTTTGATTTCGTGGGTTCGCACGCGCGCGCGTGGGCAGCTGGCTGCTGACACGGCAAAGTACATGTACTTCTTTCTTGTTGCGCTTCACTTGCCGTTCCCTTCTCTAGCTCTTCTTGCACTAGCTGGATCAGTGGATGCTCGAGTTGAACATGAGCCGGAGAACCTGCTTCACTGTTGACGCTGCGCTGGATCTTCTTCTCAGAGAAGATGAAGCTGAGTTTTATGGCGATGACGAGAGTGCGAGTGATGGCGCAGGGAGCGAAAGTGAAGACAGTTCTGACAGCAGCGATGACGAACGAGAACATTTCCTTGCTGCGACAATCGACACAGCTAGTGCAGCAATGGACTTCATGTCTTTGGACAGCTCGCACGCCGCTCCACAGGCAACTTCTAGTAGCAGTAGCCCCTCTGAAGCCATGCAGACTGGTGAAGCGGCTGAACACAATCGCAATTATTCGTGTGGATGCAGCCTGAATTGTTTTAGGAAGTTTGACGAGGCAGATGTTGAAGTGAATGTGCTGAACATGAAGGAGCTCGAGCGACCTGAGAGTGACCTGATTATACTGGGACTGCTCGAGTCAGGTCGACACGAAACTGCTTTGTCCCACAAGCCAGGAGAGAAGAGACAGCGACAGCGCTTTCGCTATTCGTTCCAGGGAGTGGAAATTTGTGTTGCTGCGTTCAGGACTTTGTACGACATCAGTGAGAAGCGGCTAAAGAACTTGAGAAAGCACCTCCATGAGCATGGTGTCACAGCAAGAGTACATGGTAACAGTGGGCGAAGGCCGCCCAATGCACTGGAATTTGCTGATGTCAAGAATTGCCTTGACTTCATCAAGCGACACGCTGATGTCTATGGTATCCCACACCCAGCCCCTCTCCGCGGGCGTGATGATGTACCTCCTGTTTTCTTGCCAGCTCACCAGACATACAAAGAAGTCCATGCAGAATTTGTGGCACTGTGTAAGTCAGAGGGATGGAGAGCTATAGCGGAGTCTACTTTCCGCAGCATTTGGCATCAGTGTCTACCACACATCCGCTTCATGACGCCGCGAATGGATGTTTGTGCAGTTTGTGAGGACCTCCGGCGCAAAGTTGTTTCTGCTGCGGGTGAAGCCGATAAACTGACCGCCTGTCGCAATTTGGAAGAGCACATAACGGAAGCCCAGAAGGAGAGGGAACTGTACAAGCAGAGGGCAGTGGATGCTAAAACGGAGTATGATGATTATGTAGCTGCTGGATCTGTTGAAGTAAGCCCGCTAACGAAGCAGAAGTACACATTTGACTTTGCGCAAAATGTTAGCCTTCCCCACACAGCTCGGCAGATTGGCCCTATTTATTTCAAGACCCCCCGAAAAGTACAATTGTTCGGGGTCTGCTGTGAATCTATTCCAAAGCAGATAAATTATTTGATCGACGAGGCAGACACAATTGGACAAGACGGCAAGAAAAGCCACAATCCTAACACTGTGGTTAGCCTATTGCATCATTATTTTGCCAATCATGCATTAGAAGAGAAAGAGTGTTATTTATATGCTGACAATTGCGCCGGTCAGAACAAGAACAGAACTGTTGTATCTTACCTTGCATGGCGCTGCATTGTCGGGCTACACAAAAAAATTACCCTCTCGTTTATGATCACGGGTCATACCCGCTGCCTTGTGGACGGTATGTTCGGCCTTCTGAAGCGAAAGTACAGGCGCTCGGATTGCCACAGTCTCCAACAGCTTGCTACTGTCGTGAGTGAAAGTGCTGTGTCCAACATCCCTCAGCTCCTTCCAGGATCCACTGTCACGTGGTATGAATGGGATACATACTTCGCTAAGCTTTTCAAGCCCATACCGTCTATCAGTAAAAGTCACCATTTCGTGTTTACTGCGGAGATGCCAGGAATGGTGGAGACCAAAAGGTTTGTCGACAGTGATGCTGTGGCTGTACCTATCTTGAAAGTGACGGCTGAGGAGGTAAAGGCTGCTGGTATTCCCGCAACTCTGCCTGCTGGTGGCTTGTCGCAAGCACGCCAGGAGTATTTGCACAAGGAGATACGGCCGTTTGTTGCTGTGGAGCATCAAGACACTCTCTGCCCTGCCCCCGCTGCTTCTAGCCAGCTCTCGCCTTGAAACTGAGAAGAGAGTGCATATAAACCTGGTCACCTGGTGCTTGGGGAACAATGTTTGTTGCTGTTACTGTAACTTCCGTTGCAACTATTTGCCAAAAGCCACATTCTGGGTCCGCTTCTTGCGTAGTACTCCATGGTGGATGACTCCCTAGTTACTGTGTACATAACAAAGATTTCAACAGGTTGTTTTTCAATTTTGTCTTTTGACTGTAACTGTGTACAAATGCTGTACTTTGGCTGAGATATTCTCCATGGCTATTGCAACCAGTCTCCTCTGGCTGAATGTCTAGGAGTTTCTTACCCCCCTTATCTACATGTCCGCATTTTCCGTAAAAAACGAGCCCACGGCAGGAGCCGTAACTTTGATTAGAGTTGGCCAAATTGAGTCAAATTTTTTTTATTCGATTTCTACAATCACTGGCTACCTGAAAATGCCATCAGCTGAATTTTGTTGAAAATCACCATAAGGGCCCTTTTCGCGTGCTCTGGCTCTGAATTTCGATTATCCGTAACAGTTTTTTTGCGCGCATGTGCCGTAGAGTACGCACTGTGCATGTAGTGAGCCATTCAAAAAATACGAAAATTTTGAAAAGTAAAAAGTAAAAAGGTCGTGCGGCTAGTAATAACCACTGAAAGTGTGTGAGTGACAGTTTTTTCTTATCCAGAACATTTGCCTTATCTGAACACCGCCTGACAGTTGTCTGCCCAGAGGTGGTCGGATAATCGATGTTCAACTGAAGACAAGTTGGCATCAAAAGTAGTTTAAAGTACCCTTTATCATGATTATTATTACAGTGAATCCTGTCTCTTAAAGACGACTGCTCAGGGGACCTTCAAAATATGGTCGCTGTTACCAGGTGGTCTCCTTATCCGGGGTCAATTGACTGGAAATAGCATCCCTTGCTGGACCCTTGGTCCTGGCTCCAGTGGTCTTTTAGGACAGGTGGTCGCCTTATCCGAGTGGTCGCCTTGACAGGTTTTACTGTATTATTATTAATTTTATTCTTGTTTTACTAGGGAATTCCCAACAGGCGGCGACGCCTTTTTACATTACGCAGCCGCTCTGAACCTACCCAGAGCTACGTCTCGTTACGGCCTGAATGCTATTTCATTTTTGGCAGCAGACAGATGGAACATGCTTCCACCTGGATGTCGCCAAGCTAAGCCCCTTTCTGCATTTGTCACAAGCACCAAGTCATTCCTAGGGTTCCCAGTAAAAAGGCAACGCCTGTTGGGAGTTCCCTAGTAAAATAATAAATTCTACTACTACTACTACTACTATACGCCAGTTTGCTGCAGATATGTCGCTGCTCGGCAATAGGGTCCAGCGGATAATGCTCCGAAAATGTTCGTACAGTATAACAATGCCCCACCATCACTGCTGCGTCTCGGTGCAGCCCCTGCTCAATAGTTGTCACGTTCGTCCTAGTCTCAGTATCCATTGTCTTTCTTTATTATTTTCGAGCTGGGAGTGTGAACATAGTAAAAAAAAAAAAAAAAAAAAATGCTTAAAATGCTCCAAAAAATTACCTTGTAATGCTGATCTGTATAATGCTTCAACAAGGGCTATAATGCTCTTGGTTTGGAACAAAAATGGAAGAAAGGCTGCACATTGTCAAACTTCCACGAAAGGACGCATTTAGTCGATCTGGCTCTGAAGCTGCTACAATATCTCTCATGAGCTCCACCACTTCTTAGCACTATACGACTGGATCGAGTCTCCCTTGGTTGCTCTCCATTGCAACTTTGATGCAGGGCTGTGGCTGAATAGTGGGTGTATCGAATTTTTTCCCTTGCTTATCCATGTAGTGAGAGGTGAAACCATTATTGCTGGTGGTCATTTGGATGCTGGAAGCATATCATGGGAAGTGGTGTTCCTGCCTGCAGACAATAATGTCACTGCTTCCACTCTGTGAAAACTGCCAGTCTTCATCTGAAACAGCTTACGCGAAGCCAGTCGACAGACGATCTCAGATTGAGATCCCTCCCATTTGCGGAAATCCTGAAAACACATGGTCAGAAGTTGTTTTTCCGCTCTACATCCTCTGCTTGCGCTGTCTTCTTCTCCTGAGGTTGCGTGGAGGCAAAATATTAATGGTTGGCCACCGAATACTTTTCTTTTCTGATAGCACTTGACTGTAGGCCTTGCATTATAATCGTCCACGACGAACTGTACGTGCTTCACCAGGAAAGTAAGACAGGCGCTCCTGAGCACTCAAATCGACTTGGTAATGCGTCCATGAGAAATTCTAGTTCTTTTCGAGCCTGCTGATCTGGACTCGGCAAAGGCAGTTATTTGGAACAAGCTCTTTCTGTATATAGCCGCTCCTTCATCCAGGTCCAAATTTATCAATAGATGAGTGTTTTCTTCAGTATCGCTAGAGATATGCTATGGCCAGAGCCTATGGCATAACAGGAAAACGCCTCTTCGTCTCTTTGATATTCACTTTGCGGACGTCTAGTCTCCTCCATGGCTCTCCATGATTTCTAAAAAAGAACTCCTCGTAAATCATCGTTCCAGATATTGTGTAGCAGCCTCAGTTGCAACGTTGGGCATGCTACATCACCTGTACATTTACCTGACTACATTGCTACATAAAGACTTTATGTAGCAATTGCATTACATGTATGAAGTCAGGTAAGTGTAGCATTCACTTAGCGCTAAATGTGTCTACAAATCACAAAGTTATGTGCCGGTACAATACATGGCGTTGCACCTCATGGCTTTAGCCGATTGTTGCCAAAAACCTTATATTTCCCGACATTGTCCACTATGAAACTCGTTATGCCGCTGAAACCTCACCTAAGAGAGGTTTAGCACAACGAAATTCGTCTGAATTTTCGTTAGATTTTGAAGCCCGGGAACGAGTAACGAAATTAACTTAACTTGCCACGAACTTCGGGACACACACTCGCGGAAAACATCAATCCAACGAAGTTTGGTCTGTCGACTTTTCGTACTGCGATCACATGAGAATTTTTCCTTTCCTTTCGACATTTTTTTCTGAGGTTCTTGTTTTCACGACCAGAATGTCTGAGCCGAACTCAAATCCTGCAGTCTCTGCAGCTGCTGTTACCTCTGGTGATCAGGAGGGACGACGACTTACGTGGGATACGCAGATGGATCTCATGATGCTCCGCCTTGTGAGGTCGATGCCGTTTCTTGCGGAAATCACGCATGAATGAAGAAGCAGCTCTGCTGCTTTCCCAGAGCGATGAGAGATTTGCTGGGCTGAAAAAGAAAGGGCTTGTGGATCGGTTTCATCTCCTGCTCAAGAATTAAAGGGGAAGTTAAGGCAAAAATTAAAATTTCACCAGTTGTAGTCTTCGGGGTGCTGAGTCGAATGGTCGTGGTCCGAGGAAGCTGAGACGCTCCCTTCCTACTTGAATCCCAATCGAACTCGCGCACTTCCACCGAAACTGGGTGACTGCGCCCTACTAGATGGGGATTTGTATGCAAAATGTCACTAAAAGCGCCATTTCGTTCTTATAAAAGCACGGATGACCGCGATTGGCCCATATGTTGTAGTCTTTTGGACGCTGAGTCGACTGGTTTTGGTCCGAAAAGGCTGCGATGTAGCGTTCCTCCTTTATTCCCAATCGAACATGGTTGAAGAAGCGGTCACGTGGTCCTGGGTGCCCAAATCACCTGGTCACCACGCCAGCAGGTGACAACTTTCACACCAAGGTTCAACTCGAGTTCAACTCGAGTGACAGGACTGCACCCAAAAAAGGTCAAACAGGCTAGTAAGTTGTACCCTGCAGGCACGGTGACCAGGTGACTGGTGTACGCAGGAGCACGTGACCGCTTCTTCAACCATGTTCGATTGGGAATAAAGGAGGAACGCCGCATCGCAGCCTTTTCGGACCAAAACCAGTCGACTCAGCGTCCAAAAGACTACAACATATGGGCCAATCGCGGTCATCCGTGCTTTTATAAGAACGAAATGGCGCTTTTAGTGACATTTTGCATACAAATCCCCATCTAGTAGGGCGCAGTCACCCAGTTTCGGTGGAAGTGCGCGAGTTCGATTGGGATTCAAGTAGGAAGGGAGCGTCTCAGCTTCCTCGGACCACGACCATTCGACTCAGCACCCCGAAGACTACAACTGGTGAAATTTTAATTTTTGCCTTAACTTCCCCTTTAAGCATTCGAGTGGTGAGGCCACCAGTTTACGAAAGTCGGGGAGTGACGAGGATTGCTATTTTTGTATTTCGCGGGGATTTCCGCGACATCCACGGTATCCACTAGCGACACCGAAGTTCGTGGAGAACGTTCTGCTAAACAAAAATTCAGCGAATTTCGGTCGGCTTTTTCGTACAGCGGCATAACGAAAATGAACAACGAATTTCGTTGTGCTAAACCTCTCTATAATGCTCGTCTTGTTCCTTTCTAATGCTCCATAATGCTCTGATGCTCGGATAGTCTCATAAATTACACAATAATGCCGAATATAATGCCGGCATCATCCGCTGGACCCTACTCGGCAATGCTCGTTTACTAAAACAAGCATACAGCTTACAGTAAAACCTGTCAAGGCGACCACTCGGATAAGGCGACCACCTGTCCTAAAAGACCACTGGAGCCAAGACCAAGGGATGCTATTTCCAGTCAATTGATCCTGGATAAGGAGACCACCTGGTAACAGGGACCATATTTTGGAGGTCCCCTGAGCGGTCGTCTTACACAGGTTTCACTGTAATTATAATGCTACTAAGCTACATGTATAAGGCGAGACCAAAAAAATAGACTTTCCCGGGCCCTCCCGCACCAAAATCGAGCCAAAGCCAATTTTTTTTGAGCAGTTCATACATGTACACTTGTACAGTACTGATCATGTGAGTAGATCTGTGACCGGGCTTGTACGACTCCCAGATTATTATTATTAATATTATTAAATTTTTGATAGGGCAATCCCCACAGGCCTAAGGCCTTCTTACAGGGTACCCTAAATGTGCCAATACAGATGTACAGATCAGGGCCATCGTTGGCCGAATTATAGAAAAATTGAACGGGTAAACCGCGTACCTGTTTTCTGTAAAAAAATTGAATAAAAATTACCGGATAATACTGTAAAAAAAGTTCAGCATGGCATACATTGGAAAAAAATAAAATAAAAATTCGCCCGCCCGCACCAATTTCACATGGGTCCTGCCCGGGAATCTCGATTTTATTTTGGTCTCGCCTAATGCTAGCATTAGTTGCCGATGCCTATGGGAATCTCCGGTGGTAGAGAAGATGGCTAGGACAAAGCTGGAGTGCTCCACCTCCCTCAGGCGCTGCTCATAAGCACGACGCTTAGCCTTCTCATGACGAACATAGGTACTAAGGAGTAAGGTAGCAGCAAGTGAGTTGGAGCGGTTCGAAGACGCGCGGAGTTTGAACACCCGCACATCAATGTAGGTGCGTTCGAACTGTCCTCCCCAAATGCCACTAGCCATCACGTCTAGGTGTGCTTGGTCATCGGCAAATAGCAGTGCGATAACAGAGTTGCTCTCCGGAGAGTGGCTGGAGGTGGGGCTCAACTGCCACCTGGTGGGCCACCCGCCTGAGCAGACGAGCAGTGAAGTCCCTCACCTCATTATGACGAATGGGCGGAAATCCACCCGTCGGACATGAGAGGGAGTTGGACTGCTGCCCATACACGCACAGTGATGGTAGACGGACCGGTAGCCAGTTGAAGGCAAGGCGAACAGCATCTCGAAACTTGGACATTTCTCTGCTTGTTTTATTTTAAAGTACATCAATAATATTTCCACCCAGACTAGCGGCTTTGCAATTACCACCTCACGTAGTGCCCGTAGGACCAAAAAGCTCATTTTTAACTCACATGGCCGCATTTTCTTGTGCCAATTCCTACAGAAAACTGGTGCACTTTGGAATAGACCGATCCCCTTATTATACTGGGTTCGAGCACGGGGGCAACCTCACTCGCGATCGAGCTAGTTTTTGAACGTGACAGCATCTTTGACAGTGTGTTTCAGGTTTGTTTTGGAATATCTTCTGCTGAGTTCAAGTAGTTTGCGATGGCTTCGAGCGGTGCTGAACCTCCTGCTGGTAGGAGCAGAGTCTCCGAGAGAGACATGGACTGTGATGCAGCTGTAGGATTTTTCAAGGCGCGGGAGGGAACGATCTCGGGCCACAAACAGGAGTTACTCCAGAGGTGAGTTTTGTTGTTGTTGAAATATTCGAATCGTGAATCGTGTTTTGAGATTTATTTTGTGCCTAGGCTTAAGCAGACCGTATTTCTTTCTCCTTGAGATCGGTGCTGAAGACAATAGTAACCTTTTTCTGGTCTGCCTTTTCCTCTCCAGAGCCATCTTCTATGAAGGTAACCGTGGTGCTGCCAAGTCGCGATCGCGATCAGCAGCGCTGAAGTGGAAAAATCGATTTTCCAACAACGATCTGGTTGGACATCAGCCACTAAAGTACTTCTGATTTGCCTGTAGTGACAACAGCAGCCATCCTTGGACACCTTGCAAAGACAGGAAAAGCCACTGGTGGAAGCGACTGCTATGAGGTGACGATAGCAGTGCAGTGGTGATCGCTGTTTTGTCAAGTCGAAGGGCTAGCCAACCCAGAGGAAGCAAAAAACAAAACGATAAAGCAGTGCGTGGTATTTGTTGAGCGTGAAGAGCTAGAGGAGGACAGTGCAAACACATGGACGGAGTGGATGGTGTTTGAAGAACAGTGTGCTGTGTGTCGGCTGGTGGTGATGGTGGTCTTTGTCAGCATGTATTCGTGCTGCTTCTTGTGCTGGAACAGTTCTCGCCCAGGAAGGCAGATTGCGTGCTCCCTGGCCCTCAGTCGGCAATGGGGCATTTGTTCAAGGAACATTACCCCAGAGCCAGTGATGAGTCGTACCTTTGAAAAGTTGAAGCTTGCTGTTAATCGTAAGCGTAGCGCAGTGGATTGCTCCATCTTCGAAGCACGAGGGCCAAAGCTTGCCGCTGTCTGCAGCAAAGTGTGTGTGCGGTTCTTTCGAACCTATGAATATACCCCCCTCCCCCTCTCTTAGGAAGACTGCATGTTCTGAGTGAACTATTTTCTAGTATATTTAATGCGAGACGGGCTGTTTACGCCCAAGATGAAGATACAGTTTTTTCCGTTTCTATACCTTCCTAATAAAATACATCGTGACAGAGCTTTCGGTCATACTCCGCTGTACTACATCCTCAACCCGCCACCACCATGCGCTTTTGGCTCTCTCTTAGGAAGACTGCATGTTCTGAGTGAACTATTTTCTAGTATATTTAATGCGAGACGGGCTGTTTACGCCCAAGATGAAGATACAGTTTTTTCCGTTTCTATACCTTCCTAATAAAATACATCGTGACAGAGCTTTCGGTCATACTCCGCTGTACTACATCCTCAACCCGCCACCACCATGCGCTTTTGGCCGAACTAATGCACGAAGCATAAACACACCAGCACAGCAAGGACACTTCCGTTGACAGATATTATTTACGCCTCTAGACAGCTGTTTCGTTTCTTCAAGCTCATCGTTAGAGGAGGATAGTAGCAGGATACTAATGATGATATAATATAAGATGATACTAGTAGACGGGTTATGGTCCGATATTGATGATTGGAGATCTAAGAAAGCAATGACAGTGATTGCGAAATGGATAATATTATCATGATTATATGCCAGTCTGGTAATGCGTTGTACTAGTGAACAGTATTGAAATCATCACTGCATTCGATGCAAACATTGGTATACCTTTGGTTTCAGTATTGGAAAAAAAGAACCTGGTTGATTTGGTTGCATCTGCGACTGGCTACCGGGTGTTGTGACCGGCAATGTGACCATGGGAGAAAATAAGAGCGCAAGGATCTGTTGGGTCTTGTTGTGCCGTGCCGGTGCGAGAACCCTAAGTGCATGGCAAAATAGAACTGTTTCATCCCCATTGCAGAATGTCTTGCAGTACATGGCATTGATGACTGTACATCTCGCCAGCTGACCCAGATGGGGATCATGCCCAAACGGAGGAACAAGACATCTTTCCAGCTCAGCTAGCTATATACCGTGAAACGTATGGTTAACTTGTGCCACGCATGCCAGCTTCTGTTCCATTCGGCCCAGGCTTAGACACATCAATGCCAATAGCAGCTGATCCTCCATTACATGCTCATTGGCAATTTACGGCCACCTCCAACTGTATCCGCCGTCCCTCAGCTTCCGTCTTCGCAGATCCGGCGCGGCGCAGTCCATTTTCTCGGCTAGGCTCAAAGGAGTCCCACAGAGCGGTCTAAACACCTGAAGGCAAACCAGTCAGAAACTGGAGCGGCTCACAGTCTTTCTTTATGTTATTGTACGTAAGCTGTTTTTCGGCTTTCTTCACCCCAGTCCTCACATCGTCCAACTGCTCCACGAGACTGTGTACACGAGCTCTACTTGCTGCCAACTCCTGATGCAGATGCTGCACTTCCATTACAGGACCAAGCTGCACTAAGCCAGGTTCCTTTCCAACTCAAAGTGCCGTTGCCTCTCAGCAAAATACTGGTTTACGAGCATAGGGAGCTCGTGATGCAGACGCTGCACTTCCATGACCGAACTGCACTAGGCTCAGCAAATACTGTTTTGCGATCATGGGGAGCAGGGCGTCCAGACTCCACTCTCTTGCGAAAAGCAAACCTGGTACCGCAGGACAGCTGTTTGGTTTCCTGGACTCATCCTGTCCTTGTAGAGCTGGGCAAAACGATTTCGATTTCGGGATCGAAATGATCGCTGCAACTCAAATATTCAGAGTGACCCTAAAACTACGTCCTTCCTCACGGGGAATAGCCTGGATCCGCTTGCTCCAGGCCGCTGTGGCTCCACACGAGGAAAGGAGTGAAATGACTTGTTTGCTTCGTCCTCCTGTTCTGACAGTGAGGAACGCAGCAATGATCCTGAGAAGGCATCCTGAAGTCGTAAAAAGGAAGACGTCTAAACAAAAACAAAACAGCTCAAATCAAAAGTCCTTGTGGCATTTTTTTGTAGACAGGCTTGCACTGCATGTAGATCTCGTGTGCTCTGCACTTCGCATGCGAGAAGTCACGCACAGCCGCGGTGAGGTTGGTCGCGTGTGTGCAGCAGGATCCCACGCGACTGCGGAGTTGCCCCCTTGCTCGAACCCAGACAATAATAAGGGGATCGGTCTATTGTCTCCCACCCCGATTCACGGACCACTTTAGGTTCCCTAACCGAATTCAATTCAAGCGTCATTTACGTATTTAAATTGCAAGGTGTCAGTTCGATTGCACTGGTATCGCTTTAATGCGCAATCATTGATTTAGACTCCTTGTTCTTTCACTGTATCTTGTGCACAGTATATAGTGTATCTGACTTTTCCGAGCTCACTTTGCACATTTCCTCTTTTTCCCAGCTCCAGTATTCATTGTACAGTCAACTTCGCATATAACGACTGCGGATATAACGACAATTCGCGAATAACAACAGCATTAAATTTCCATG
Source organism: Sycon ciliatum (assembly GCF_964019385.1). NCBI lineage: Eukaryota > Metazoa > Porifera > Calcarea > Leucosolenida > Sycettidae > Sycon > Sycon ciliatum. The sequence continues at coordinate 15,981,733 of NC_088653.1, forward strand.
CCCAGAGCAAAGTCCCTTCCAACTGTAATACATAATTATAATGAGACTTCGGGTATAACGACACTTCGCGAATAAGGACACTTTTTGATGCCCCACCGAATGTCGTTATAAGCGAAGTTGACTGTATTTAACTCGGGACCTTCCAACAGGCGTTGCCTTTTTACTGGGAACCCTGGGAATGACTTGGTGACAAATGCAGAAATGGGTTTAGCTTGACGCCATCCAGGTGGCCGTGGAAGCATGTTCCATCTGTCCGCCGCGACAAATGAAATAGCATTCAGGCCCCCGACGAGACGAACATGTAGCACTCTGGGTAGGTTCAGAGCGGCTGAAGCTTGACCGTGGGTAGCAGCATTTGTGCGGCATGATGCAGAGCGAGGGGGGGGGGGGGAGGGGAGGGGAGGGGAGGGTAAATATAATGCTTAAAAAGAGGACTGGTGCAACGAGATAGACACCTAAAAACAAACACAAACAGCTTCAAGCTTACACGGCGAGAGAAAATATACAGGTTTTAACTTATATTTTGATTAGAATGACATCGATAGAAGTGTAGGCTGATCATGGCCAAACACTCGCCGTTGGCACCTATTGCTGGTTCACTCGAGTTTGTCTCGGAGTTTAGCAGACAAGCAGTGAACAGAAGATGCGCTGGCATAGTCCAAGGGACAATTGGTGGTTCGGCGTTGTGTGGGTTTTATTTGTTTATTTTGTGTTGAGCTTTGTCCCCTCCCTTAGGCCTATGCCATGCCCCTGTCATTGTAGTGGAAAGGGGCCCGGACACTGTTCTTCATCATGCTCTGACACACCGACTACACCTTTGTAAGCAACTAGCCAGTTTGACCCTGGTGATGTGTGTGGTTGGGTTCGTCCCGCTGCACGCATGTCTGGACCGCCTGGGAATACCTCGTGCTGTAGACTTTTTTCTTTTCTTCTCTTCTCAGTTGTCATCACGCTTTTCTTCTTCTCTTTGGCGTGCGTCGGTAAATGGGTGGTTAGGCGTGGTGGGGGCCACTTCTACAGTATTTGTTATTTTGTTTTGGGCTGTGCCCCCTCCCGATGCGATGCGCCCAGTCATTGTGGTGGAAAGGGGCCCGGAAACCGTTCTTCGTCATGCACGGAGTGCCACGGAGTGCCACGGACACACCGACTACACTTTTGTAAGCAACTAGCCAGTTCAGTGACCCTGTTGTGGTGAGTAGTCGAGTTCGTCCTGCATGCATGCATGTCTGGTCACGGCTGCATGATGTACTGGTGCTTTGGGGAGGCTTTGTCCCTCTCCCTCCCCCTCCCCCGGGGCATCCCATGCGGAAGGGGAGAACGTATGACCATCAGCCATGATGTGGGAATCAGTGATCACTTTTCATCCTACACTGATTATAATAGACGCTTGTGATAGCGGCCATGGACAAGGAGGGAGTGAACATACAGTGACGACGAACCTTGTATAAGAGGAGTTGTCGACTCGAAAAGGATGTCTACGGCCATACCACGTTGAAAATACCGGTTCTCGTCCGATCACCGAAGTTAAGCAACGTCGGGCGAGGTTAGTACTTGGATGGGTGACCGCCTGGGAATACCTCGTGCTGTAGACTTTTCTTCTTCTTTTCTTCTCAGTTTTCATCACGTTTTCTTCTCTCTGGCGTGCGTCGGTAGGTGGGTGGTTCGGCGTGGTGTGGGCCACTTATATTTTTGTTTATTCCCGTAGCTATGCAGAAGACGTTACTTCAGTAACGTCTGGCGCTAGCCAGGGTCCACACAGCTTTAATTTGGTGTTTGTTTGTTTGTTTGTTCGTTTGTTTGTTTGTTTGTTTGTGTCACGCCTGTAGCTATCCCGTATCTGTCCCGTATCTGTCCCGTATCTGTTACTACAAAGGCTGTACAGGATTGTACTGTACATAACAGATGGCCACAATATTTGCTGGTTTCCGTATCTTTCCCGTACCGTACCATCAAACACAGCTGGCCACAAACAGCTGGCCACATTATACCTCTTAATTCCCGTAGCTATGCAGAAGACGTTACTTCAGTACCGTCTGGCGCTAGCCAGGGTCCACACAGCTTTAATTTGGTGTTTGTTTGTGTGTAATTGTGTCATGTCTGGCGCTATCCCATATCTGTCCCGTACCGTACCGTACCAACAAAGACAGCTGGCCACAATATTTTTGTTTGTTTGTGTCATCGGCGCCGCGGCATGCCTGGCGCTATCCCGTACCTGTCCCGTACCATCAAGAGTACGGTACCATCAAGAGAATGAGTATATATGCGAAGTGTATCGGGGGGAATGCATTCAGTGCAGTAACATTTTGTGTGGATTTGTGGGCGAGGCCGAGATCCCACTAGCAGGCTGGCTGGGCCGCCTGTCGACCAGCCCGGGAATCGCATGTAGGCCGATAGCATAATAATTATAACGTGTATACAGTCATGTAGATGTATAGCAGGGAGTCATATTATGTAAACGACTCCCTGCTGTATGGGGAGATATTCTGGAAAGAAATACAAAGTAGGAAGACGAGTAAATGCAATTAGAATGGATGTTAGGTGCCGTCAGTATAATAATAAGAAGAAGAAGAACGCCCGTAATCGGCGGAGTCAGCGCCAGTCCCAGGAAACGTCAGGACAGACATCCCGTCGACTCCAGAACGCCCTTGATCGGCAGAGTCAGCGCCGGTCCCATAGCTATGCAGAAGACGTTACTTCAGTAACTCATTGAAACGTTCTTGCAATACAATGATGTAGCTAATCAAAGGAAAACACATTTCCATCAGTTCTAACACCATGCACGATGAGCTAGGCAACAAAGCATAGCGCAGGGCCCTGAGCGTCCAAGCTCTCTCGTTTTGTTTTGAGCTTTGTCCCTTCTCGATGGGATGCGCCCAGTCATTGTGGTGGAAGGGACCCGGAAATCGTTCTTCTTCATGCACCGACACACCGACTACACTTTTGTATTACAGTATCAGCAACTAGCCAGTTTGACCCTGGTGGTGTGCTGTACCGTGCTGTGAGTCAGGGAGTAGCACAGTGCTACTCCCTGCTTTGGGCATGCTTTGTTCCTCCCCCTCTGCCTTGCTCCCCCCCCCCCCCCTCCTAGCCCTCCTCCTCCCCCGGACGGCAATGCGTGTGTTCCGCAATCCGCTCGCCTCGATATTTTGCCACAAAATGTTGCTGCGAGATCTTCGATCATGGATATTTTACCGAGCCTGGCACTAGAAACCCGATATTTTGCTCCGGAAAACGGGAAAAACGTGAATTTTATCCACTTCCCGTACAACAAAGTTGATTGTTCCAACTAGGAACACACGCTTCTTGCCGAACTTGACACTTGACTGACTCCGTGACGACTGCCATCCGGAGCACACGAGGAGCACGTCGCACCTTCCACTCGGCAAACCTGCAAGAAAGCACCACTCCCTGCTCAATACACGGTGTTTCGGGGAATTCACCTCTCATCAGTTGAGCTTGAGTAGGCTGAGGAAGATTGTGCCTGAAAAGCACCACTTATATACTGCTCTCCAGGCCAAACCATCACCAGGGATACAAACTTACAGAGACGCTTTGTTTCCAGCGCGACAAACACCTCGTGAAGCTCTAGGTAGCAGCGTGAGTCAGAGTCGCTCATGGAGTTGTGATAAACAGACGTTGCGAGCCAGTATAGCTATTCGCAACGCTGTCACCTCCAACAACTAGTCGCACGTCCGCGTGAGGGACAACAATACGAACTTAGAAGTTGCGACTTCGGCGGTATTAGTCATGAAGTTGATTGTTCCAACTAGGAACACACGCTTCTTGCCGAACTTGACACTTGACTGACTCACGACTGCCATCCAGAGCACACGAGGAGCACGTCGCACCTTCCACTCGGCAAACCTGCAAGAAAGCACCACTCCCTGCTCAATACACGGTGTTTCGGGGAATTCACCTCTCATCAGTTCTAAGTTCCCGTACAACGTTCTGTAAAAATCGCAGGGTCGGTTTCTCACAGAGAGTCGTCAAATACCTAATACGAATAGGTATTTGACGACTCCCTGGTTTCTCAACCGTTGACGGGTTTTCGTACGTCATGTTGTTGTTGTTGTTGTTGTTGTTGTTGTTGTTGTTGTTGTTGTTGTTGTTGTGTTGTCCCAGGGTTCTTCCAAAAATTAATCATGTCGATCCACAGGCACATGTGCACAGTGAATCCCAGTCACGGATATTTCGGTGATGATCTCGTCCTGGGCAGTTTATCATGCTGAACGGGTCACCGAATATGGGCCGCAAAGAGTGCCGTGTTGGCCCGGTTTTATAGCGAGAAGCAGTGCGTAGGAGGAGCTAGCCAGCTACTCTCGTCACCCGCCTGATATCTGAACGGCTCGATTACGTACGCGCGGGCCGTTTTCACATTCGGAAGACAAAAAAAAGATCGGCGCGGCTAGCTTTGCATTTTGATGCCGAAAAATGGTACAAATCATGCATGCTACTTTTGCTAGCGCAACATCACCATGATCACGAGTCGACAAAGCAAAAAAGCCGTGAGATGTGCTAGCTGGCCATGCATCGTGCATCGGATGGTGGGATTTGTGCAAAAACCTGACTCCTGAGAAGGAACCGTCTGCATGCAGCAGTTCGTGGAGCTGTCGAGTGTAGGAGAAATCGCAGGTGACAGGCATAAAGCAGTGTTGTTTGTGTGTGTGTTGTTCCACTCTTCACTGCAAATCTACGTGGAGTGCCGTTTTCCATCATCACACACATTCTGCAGCTAGCTCTGAGGCAGTACAGTGCAAGTGGTGTCAGTAGAATAGATTTTTCATTTTCATTTGCCCAATAATTTTCGTCAACCACAGGATCCGGGCCTGCGTATGTGGTACATGGTGGGTGGGTGTGTGTGTGTGTGCGCGAACTAAAATACTTGGCGCTGTAGCACCCGTGGCCGAGGCACGGGCCGTGTTGTCACTGCTGGCATCTGCGCCTGGGATCCTGCAACGTCGTCACAATGGGTGCGGGCGATTCGGCCCTGTTGCACGAGCTTCAGACGGCCGAGCCATGTCCACCTCTGGAAGACGTGGCGAATAGCATCAACGCAGGCCGAACAGGGAGCAGCAGAGGTGCCAACAAGCTGCGCTCTCGCCTGGAGAAGCTTCGCCTGGCCGGTGGCAACAGTGGACAGACGAGTTCATCCAGCGGTCGAACTGGCTCAGCACCCGTCAGTTCAGAGTCATCACCCAGAACAGGTCGGTCGTTCAGCATTGGCAAGAAATTCAGCATTTCACTGGGCAGAAAGCGTGGAAATAGCAGTGCTCAACCGGGCAGTTTAAATTTAACCCCCACAACAAGTCAAATGTCACTAAACGCCATGGCAAATAGCACTGAGGGACCTCTGCAATATGACCTGGCTGGAGCCGACGGACGTACGAATCGAGCTTTGGTTGCGCCGTGCCGATTCAGGGCCGCCGATCGTAACGTTGTCTTTTTCCCCGGCGACGTACAGGTGAGAGGCGCGCGCGCGTGTGTGTGTGTGTGGTGTGTGTGTGTGTGCGTGTGCGTGTGTGTACGTGCATGTGTGTGTATGTGTGTGTGTGTGTGCATGTGTGTATGTGTGCGTGTTGGGGGGGGGGGGGGGGTGCGTGTGTGCATGCGTGTGTGCATGTGTGTGTGTGTGTGTGTGTGTGTGTGTGTGTGTGTGTGCCCCCAAGGGGTAGCTGATTGATAGTAGTAGTAGTAGTGTGTGTGCATGTGTGTGCATCACGTGCACGCATGCACACAGTCATCATCATCACATGGTCAGTAGAACTGACTCCACGACATAGAACCCTCTACAGGCTGCATGCACATAAAGTGCAGAGCTCTGCATGCTTGCACAATAGGGCTTGAAAGTGATGACGTCAAAACGGCCAGGGAGTAGTAAGTTGACATCAGATTTCTATTTTGGATCCACTAAGGTCAGTTTCACTGGCTACATCACCATGCTGTGGGTAAGACCGCTTGAAATGTGCTTGGATCCATACAAAAACTGGATCCAGTTTTTGAATTTTTGAAATTGTTGCTATGCTGTGACGTAGCACTTTCAAGCCCTATTCATTATCATACAGGCATACTGTACTTTCGGGAGTATACGGGCCCGGTCATACATGCACCGGGGTTCCGCTTCGGCGGCGAGGTTCTGCGGCAGCGAGCCCGGTGTCGCTCCAGCGGAACCATGTGTGTATGGTCACACATACCATACAAACAGGGCACAACTCCTACTTTGGCGGAAAATGGGAGTAAAGTGGACTGTGGTGCATACGGTACGGAGAATAGACGAGGTCAATGACTATCTTGCACGTATTTTTGTTGCATGGACATCATACGCATACAAATTTCTCGTAGCAAGTCCATATACAGCAGATCATGGTGTTTTCCGCCGAAGCGAAACCGCATAAGCGAGAGTTCCGCTCCCAACATGTTGGAGGCAGCGGATTGGAGTTTCCGCTGGAGCGGTAGTTCCGCTTTTCGCCGTTGCCATGGTGTTTTTCGCTCCTGCGACGTCGCTTCAGCGGATCCGCTGCTTTTGAGTGCATGTGTGAGCGGACCCTCAGCCCTTTGGAGTAGAAGCTGCACCCAGTTTGCTTGCCATGAAATACAGGCATGTACCCTATTTATCAACTTCAGGCCATGGTAAAAAATAGGTTGATTCTCAGGTGATGAGCCTGTGAAAATCGGTGCGAGCGAGCGATTTTTTATTTTATTTCCCACAATTTTTTTATTTCCAAAGATAGGGTCACACATATGTACATGGTCACATGTTCATATATTCAGGCCAGGAGTAGAAAAAAATACCGATATTTTGCTACTCCCTGATTCATGCCTTTCGCATTGGCCGTTTTCATGCGCGCATATGCATGCATAGAAATATAAAATATCGTCGGTGCGCCGCCAAAAATCGGTGCGTGCGTACTTGAGAATAAAAGATAATTTTTACCATGGCCTTAGTCTGATCGTCGTAGTATAAACCGCATCGACTTATTTGGGGGGGGGGGGGGGGGGCAAATTACAGTGAAACCTGTCTAAGACGACCGCTCAAGGGACCTTCAAGATGTGGTCTCTGTTACCAGGTGGTCTCCTTATCCAGGGTCATTTGACTGGAAATAGCATCCCTTGATCCTGGTTTCAATGGTCTTCTGGGACAGGTGGTCTTCTAGGACAGGTGGTCTTCTGGGACAGGTGGTCTTCTAGGACAGGTGGTCTCCTTGACAGCTTTTACTGTACAGTACTGGCGTGTGAAGTGCGGCGTATACTCCAGAGAATGCGGTACCCAGTTAAGCTTGCACTTGGACCATGGCACATAGGGGCGCAGATCCAGGGCTGTAACCCAGGGCAGGGGCGTCGGAACCGGTGCGGCAGGTGCGGCCAAAGCCGCACCGATCATTTCATCTTCGGATTTTTGGGGCATAAAATAATATGGGCTAGTTGGGTCCAATTTTCCAGAAACAAACCGGGGGAGGACCCCGCACCCCATCTCTTCATCGCCGCACCAATGTCAGATACCTTTCGACATTGGTGACGATATGTTTGGTGCCGAACATATCGTGACGAACTTTCTTTACTATCATAGTTATACCATCACGCACGATTTCTGGTAACCTGAGGAGTGTGCTAGCACCTCTGACACCCCCCCCCCCCCCCCCCCCGATTCGCCCCTGGTACATCCAGTAATGCTGTCGCTGAGTGTAATCACAGGCTACTAGGGAAGCGGTGTTGAATTACAGCCCCTTTCGACCACAGTTCTTTCATGAAAAGTGCAAGCGTTGTGATTTTATAATTTAGGCCACTCTGCCGGCCCTATTTCTCAAGGCCCAGGCGTTGTACACACCCTCCTCCGTGTGTACCCGCGTCATCCAATCCCCAAACTTGATAATTAATTGTGTGTGTGTGTGTGTGTGTGTGTGTGTGTGTGTGTGTGTGTGTGTGTGTGTGTGTGTGTGTGTGTGTGTGTGTGTGTGGATGGGCGGTGCATGCGTGCCCACGCATGTGTGTGTGTGTTTGTCTGTATTCGTGCATGTGTGTGCGTGCATGTGTACGTGGTTGCATGTGTGCATGCCAACCTGCCCTGACAGGACACGGCAGAAGTGATGGTGAAGGACGTGCGCCTGTCCAACTGGGTCAGCTACTCGTACGAGGCTGTTCTTGAGCGTCTGGAGGCCCGCTACCCGACCGCCAACATCATACTCATCGTGCCGAGTCGGAAACATTTAGGCGCCTACAGCTGTTACGATAACTTCTTGGAAACAGACACTTTCGGTGAGCAGCGGGGCGGGGGACATGCCGGGGTGTGCATCAACTGTCTAGGGTTAGGCCCGTCGGAATGGTCCAGTTGATCTTTTTGGCCGCCGGCACGTGTTCCGTACTGTGGAGGGGCTGTGTACCCGCCATATCATGCACAAACTGTACGAACGGCCATGATGCCGTAAAACATGTTATGTTCGGTGAAACTTTAATCTCGGTGATGTCGGTGGAAAAAACATGCAGCTAAATTTAAATTACACCTAAAAGCCTATAGAGTATGTACTGTATGTGAAGGGAAAGCTGGTCATCTAATTATTATTATTATTATTACACCTTCCAGTGGCTAAAGATGAATCAGTGCCAATATAGATGAGGAGCGTTTGCCAGCCATGGCGTAGAAAGGAAGTATAAGAAGTGTGGTGGTGCACCAATACCATGGTGAGTAACAGAGGAAAGGGAGCAATTCTACATTACACCTGAAACCGGGCAGGTCCCCGACATTGAAATTGTAATACACCTGAAAATTACACGTCTTACTGTACTAGCTGGGCAATGGAAACCTGCTTGCGGTGGTCGGCGGTCCTGATTGCGCCCCTTCTAGTCCGTGTTGGTCAGTTGTGCAGTTCGTGTGTGCAAGACTTAGGGCGCGTTTGATTGGTCGGATCCGGAACAGGATCGTTCAGACTTAGGGCGCGTTTGATTGGTCGGATCCGGAACAGGGGCGTTTGATTGGTCTGATCCGGAACAGGATCGTTCAGAACAGGGGCGTTTGATTGGCCTGATTCGGAACAGGATCGTTCAGAACAGGGGCGTTTGATTGGTCTGCACTGCTTTTGGAGTGCTTGGAGCATGTTCTGGTCACTCCGACCCCCAAGGCTGGAGCAGCCAGAGCAAGTTGCAAAGCCCAATGAAAGCCTGACAGGGCTACGCAATGAGTTCAGTTTTCGATTCGAACCGATTCAGACATGTTTAGGGGATTTTTTCCCGGCATGGTGAGCTATCATGAGTTCTACAATATTTCTGGCAAAAATAGGATCTGTTTGTTCTGTTTTCTGTTTGATTGGGAACTGTTGTTCTGACTGCTCCAGTGAATCTGATCTGAATCCGGATTCACCAATCAAACATGCCCTTATATACCGTATTTCCCCGGTTATAAGTTGCACCTTTTTACATTAAAAAAAACCAGGGGTATAAAGGGGGTGTGACTTAGGCTGTACTCACACTACTTGAAAGGTTGACGCGAATGTCGCGTTCAAAACTAGACAAAAGTGCTTGAAAAATTTCCAAGCACACTGGTTACTGCACTCCAGTGACGACTTGAAACATTTTTGTCAGCAAATTACCATGGAGAAACATGATGTCATGTGGTAGTTTTGCAAATCCCGAGGCACGTTCCTTCGAATTTTTGCGCTCGATCAACTTATTTGCAATTTTCAGTTCATGAGAAAATAGAAACAGTTGTATCTTGCGTGGATCATGGAGTTCGTTCGCCAAGCCTCGCGAAGAAGTAGCACATCGTCGACGTCGACGGATGAAGAAGTTTCTCTCCACAACTCGATGAGCTTTTCCTCCAAGTCGTCAGAAAACATTACGCGAGGCATGATGTCGGTACGAAAGCAATGGTACAAAAGAAATGCGACAGAAACGGCAATCAAAACAACGGGAAGCTGCTGGAAGAAAGAAGACGGAAAATAGCCGGAAAAAAACACCACAGAATTCGGAAATGAGAGGCAAAAAAAGGAAAGTACAAGTACATGTATACAGTCAACTTGGCGTATAACGACACTCGGCGGCGGGGCATCAAAAAGTGTCCTTATTCGCGAAGTGTCGTTATACCCGAAGTCTCATTATGTATTACAGTGGGATGGGACTTTGCTCTGGGCATGGAAATTATGCCGTTATTCGCGAATTGTCGTTATATCCGCAGTCGTTATTAGCGAAGTTGGCTGTATGTACAAGAGCAGTACGACCACGAGGAAACAAAGCATAAAAAATATTCTGGAGCCTTTCACCGTACAATAGTACTCCACGATCCGGCCTCCTGACATCTCACAGCTTTCCAAACGGCTTGAAAGCAAAAAACCTCGTAGAAGAGGGTTCCGTTTCCGCTGAAACCTTTCAAGCAGCTTTCAAGGGCTTTTTTCATCTTCGCAACCGTCACCGTGGCAACATTCACACGTAAGTCACTTGCATGCGGTTTTTCAAGTAGTGTGAGTACAGACTTACAATGGAGCATGACTAACTACTAAAATGAATACCGTAAAGTCTTGTATAAAATCCGCGGCTTCTATGACTTTCTTGGTGAACAATTTGCAGGCTTCTATACAAGACAGGTATTTCTATGTATGTCAACACTAAAACCAGGCTTATGTGTGATTTGATGGGCCCAAAATTGCGGCTTCTATTCGAGGGCGGCTTTATACAAGACTTTACGGTATATCGAAAAATATGGCTCAAACCTGAAAATGGGGGTGCGACTTATAATCGGGGAAAAACGGTAACCCCCAGGAGTGTGCAACTCCTTCAGTCTATGGGGTCCGCGCCACGGCAGAGCTTCACATCACGTGACAAAGCGCGTGCCCATTATTCACACCCTGTGCATGGTACCGGTAGGTGGAGAGCTGTAACGCAACCCCAGCCTGCGTTGGTTTCGACTATCTTGTGCTCACTTTGCACTGTTTGCCTGCGTAACCTATAGACTCAGTGCGCATTGCCAAATATGGAATGTACAGCGCTGGCAACTGAAATCCGACCCCTGAGCGGTGCGCTCACATTCTAGCGGTCTCTGTTTCGTAGCGTTGCAATCCCGTGTTGGGACTTTGCGATGTGAGCGCACCGCTGAGGGGTCGGATTTCAGTTGCCAGCACGGTACGAGTAATGCATGTGAGTACGCTGGGATCAGCAGTGCACTGTTCCCCACCCCAGACGACCATGTCCAGGTGGCTGTGTGGGGTGTTATGTGAGTACACTGGGATCAGCAATGCACTGTTCAACACCCCAGACGACCATGCCTAGGTGGCTGTGTGGGGTGTTTGTGGTACAAATATTACGTCATTGCGCAATGGGTTCATTGAAGCAGGTCACGTGATGCCGTTCTGCCATGCTTGCACTGTACAGAGACAGTGCGAGCATGACACGCTGGTACAGGTAGTTGCACATTCTTGGGCGTTATGCGCTCGTGTCGCCAGTCAAGTGTGCATACAGTTAGACCTCGCAGAACCGCACACGTCCGTTTTCCACAAAAAAAGTATCCGGATAGGCGAGGGAACCGGATAATCGAGCACACGTTCTGTATGTATGTATGCAGGGCACATGCTGTAAATCGGTAACCAACGATTTTCTTCCGGATGGCGAGGGATCCGGGTAAAAGAGGACTGGATAAGCGAGGTCTGACTGTACCTGCAGTTAACTGTATGATTATGTACTCTTGCCATCAATCAATGGCGTGGGTCTATTGTGTACTCTAATTTCAGAAGGTCAGGTGAACAGAAATTTTAGGTACAGAGAAGCATGTCCCTATTGGTTGTTTATGTGTGATACTGTTTGTTCAGTGTATTGAAATTTTAGGTACTGTAAATATACAAATTTTCGGCAGCTATTTAATTTCGGCTATATTCGGCACCGACCCAAAACGCCTAAATTAAAACGCCGATGAAATTTTTCACAGCATCTGTCGCACTATACCATGCCCTCTACCCCACGCCGAAAATAAATCGCCGCCGAAATGTCAAAAATCGTGAAGTGCCGAAATTTTGTATATTTTAGGTATGAAACAGATGCACGGAAAGTACCGAAAATAAAAGTACACCGACGATTTGTGAGATTAACAGTGTACCTGTACCCGGTGGCGTTGCTGCCTATCAATGGTGCGGGTGTGTGCTCCGCCGGTTGCGACGTATGACCTTTAAATGAGCGCTGCTCGTAAGCTGGTGCACCGTCCTTCACAGTGCCTTGGTGAAGGCCGTCGTTCATCACGCCACTCTGTACCCGTCCGTCTACCCGAGGTCCTCACGGGTAGCACGGGTACCCGACTACTGTACAGGCAGAAAATTCCGTCGGTCAATCATTTCGTCCGACTCCAAAGCAAGGGAGGTCGTCCGGTTGTAAATTTCGTCCCTGGATATTAATAAGAATGTATTGAAAAGCTGGACAAATCGACAGTTAGTCCAAAAACTCCTTGGACGAAAAAGACGAAATTAAATTCCAGACGAACATTTCTGTTTATACAGTGCCTTTGCACACCATGGATTCTAACACTGTTTATGTATTGGTGGTGTGCACTGTCTTCTGGATGTGTTCTGTCCCTGTTTCAGGTGCCCCTACTAGCAACTGGTCCGATCTCAAGGCTAACCTGCATCTGTTCGCACTCATCGACAGTCTACAGACGCAATCGTCACGTGCACCGACCGCCAAGGGCCGGCATACTCCTCTTGGCCGTGTTGGCTCGGTAAGATACGTGGGTGTGCGTGTATGGGTGTGGGGGTGGGTGGATGGGTGTGTGTATAAGTGCATGTACAAGTGTATGTAGAGGTATGTAGGTGGGGGGGGGGGGGGAGGAAGGGAGGGAGGAGGAGTGTTGGTGTGTGGGGGGGGGGGGGGCGAGGAAGGGAGGGAGGAGGGCTGTAGATGTCTTGTGGGAGTACAACAAAGCCAGTTTAGTTTAGCAAACGCTCTGCTGAGAGGGCAGCTTTCTTATAGCACCATTCTTTCCTGGCTCTTCGGATCCCGTCGCCAGCGAAAGTAAAATCCCTCAGAGCACACGTACCGAGGAAGATATTTCCGCCTGTCCAGAAACAGACCAGAACTGCTGCGACTGCATGCTTGCATTTTGGATGTAGAGTATGGCTGGAATCAACAGTACATGTACGAGGTGAATTGCTATTTCTGGACATTGTACATGTCTGGACATTTCGAGTAAAATAATTTTTCGTCGCGTGTAGAGTCAAGTCAGTCAGGTTGATGAAGTTTTTTCTTGTTGTAGTTGACAGCTGGGCTGTTGTAGTTTCTCCTCGTGTCGGTGCCTTGTTGATAGCCTTTTCTTGGGAGGCATTTCAACGAGTTTTGTGGTACTATGTCGCATGAGAATTTTGAGTAAAATAAGAAGTGATGGACGAATCATTGGCGTCCCCATGTGCACTTCACATCAGACGCTGTATAGTCTTGGACATGTTGGCTGGAAGTGTGAAGAGGCCAACTGCAGTCCACCAATAGAAAAAATAACAAAAATGGTGCAGTATAAGATGCCTATTGACGCTATTTTACTTTCATGTCCAGAATTCCATACACTGAAATTTTGGCCAACAAATTGGCCTGTTGAAAACATCCTGCTATAAAGTCTCTGGGATCACAGCATGAGCAATTGTCTCATATTTGGAAAGATGAAGGATCAGGCCATACAATAGATACAAAAAAGATATGAAAAATGTAAAACACACAGCCAGTGGGCCTCTATTTTATTTTCATGTCCAGAAATTGCTATTCACCTTGTACACATAGTATTTATTTTTTATTTATTTTTTTTAGTATTTTTCGGAGTATGAGCCGCTCTTTAAAAATCAGTAATAAATCCAATACACCACACCACCACATTGCGCTCTTGGCCGATCCAAACTCTGCACTTACATCACCATCACCACAGCGAGGACAATTCCGGTATATAGATTGATATTGACAGCTGGTTCGCTCCTCCTGGTGATGTGAGTGCAGAGTTTGGATCGGCCAAGAGCGCAATGTGGTGGTGTGGTGTATTGGATTCCATAATGGCCGGGTCGTCGCTACTTCTTCTCAATTAATAAATCACCCAAAATAGTGTGTGTGTGTGTGTGTGCGTGCGTGTGTGTGTGTGTGTTGTGTTCGTCGTCGCGCTGACATGGCCCGGCACAAGTGCACAGCAGTCCGACAGCTCCCCGTACCACAACAGCCTGGGTCAGTGCAGTGTCCTGCCTGCAGTAGATGGCTCCGGAGCAGGGGTGGGCTTGCAGTGCATAAGTGTCAAGAGAGTGACAACTGACACGACCGACCACCTAGTGATGCTCCTCCTGTTGCCGAGGTCCCGGTATGTACAGCCTGCAAGCGTACTTTTAAGTCTACTGCTGGCCTCAAGCGCCATCGCTGTGGACCCCGCCCGAATCGCCCTACAGTGGCTGATCGCCAGCACTTTGAACATCATTGCCGAGTCTGCAATCGACGCCAGTTTCGGAGGCGACAGGACCTGGAGCGCCATTTGAAGCACTGCCTACCTCTCCCCTAACCTCTCTGACAGTACCTCCCTTCGGGGAGCGGCGTGGCCATTTCTTGGCAGCTGTCAATAGTAGTAGTAGTAGTAGTAGTAGTAGTAGTGTGTGTGTGTGTGTGTGTGTGTGTGTGTGTGTGTGTGTGTGTGTGTGTGTGTGTGTGTGTGTGTGTGTGTGTAGCATCGCTATCATCGCCTCCGGCGATGGGCGTCCAATGGTGTGTGTGTGTGTGTGCATGTGTCTGTGTCTGTGTGTACTTGAAAGTACGTGTTTGTGTGTCCCTGATGCCGTCAATCCTTTTTCTGCACCTTGTCCTCACCCACTTACTGAGGTGTGGTGAGCCCGTAAGTGGGATCATTTTCAAGTCCACCCAGAGTTTAGGGGATTTCAGAGGGTGTCAGCTGTAGGGCGGTTCAATAGCCAATTGAGTCATCTTTCCAAGATTCCTTTTGAGTCTCTCTCCCCTCTCCCGGGAGACCCACGTGACCAGTTTTGGCAGTGACCAAGTACAGTGTGTGTGTGTGTGTGTGTGTGCGCGCGCGTGTGTGTGTATGTGTGTAGGAGTAGCAGTTAGTGTGTGTGTGTGTGTGTGTGTGTGTGTGTGTGTTACTGAGCTTATGAGAATGAGAGTGTGCATGTGTGTACATGTACTTGCATGTATATGTGTATACCAACCACCTGTCCGCACTTGCCACTTGTATACTGCTCGTGTTGTGTCTGATTACAGGAGCCCATGTCGAGCTCCGCCTCGTCTTCGCCGGTGCAGGAAAACGTCATGCTGCCCGAAGTCTGCAGCTCCGTTCCCGCCGGCAACAGCCTGGCTTCGTCGTCTCCGCTGTCCTCGCCCAGGTCCTCTGCCCGTGGCTCGGCATCCAACTCCGCCTCCAACCCGAAGAGCGGTATCCTGGCGAGGGCGGCCTCATCCTCGCTCGGCGAGGGCGACAAGAAGTTCCGCAACGTTCCCAGCTCAATGTCGCTCTCCTCGGCCGGCTCTCGCTACGTCGCCGTGGAGTCCATCGACGGCTCGCTGCCGGTGACGCTGGTCGGCTTCAGCAAGGGCTGCGTCGTGCTGAATCGCCTGGTGGCCGAGATGAACCAGGACTCGCGCTCGGGCCCCGGCGGTCACCTGTCGCTGCGCCAGCTGTGCCGTGAGGACAACGTGCGCGAGCTGTCCGGGCTGCAGGAGAGCACCACTTCCACCACCGGCGGGGTTCTAGAGTCGGTGACCGAGGCCGACCCCATCGCTGCCTCGCCGTCACCCCCGGCAACGGGCGAGGCGAGCGGCGCGCCCCGTTGCCGTGACGCCGCGGACGACAGCGTGACGGAGAGCAGCTCCAACGCTTCGCTGGGCGGCGGCGGCAGCCTGAGGCAGTCGGTTGACTTGAATCGCGGCGTGGTCAACTCCCAGGCGCTAACCACCATCCTACAGCGCAATCTCAGCCGACGCGGCACGAAGGCCGACGACTCTGCCGATTCGTCAAAGAAGGACAGCGCCTGGCCTCGCTTCCCGTGGGACCGCGTCGAGTCGATTGTGTGGCTCGACGGCGGTCATTCCGGCAAGGTCGGTGCTTGGATAACGGAGAAGACGGAAGTCAGGACACTGGTGACCACCGTGTCTAACGTACAGATTCACACCACGCCGTACCAGGTGAGTGTGTGTGTGTGTTGGGGGGGGGGGGGGGTGGGGGTGCTTGCGTGTGTTTGCCTGCCTGCCTGCTTCTGTGGGTGTGGGTGCTTGTGTGGGTGGGTGTTGGGGGGGGGGGGGGGGTGTTTGGAGAATACCGAAAATATTACACCACCGAAAATTTCTGCTTTTACAGTACAGTCAACTTCGCTTATAACGACACTCGGCGGGGCATCAGAAAAGTGTCCTTATTCGCGAAGTGTCGTTATACCCGAAGTCTCATTATACGTGTGACAGTTGGATGGGACTTTGCTCTGGGCATGAAAATTATGTCGCTATTCGAGAATTGTCGTTATATCCGCAGTCATTATTAGCGAAGTTGACTGTATCTAGAATCCCTGTGTACTGGTACTTGGACCAGTCTAGACAATGTAGTAAGAACGCACTTGGCGCGAATCTCCTGCCTTCTCCACCCTCTTTTGACCTATTCTATGATCCAGTGGACTGAACTCTGTGTGTGCGTGTCACTTTGCGTGTGTGTGTGTGTGTGCGTGTATGTGTGTTTTGGGTCTGCATGACGGAATGGCCGTGTGTGTTTTGTGTCTGCATTACGGAATGGCCGTGTATGTGTGTTTTGGGTCTGCATGACTGAATGGCTGTGTGTCTCGCGTGTCCGAATGGCGTCTGTGCACGCGATCTCCTTTGCCGTTGCCGTCCGCCATCGTCCATTCAGGTCAACAACACACACGCGCCGTGGAAGCGGGACGAGTACCACCAGTTTCGACATCTGCTCCACTCGGCCGGCCGCGCCAAGGCCTCCGTCAACGTGTTTGATCACAGTACGCAGGAGGAGCCGTCGATTAAGGTCCACTTTCGCGTGCTTGACGTCTTCTAAAAGCACCGCGCGACGACGGCCATGCCACGTGTGTTATTGTCGTGCCCAGCTGTGCGTTCACGTGTCACTTCTTCACACGTTTGCCGTCGAGTGTTACCGACCGATGGCGTTCGTGTCGGTCATTTCAGTCGCCTGGCCGGCGACAAGAATGTACATGTTTGCACTCTGGGCGTCGGCACTTTAAGGCTTGTGTGTTTGTTTGTTTGGGATGTGTTGTGTAGTGTGTGTGTGTGTATGTGTGTGTGTGTGTGTGTGGCACAGCGGCTGTGCGTTTTAAGTCCGTGAGCGGTGTTTCCGTGGCAGCCCCTCTTTCTTTCTTTTTCCTGCCCGGCCCATGCGCTCTATGACTGGCGTTGTGCATTTTTTGATCTTATGTCAGCTGATGTATAGTGTGTGTGTGTGTGTCTCCCCACCACACCATGGCTCTCTCTCTCTCTCTCTCTCTCTCTCTCTCTCTCTCTCTCTTTTCTCTCTCTTTCTCTCTCTCTGCCTCTTGCCCATGGCCTCCGATAGCCGTGAGCTCTGGCTGAGCCCTGAGAACTCAAAGCAGTGGACATGTTTCAAAGTCCTGCACACTTTGTCGTCCTCTCTCTTCGGCTTGTCCACGATCCCAGCCGCTAGCATGTTTACGACCCTATGAGATTCACAGTAAACCTTTGATCAGTAGGTTTTTATCACCGCGCGTTCGTTTGTGGTGTGATCTTTCATCTCCATTCCAGTATAATTATATACATTATATATAAATAAATGTTTCTTTCTTTCCGTCGAGTTTTAGTTGAGACCGTAGCATCTTAGCTGGTTTTATTCAGATCGCCGGGACGGCAGTATTATCATTTCCACTTCATCTTGAGGAGGTTTTTGACTGAGTTTTGAGCATTTCAGAATATTTCTAACCTATGCAGACTTCACTGCTCACTTCCTCCTCTCTTCTTTTTTCTTCTTTTTCTTGAGTGTTTTTCGTGCACCGAATTAATAAAGCACACGCTCACCTGGCGTTTGGCCGGCACAGGAAAGTTTATTTTCGAATTTCGTACACTCACACCGACATTTATTGAGACTGATGGGTTTCTCCGTCTGTTCAGTTCCTACTCATTTTGCTATAGGTTCTGTACGTTTTTTTGATTTATTTTCGGCCCCTTGAAGAGTATAGCAGGCTTCAAGTGAAAGAGAGTATAATCATAATATTATTTATTTATCTCTGGCTTTTCTTCTGGTCTGGTGGTGGTTGTGTGGTGTGCGTGTGTGTGTGTGTGTGTGCGCGCATGTGTGTGTGTGTGTGTGTGTGTGTGTGTGTGTGTGTGTGTGTGCGTGTGTGTGTGTGTGTGTGTGTGTCAAGTGGCGGTCAATTCATCCGCCTTGCAAGCTGTTGAATGGTGTAATCCCAGCGCACAAGTTGCTATGTCTCCCATAGCTGTTCGCTATCATCGCTTCCGCGATGGGCATGTCTGGTCAGTCTGGAGTCTGAGTATGTTCATGTTTGTGTGTGTGTGTGTCTCCTAATCCGTTCTACCATATTGTACTGCAGTAGAATCACGCATCCAAGAACGTTGATTTTTTGGAAAATAGCCACACACCATCATAGTGCAAAGACAAGGGTTAGCCTGGAGCGTTCTTAGTTTTTCAGCAATCTGCCTGCGTTCTTATAAAGAACGTTCTTCGAAACAATTCGTACTGGATCATACCAAGAGTACATAACCCCCCAGAGTGTGCAACTCCCACATACCCTGTTGTCCCGACAGAATTTCAAGTTGACGTCATTATTTATGACGCAATGCTCCTTGCAGCAGTGATTTACAACATGTGTACGGGTGTCAACGCATCACACGTTTTTCTTTGCAATAATTTGTACAGGATCGATCGGCTTCGGTCAACCACAGGTTCCGGATTCGTCTGATAATCCGTGTACAGTGCGCATTGCATCATCAAAATGACGTCAACTTGAAATTCTGTCGGGACAGCACCCATAGTGGAGTTGCACACTCTGGGGGGTTATGTACTCTTGATCATACCGGCAAGAGTATAATTATAAGTTTATACCCCTCAGGGGTTAAGTTTATACCCCTCAGGGGTTATAATATTATACCCCTCAGGGGTTATAATATTATACCCTTGCCGGTATGTATCCCAAAAGCTGGCAGAAAATGAATCCCGCGGCAGAATATCAGAAATTCCGTGCAGAATTCTGCGGGTAAAAACAGTAAATTCTGCGCGAGCGAGTTCTGCAAATCATTCTATATTCCGCAGCAATTCTGCAAGGAAATTGAGCCGGAAAACAGATCGAATCCCCGCAATGAAACCAAAGTCTGCTGCATATAAATCTAAACCAAAGTTATGCGAAATCCTGATAATTTTTTTGAAATCTCCAAAACATACTCAATCGAGATCTCCAAAATATAGGGCTTGTTGATTTGGAAAGTCATGAGCAGGTTGCTTTTATTATATATATATATATATATATAAATAGCTGCGAAACACACCTCAAATCTCCAGAAAAAGCAGTTTTTTAGCTCTTTTCTACGAATTGGATATTCTGCGGGATTTTCTGAATTCTGCAGACACTCCTGGATTCAAAAGTCGGCGTGGAGACCAGAAATCTAGTATCGATGAAAGTACAGTCCGTATCGCCTATAAGGTTGGCGGCTATAGTAATATACCGGATATAGTGATCAATTTCTCAAATTCATTTTCATTTGCCATAACTAAGGGTGCGTTCTTAAATCCTCTCGGAAAAGTTGGAGACTCTCCGAAAAGTTCGAGAGCTGTTCTTATATCCTCTCCGAATTTTAGGAGGCTCTCCAAAGCTCTCCAAGCTCTCCAAGCTTCAGAGGTGGTTGAAACTTGGAGATTCCCGCGGTTTGGGATCAGCGCATGCGAACTAGGCTAAAAGCCACGTGTTGATCATGAGTGTACGCATTTCCCTTTTCGCATACGCACAGCGCATACTATATTCGTGGCACTCAAGATCGCGGCCCCTTTGGCGCTTCATTTTGCTTGACATCTGCAAAATATCTCCGAATTCTTCGAGACCCGTTCTTGAAGAATCCCAGTTTCTTCGACTTCTCTTTTCTTCTTCTCCTAGAAGCTAGAGAATTTAAGAACGCACCCTAAGTATACACAGTTATCGCGTATAGTAATAATCGTCTATAGTAATATATCGCCTATAGTGATCAAATTTATATTTCAAAAGACCTTTATTACATTATTATTGCATCGTTTATAGTGATTGATGTAAAATCAAGTGATGGCAGAGGAGAACAGGGTGTTACTTCTTCGTGAAGTTGTCCAGTGAGTGTTGTTTGGTGAGTTTAGCTCGTACAAGTTGCCAAAATATGCCTCCATCATGAGGAAATGCTGATTTTGTGTGTCAGGAGCTACAGCCAGCTACATGACAGTGTACATGTATGTAGTGCGTATGTGCACGGCGCGCTGAGTCGTTTGACACCCCACTCGCATACATTGCATGCAGTATCGGCCATAGTAATATATCGCTTATAGTGATAAAATGCTCAAAATCAAACACCAACGCTATAGGCGACACTGACT
Organism: Sycon ciliatum; assembly: GCF_964019385.1. NCBI lineage: Eukaryota > Metazoa > Porifera > Calcarea > Leucosolenida > Sycettidae > Sycon > Sycon ciliatum. The sequence goes on from NC_088653.1 coordinate 16,002,263, forward strand.
GTAAAATCATAATTATTACTTTCATCGATACTCCTGGATTCTGCGAAAATTCTGCAGTACGCGGAATCGCGGAATTCATGGGGGACAGAGAAAACTATAACGCCTCCATTCTTATTAGCTTTCGACTGTGGCGTTCTTAGCATTTCGGGCTCCACGTTCTTCGGCGTGCGACTCCGCTGTACGCTAGGAGTACGAATTTTCCCTGGCGGGTGGTGGACAGCACATGGAAATAATTCAAGTCCCTCCCTCCCCCCCCCCCCCCCATCGGCAAACCCACTTTAAGCACACGACACAAACGCCTTGCATCAGGGAGTGGTAAAATACCGGTATTTCGCTACTTACTCCCTGCATTGTATGTTGTATGCATGAAGCAGGTCACATGACCTGTGTATTAAGAATCTTGATTGTTTTTTCGTTCTTCTCTATTTACATAATCATCATACTGGGGTACCCAGCTCGAACATGAAACGAAAGACTGTCTCCAGCCCGAGCCGAGTAATGAGAGGTAGGTACGATGGGGATTGGTTGGTTATACTAGCTGGTCGCCTACTGGTGTCATGCAGACGTAGATCAGACATCGGTTGACTTTTTCTTCTTGAGAACAAACTCGCTCATCAACTTCTGGTGCTGGTACCGTTGCGGGAAGGAATTCGGAATCAGGACTTTGTCGCTGGGTTTGTTCTCCAGTTGGTATACATTGTCGTTTGCAGTTTCGTACTCTTCAAATGGCACGTCGCCGATGAAGTAGTCGTTGGGCTGTGGCATCGTCGTGCAGTGTGGTAGCATCATCGTGCAGGATTGGGACATCAGCACGCTGGTTTGCGACATCATCTTCGGCGGGTTGTTCTTGCGAGGCAGGCTCTTCAGGCGGCGGAGCGGCGGCGGGGTGGGCACAGTCGTAGTCGTACTCGCCGGCCAGACACCCAGGCTACTCTGGTACGGCATTGCTTCGTTGTAGATGTGCATGTCGGGATGGACCAGATCGCACTCCTTGAAGCAGAAGACGTCCTCGGCGACGCCTATACCCTGGTTGTACATGTCATACTTGGGGTAGTAGTTGACGGAGCTGCTCGTGTAGCTGAGGTCGGTCGAGGTGCTGGTCAGGCGATCATGCTCGAAGGAGTCACGCTCGGTGGGCCGGAGTGGGAGTTCGCGTGTGGCTGCGTTGCGTGCGGCCGCTTCAGCTTTAGCTGTGCACGCGTTACGGCAGGGTCACGGCGCAGGGTCACGGCGCAGAGCACAGAGAGAGAGAGAGAGAGAGAGAGGCAGGCAAGTGCACACATACACACAGTGAGTGAATGAGTGAGTGTGTGAGAGAGAGAGAGAGAGAGAGAGAGAGACCGAGAGAGAGAGAGAGAGAGAGAGAGAGAGAGAGAGAGAGAGACCGAGAGAGAGAGAGACCGAGAGAGAGAGAGAGACCGAGAGAGAGAGAAAGAGAGAGAGGAAAGAGAGAGCACAAACACAGGAACACACACAGGCGGATAGGGTTACATACCTAGAGAGTAGCAAGTACAACACCACCATTGCCAGCAAGTGAAGCAGAGGAGATGGATCATATGTTTTAAAGTGGAACTCACTTAGTACGTACTCAGATCTGACGTACTGCAAAAGCCGTTATTCTAACGAGGCGCATTATAATTATAAAAAATAAAATAAAATAAAATTCGACGGGTTCGCGTACTGGGCAGGTCAAGAACAAGGAGTCGTACAACTCCCTGGTCAAGAACCACCTTTCCGTTATATAATTACAACGGTTTCCTAAAATTGACTGGTGTACGTGTACCAAAGGTAACGATTCTCACTCATTCTCAACGCTCAATAGCAACAATAAGTGTTGATTTCTGTATAGCGATTTTCATTTTAACAACAGATTTCTCCTCATGAAGTTGATTGTTCCAACTAGGAACACACGCTTCTTGCCGAACTTGACACTTGACTGACTCACGACTGCCATCCGGAGCACACGAGGAGCACGTCGCACCTTCCACTCGGCAAACCTGCAAGAAAGCACCACTCCCTGCTCAATGCACAGTGTTTCGGGGAATTCACCCCTCATCAGTCGAGCTTCAGTAGGCTGAGGAAGATTGCGCCGAGAGGAAGGTGCGACATGCTCCTCGTGTGCTCCGGATGGCAGTCGTGAGTCAGTCAAGTGTCAAGTTCGGCAAGAAGCGTGTGTTCCTAGTTGGAACAATCAACTTCATGACTATTACCGCCGAAGTCGCAACTTCCAAGTTCAGATTTCACCTCGTTAGATTTAGCATTTCGTGTATATAATTATGGCTTTTACAGTACATTTGCAAAGTACGGACATTGCCTGGAGCACGGGTGTGTTAACCATAGTGAGGTCCGATGGGATGAGAACTTGAGAAGTAGCTCCTGTACTGCGCACACTCTCTCCTGCTGCCCACCAAGGTACACCTTACCACCAGGGTTTCACAGTAGCACTGTAAAGTACCGTTGAGTTACTGTACTCGATGCAGCAGCGCCTAGGGGCTATGATGTGTACGGGCTTGTCACGTGATGCGAGGGTCTGCCGCATCACACCCTATAGCTGGAGCTGGACACTCATGGCGGTTACGCAGGAGGCATGGTGGAACCGGTCCGGTTGGTCAGGCAATGGCCGGATCAACTTTTTGCCCATCTACGTGTGTTTACTGCTGAGCAAGTCGTGTGTATACTGTAGACCGGGAAACTTTTGCGGCATGCAACTTTAGCGTTAAAAACACCCCCCCCCCCCCGCCCCTGTTAACGAGGGGAAATTTTAGCGATTTGGTCTTTTCAGGTGGTAGTAGTACTGTAAAGTCCGGAGCAAACGCCCACCCCATTTTTGCAAGATCTGGTTGCCTGTACGCGCTGAGACTTGAACTTTTGGCCTGACCCTAGGGGTATGTTACGGGACGGACTTGAAAGTTCACTTCACACCGTAGCGAAAACTGACCACTGCTACGGTAAACTATGGCACAAAGCTAGAGCCGAGTAGATATAGGCTAGAGTTTGGTAGCTCATAGTCATAGATCGATAGAGACTGCACTGTTGGGCGTACGGCTCAACTGAAAGTGTCGCAATCCACTCGAGCGGGGTCAAAGCAAGTTACTTTTGATCTGTAAACGTTCATGGATAACTTTCTTGCTTCTCTTCAGTCACCATGAATAAACTTTGCCTTGCCTTTGTCTGTGAAGTTCGCAGTTACCACCGGTCGGAGCTGCACAGAGCCTATATGTCCAGGGACAAATTTGTAGAATTCCCTCGGCAACCCGAAAACGAGAGCGATTGTAATGCTCTTTCGGCTATGCAATCTGGAAGAGATTTTGTCTTCTTGCAACGTGAGATAGCATTTTCGCCGTGCAGGCGGTGCCATTCTACAGCACTGCATTTAAACTCCACGTCGAACTTGTGGCGTCTTGGCATGGCGAAAAAACAATCGCTTCCAAGAATGACTGCGAAAGGATTGAATGCAGTTGGTCCCTTCTTGGCGAGGTTAGTGCATTTTTTGTCCGCGGGAATTTGATGTTGAGCTATAGCGAAAGTTCTTTTGTTTTAGTCTTTGCCATAGACAGTTCATAGGCTTTCATGTCTACTCGTACGAAGTCGAACTTTCTGTACACCATTCTTGTCCTCAGGACGACGCACCTGTGCCCTGCATTGCGAAAATAGTACAATCGAGCTGGGGTGGGCGTTTGCAGCGAAGTGGGCGTTTGCTCCGGACTTTGCGGTACATGTACTTCCGTTCAAATTCTTCAGTTCGCAGCGATTCTGAATCGCGTTTTGGCGGTGATCGCGAAACTCGCGAAAATTATCCGCTCGCGAAAGTTTCCCAGTTTACAGTACCCTCCACCGAGAGTTCATAAACAAGAGTATGCAACTGTGATCTCTTTTCTATGGGCCAGATGCGCGGCGCGCTGCCTTCATTACATCATCCAGCCGCAGTCCGCGCACTGCGGAAAATCAAACACCGCACTTTCCCTCTGGTTTGAAATGAACTTTCGTACGGAACTGGAGTTTATGCGCCAAAACTTAGAGATTGTGTAGGTATTTGAACGAATGGAGCAAAACGGATGGGCTCGTACGAGAAATTGTGGGTTTGAGACTGAGTGCATGCTTTCAGAGCGTGATGGAGGCAAGTTACGGAATGAAGGCAGCGCGCCGCGCACTGGCCCATAACCACAGTTGCATACCCTAAGTCCCTTGTTTATGCACTGTTGCCTCCATATCATACATTGGTATGCTGTGCTTGGTGATATGCTAGCCTGGTCGTTCTTCGGCGCTCGACGGCACCTGGTAAGCATTGCATTCTGGCCAGCTGGCTACACAAGCGGCCGTCTCACCTTGGAGTGACCGGCGCAGCAGGACTAGCTTGACGACGAACACGACCACGGCCAACAGCACTGTGCCGCCGACGCATGACAACACAATCGTGCTCATCTCCACGATACTAGTGTCTACACAGGAACAACAACAAAGAGAGAAAGAGAGAGAGAGAAAGAGAGAGAGAGAAAGAGAGAGAGAGAGAGAGAGAGAGAGAGAGAGAGAGAGAGAGAGAGAGAGAGAGAGAGAGAGAGAGAGAGAGAGAGAGAGGAGAGAGAAAGGGAGAGAGTGAAAACCAGGGAGTAGTAAAATACCATCACCAGGGATACAAACTTACAGAGACGCTTTGTTTCCAGCGCGACAAACACCTCGTGAAGCTCCAGGTAGCAGCATGAGTCAGAGTCGCTCATGGAGTTGTGATAAACAGACGTTGAGAGCCAGTATAGCTATTCGCAACGTGTGTTCCTAGTTGGAACAATCAACTTCATGACTATTACCGCCGAAGTCGCAACTTCTAAGTTCGTATTGTTGTCCCTCACGCGGACGTGCGACTAGTTGTTGGAGGTGACAGCGTGGCGAATAGCTATACTGGCTCTCAATGTCTGTTTATCACAACTCCATGAGCGACTCTGACTCATGCTGCTACCTTGAGCTTCACGGGGTGTTTGTCGCTCTGGAAAAAAAGCGTCTCTGCAAGTTTGTATCCCTGGTGATGGTTTGGCCTGGAGAGCAGTATATAAGTGGTGCTTTTCAGGCACAATCTTCCTCAGCCTACTCAAGCTCAAATGATGAGGGGTGAATGCCCCGAAACACCGTGTATTGAGCAGGGAGTGGTGCTTTCTTGCAGGTTTGCCGAGTGGAAGGTGCGACGTGCTCCTCGTGTGCTCCAGATGGCAGTCGTGAGTCAGTCAAGTGTCAAGTTCGGCAAGAAGCGTGTATTCCTAGTTGGAACAATCAACTTCAGAAAGAAAAATGGACCAAGGAACTACAAGCTACGCTATAATGTCCACTAACACCACCAGTTACTAAACAATCAGCTCATGCGATAACATTGCACGACACTGACCGACGGTACTGACGTTCTACAACTAACTGGCTAACAGCTCTAGCACATCTTGGATGCGCACTCCAACAGCCTTCCAACTTGTAAGGTTCTAAGTTATAGAATAGCATAAGAATGGGAAGATGAGCGCAACCAAGATACGCACGCATGGTTCTATATCTTAGAACCCACACACTAACGCACACTGACGACCACCCTCCCCCACACATACCTAAACACGCATACACACAGACACAGACACACACACATACACATGCACACACACATGCTCACACACATGCACACACACACACACACACACACAATCATCGTCAGCATACCTTGGCATATACCATCGGCATCGAATTCGAATCCCACTCCGCAGATACAGCGGTACCCATCAGGAGATTTCAGACATTGAGCGTGCAAGTTGTAACATGGAGAGCTCTTACACGAATCACTGACTGCAGAGAGAGAGAGAGAGAGAGAGAGAGAGAGAGAGAGAGAGAGAGAGAGAGAGAGAGAGAGAGAGAGAGAGAGAGAGAGAGAGAGCGAGAGAGAGAGAGAGAGAGAGAGAGAGAGAGAGCGAGAGAGAGAGAGAGAGAGAGAGAGAGAGAGAGAGAGAAAGCAAAAATGATCAAACACATTGTAAAAAGTGAAAAGGTGCATAAACCATCATTGATTACACTCAATACCAACACCACTACCTGCCTAACCCCTTCCTCCATCACAAATATTCAAACACACCCACACGGACACGAACACATACACGCACACACACAAACGCATGCACAAACGCATGCACACACACACACACACACACACACACACACACACACACACACACACACACACACACACACACACACACACACACACACACACACTGTAGTTGCTTGCTGCCAACACTGGTCAAGCGGTTCTCGCCAGGAGAAGGGGACAGAGATTCATAAGGAATCTTCGAAAGATGAGTCAATAATTACAGTAGAGTTACCCGCACACACGTATATACGCGCACGCGCGCGCACACACACACACACACACACACTTACAAGCTGACGTATTTGCAGCCGTCGCCGGCGCAAACCAAGACATCATGAAGGTGCAGAAGAACACTGTACTCTTTTGGAGCAGAGCTCGACGACGATACCACTGCAGGCAACAACAATAACAACAACAAACTGTTTAACCCACAATCTCACCTTCTCATAAATTTATCTCTTATTGGCGATGGTGCCATCGTGAGAATAAAGAATTCAAAAAAAACAACAACAACACGACACCAGCACAAAAAGCCGCTGCCCTCAACGAATTCTTCATTTCACAGAGCAAGCTGTCCGTGGCCAATGCGCATGAGCAAACTCCAGCCATCAACACCACCCCTGACATCCTCAGTCCCCTTCAAGAAATCTCGACTTCCCAAGCTGAGGTAGAAAAACTCCTCCGCGGAGTTGATACCAACAAAAGCCCCGGGTTTGACTCTATTCCAAACCGCCTACTCAAAGAAGTGGCTAAGGAACTTGCACCGTCGTTATCGTCCCTCTTTAATCAATCGTTCCAAACCGGAGAAATCCCACAGGAGTGGAAAGATGCCACCATTACTCCAGTACCCAAGCCGGGTGACCCAACCCAACCAACAAATTATAGACCCATCTCTCTCTTGAGCACTACATCAAAAATCCAAGAAAAAATTGCACATCAACTCCTCTACAAGCACATCACACCCCACCTGCCCAACCAGCAGTCCGGATTCCGCGAGAAAGACGGCACTGAGCAGCAGCTCGCCCGTCTCGTCCATACCCTCTCCACTGCGAGAGACGACGGGAAACACGTCAATGCCTGCTTTTTCGATTTAAGCAAGGCCTTCGATCGTGTGTGGCATGCAGGCCTTCTAGCAAAACTCTCCCACTATGGTGTCCATTGCAACGCCCTGGAGTGGTTTCGACGGTACCTGTTGGGGCGTCGGCAAAGGGTCCAGGTGGATGGCGACCTATCGCCTTTCCTCGAGATCCCTGCCGGCGTCCCTCAGGGATCTGTTCTTGGGCCGCTTCTATTCCTCGTCTACACCATAGACCTTCCACACGCATGTGTTGGGGCGTCGGCAAAGGGTCCAGGTGGATGGCGACCTATCGCCTTTCCTCGAGATCCCTGCCGGCGTCCCTCAGGGATCTGTTCTTGGGCCGCTTCTATTCCTCGTCTACACCATAGACCTTCCACACGCATGTGAGAATCCCAGCACCACCTGTAGCCAGTTTGCAGATGACACCGCTCTGATTTCCATAGCGAGAACTCTTCAAGACTGCACCCGAAACCTACAACAGAGTGTCACAGCAGCTGGAGAGTGGCTTCAAAAATGGCACCTGCTGGTTAACACAAAGAAAACAGTCATCCTCCCGTTCTACCACAATAACCGCCCCCCTGAACAGCTACCCCAGATCACCCTCAGGAATAGTCCGCTTACCGTAGCACAAAAACACAAACACCTCGGAATAATCTTTCAGCATGACCTCCGTTGGACGGAGCATGATGAATACATAGTCAAAAAATCACTCAAGTCTTTCAATATTCTTTTTAGACTAAGGTCTACACTCACCAGTGATTCTTTATCTCACATCTATCAGACATACATACTACCTATATTCTCATATGCGAGCAATGCTCTCACACCGTTGTCCCACACTTCCCTTGACAGGCTAGAACGACTCCAGCGGAAAGCCGCCAGAATATGTCTCCACCTTCCCCTTTACACACACTTAGAACACTCCCACCTTTTGCATCGCATCAAATGGCCAACATTATTTTCACGCTTTAAAGTTAAACATATACTCTTCGCGCATTCTCTGCGCCACAATTATGCCCCACCACATATACTCTCGCTGCATACTGCTAGCAACGTGCAACCTTCGTATAATTTACGTCGCTCTCGTACTTGGCACTTGCCAACTCCGCGGACTGACCGCTGTCTCCATTCTCCCCTGTACAAGGCCCTTCATTACTTTAATTGCCTGCCCACCCAGCTTCGCGAAATCCCTTCTCGTACTCCCTTCAAATCCCAGATATCCCTGCTGTTGCACAACTCTGTATGCTCGTGTAGCGACCACCCCTGCCCGTACACTTAAGTACGCAACTCTGTATGCTCGTGTGGCGACCACCCCTGCCCGTACACTTAAGTAGTCACTAACCCCTAGGCCCTGCCCACCCAATTCTTCCTCACTCTTTCTCCTTTCTTACACTATTATCTCTTATTGGCCACTGGCTATCGTGAGAATAAAGATTTGAAACAACAACAACAACAACTCAATTTATCTCTTATTGGCGATGGTGCCATCGTGAGAATAAAGAATTCAAATTCAAACAACAACAACAAACACCTCGGAATAATCTTTCAGCATGACCTCCGTTGGACGGAGCATGTTGAATACATAGTCAAAAAATCACTCAAGTCTTTCAATATTCTTTTTAGACTAAGGTCTACACTCACCAGTGATTCTTTATCTCACATCTATCAGACATACATACTACCTATATTCTCATATGCGAGCAATGCTCTCACACCGTTGTCCCACACTTCCCTTGACAGGCTAGAACGACTCCAGCGGAAAGCCGCCAGAATATGTCTCCACCTTCCCCTTTACACACACTTAGAACACTCCCACCTTTTGCATCGCATCAAATGGCCAACATTATTTTCACGCTTTAAAGTTAAACATATACTCTTCGCGCATTCTCTGCGCCACAATTATGCCCCACCACATATACTCTCGCTGCATACTGCTAGCAACGTGCAACCTTCGTATAATTTACGTCGCTCTCGTACTTGGCACTTGCCAACTCCGCGGACTGACCGCTGTCTCCATTCTCCCCTGTACAAGGCCCTTCATTACTTTAATTGCCTGCCCACCCAGCTTCGCGAAATCCCTTCTCGTACTCCCTTCAAATCCCAGATATCCCTGCTGTTGCACAACTCTGTATGCTCGTGTAGCGACCACCCCTGCCCTTACACTTTTAAAGTACGCAACTCTGTATGCTCGTGTGGCGACCACCCCTGCCCGTACACTTAAGTAGTCATTAACCCCTAGGCCCTGCCCACCCAATTCTTCCTCACTCTTTCTCCTTTCTTACACTATTATCTCTTATTGGCCACTGGCTATCGTGAGAATAAAGATTTGAAACAACAACAACGTAGCACAAAAACACAAACACCTCGGAATAATCTTTCAGCATGACCTCCGTTGGACGGAGCATGTTGAATACATAGTCAAAAAAACACTCAAGTCTTTCAATATTTTTTTAGACTAAGGTCTACACTCACCAGTGATTCTTTATCTCACATCTATCAGACATACATACTACCTATATTCTCATATGCGAGCAATGCTCTCACACCGTTGTCCCACACTTGCCTTGACAGGCTAGAACGACTCCAGCGGAAAGCCGCCAGAATATGTCTCCACCTTCCCCTTTACACACACTTAGAACACTCCCACCTTTTGCATCGCATCAAATGGCCAACATTATTTTCACGCTTTAAAGTTAAACATATACTCTTCGCGCATTCTCTGCGCCACAATTATGCCCCACCACATATACTCTCGCTGCATACTGCTAGCACCGTGCAACCTTCGTATAATTTACGTCGCTCTCGTACTTGGCACTTGCCAACTCCGCGGACTGACCGCTGTCTCCATTCTCCCCTGTACAAGGCCCTTCATTACTTTAATTGCCTGCCCACCCAGCTTCGCGAAATCCCTTCTCGTACTCCCTTCAAATCCCAGATATCCCTGCTGTTGCACAACTCTGTATGCTCGTGTAGCGACCACCCCTGCCCGTACACTTAAGTAGTCATTAACCCCTAGGCCCTGCTCACCCAATTCTTCCTCACTCTTTCTCCTTTCTTATACTATTATCTCTTATTGGCCACTGGCTATCGTGAGAATAAAGATTTGAAACAACAACAACGTAGCACAAAAAAAACAAACACCTCGGAATAATCTTTCAGCATGACCTCCGTTGGACGGAGCATGTTGAATACATAGTCAAAAAAACACTCAAGTCTTTCAATATTTTTTTAGACTAAGGTCTACACTCACCAGTGATTCTTTATCTCACATCTATCAGACATACATACTACCTATATTCTCATATGCGAGCAATGCTCTCACAACGTTGTCACACACTTCCCTTGACAGGCTAGAACGACTCCAGCGGAAAGCCGCCAGAATATGTCTCCACCTTCCCCATTACACACACTCAGAACACTCCCACCTTTTGCATCGCATCAAATGGCCAACATTATTTTCACGCTTTAAAGTTAAACATATACTCTTCGCGCATTCTCTGCGCCACAATTATGCCCCACCACATACACTCTCGCTGCATACTGCTAGCACCGTGCAACCTTCGTATAATTTACGTCGCTCTCGTACTTGGCACTTGCCAACTCCGCGGACTGATCGCTGTCTCCATTCTCGGGCCCCTGTACAACCCTTCATTGCTTTAATTGCTCGCCCACCCAGCTTCGCGAAATCCCTTCTCGTACGCTCTTCAAATCCCAGATATCCCTGCTAATGCACAACTCTGTATGCTCGTTTAGCGACCACCCCTGCCCGTACACTTAAGTAGTCATTAACCCCTAGGCTCTGCCCACCCAATTCTTCCTCACTCTTTCTCCTTTATTACACTATTACCTCTTATTGGCCACTGGCTATCGTGAGAATAAAGATTTGAAACTTATTGGCGATGGTGCCATCATGAGAATAAAGAATTCAAAAAAACAATAACAAAAAAAACAACAACAGAATCATCGTGTGTGTCAGGCATGGAGCACACGGGGCACGTGGCACGGTGACCAGGTGACTGGTGTACGCAGGAGCACGTGACTGCTTGTTCAACCATGTTCGATTGAATAAAGGAGGAACGCTGCATCGCAGCCTTTTCGGACCAAAACCAGTCGACTCAGCGGCCAAAAGACTACAACATATGGGCCAATCGCGGTCATCCGTGCTTTTATAGGAACGAAATGGCGCTTTTAGTGACATTTTGCATACAAATCCCCATCTAGTAGGGCGCAGTCACCCAGTTTCGGTGGAAGTGCGCGAGTTCGATTGGGATTAAAGTAGGAAGGGAGCGTCTTAGCTTCCTCGGACCACGACTATTCGACTCAGCACCCGAAGACTACAACTGGTGAAATTTTGATTTTTGCCTTAACTTCCCCTTTAACTAGTATCCATATGTCCTTTTCCTTTCTACATTTATTTATGGCTCAACATCTGAGTTTCAAATAATATAATAATAATAATAATGGTCCTGGTGGTGACAGTCAATTTTTTCTTCAGACTTTTCCCGCTTGTCTCTTTCCCTCAGACTAGTGAAGATTTTATGACTTGGGGCTCCCCGCGTGCTAGAGTGTACGTGAAGTGTGTGGGTACAGTGAGGGCTGCGTCCCACCCGCCTGTGTGGATTCACAGGAAGTGAGTTACGAAGTCTGAAGAAAATGTTGAACAGTCTATGCTGGGATGACGACTACACCATAGCTCAGTGGTTAGAGCATCGCTAGCTACAAGCGAGGGTCCCTGGTTCGAGTCCTGGTGGTGACAGTCAATTTTTTCTTCATACTTTTCCCGCTTGTCTCTTTCCCTCAGACTAGTGAAGAAAATAATAATAATAATAATAATAATAAGGATGCTATCATCACGGGTACTGTGTGACTTCTGGATAAGAAAAAAAGTTTTGTTTGTGTTCTTTAAAGGGGAAGTTAAGGCAAATATTAAAATTTCACCAGTTGTTGTCTTCGGGGTGCTGAGTCGAATAGTCGTGGTCCGAGAAAGCTGAGACGCTCCCTTCCTACTTGAATCCCAATCGAACTCGCGCACTTCCACCGAAACTGGGTGACTGCGCCCTACTAGATGGGATTTGTATGCAAAATGTCACTAAAAGCGCAATTTTGTTCTTATAAAAGCACGGATGACCGCGATTGGCCCATATGTTGTAGTCTTTTGGACGCTGAGTCGACTGGTTTTGGTCCGAAAAGGCTGCGATGCAGCGTTCCTCCTTTATTCCCAATCGAACATGGTTGAACAAGCGGTCACGTGCTCCTGCGTACACCAGTCACCTGGTCACCGTGCCTGCAGGGTACAACTTACTAGCCTGTTTGACCTTTTTTGGGTGCAGTCTTGTCACTCGAGTTGAACCTTGGTGTGAAAGTTGTGTGGCGTGGTGACCAGGTGATTTGGGCACCCAGGAGCACGTGACCACTTGTTCAACCATGTTCGATTGGGAATAAAGGAGGAACGCTGCTCGGACCAAAACCAGTCGACTCAGCGTCCAAAAGACTACAACATGGGCCAATCGCGGTCATCCGTGCTTTTATAAGAACAAAATGGCGCTTTTAGTGACATTTTGCATACAAGTCCCCATCTAGTAGGGTGCAGTCACCCAGTTTCGGTGGAAGTGCGCGAGTTCGATTGGGATTCAAGTAGGAAGAGAGCGTCTCAGCTTTCTCGGACCAAGACCATTCGACTCAGCACCCTGAAGACTACAACTGGTGAAATTTTAATTTTTGCCTTAACTTCCCCTTTAATAATAGCTATGAAAAGGTTTTCAAGCTCCGATCATCAGTGGAAATACGGAACTAAAGTGATCAAGGGAAAAACAAAAGTTAAAAAACCAAAGAAGTGTGACACATGACGCGTAAGTATTACAAAAAGTGAGGGCTAAGATAAAAAGTAAGTGTGACAAATGGGTATGAACAGTGCAGAAACAACTCATGAATACGGGGTGCAAACTCACGAAAATAGCCTAAGTGCTACAACATGTTCTTTTTGCTTACACAAATCGAGCTTATGCGTACGAATACAAACAGCTTCAAGGACCTTCAACTGCTGGACATAACGGGCACGACACAGTACAGAGAAGTGGGAATCATCATACACTTGGATTTTTAACCTTTGTTTTTCCCTTGATCACTTTAGTTCCGTATTTCCACTGATGATCGGAGCTTGAAAATCGATTCTGGAAACACACAATCTTAACCCATTGAGGGCTACAGGGCCTTTCATCTGAGGCTCTGAAGAAAATGCTAAAAATAGGGCCAATATACAGCTCCACAACTTCAAAGTCTAGGCAACTAGGTTGTTGAACTCTTGGGATATGTTGACCAAGGCTATGATCATCACGCTGACCAACTCGATATAGTTCCCAGAAAAAGGAACAAAGTGCTATATGACACGTAAATTCATCCAAATTGCGTAAAATACGAAAAAGTCGCCAATGTGAGTTGAATCACCGGGCGAAAAAGAAGAAGAAAAACGTATCCACGCGGGATTCGTACCCGCAACCTCTCGTACTGAATGCAGGAAATGTACCGCTCGACTCTGGGGTCTCTTCCAGCCATGCGCTGGAACACGGAACTTAGTACAGTAGGATAGCCTGTCAGCCCGAGTATATTCGGGCTCAGCGCCCTGACGTCATTTTGAATCCCGAATATATTCGGGGTCAGCAGTCAATGGGTTAAACCTTGAACAAATTGTCATGCTGCGTGGTGATGTCTGCGGCATTTATACTTTTCATAGCTATTATTACACTTTTATCTCCACGTAGATTATTTGTGTTCTTTGACTATGATTTTCTGCTTTTTACGGAGCCTCACGAGATGCCCAAATTCGCTCTATTTCACGTAAATTTTCAAAAATTCTCTCCGGGAACCGGTCTCAAAAGTTAGCCCGATAACTCCTTGATCCTTCCTGCTGGCCTGCAAGTACAGGATCTGTAGGCCAGTCGTGCAGATCTGCGGAGCAGGGAGTGCAGCCATGTATCCATGTACGTGTACTCTACTACTAGTACAAGCACTACTATACTAGTCTTGTGTAAATTAAATAAATTTCACGGTTCGCGTGAGACTCGGCCGGAAGCCGAGTTTTCCGCATCCGCCGTGGGAACGCCACCACCCTCTAGGATCAAAGGCGCAGATGTAGCGCCTAAACGGTGGGAGGTGAGTAGATCAGACCATCCACCAAGTGGTCAAAGACCGAAATCCCATTAGCTTACTCTTGATGAAGTGGAGAACGTCTGTAGGGATTTCCCTAACAAAATAATAAATACTACTACTACTACTACTGCTGCTGCTGCTGCTGCTGCTGCTGCTGCTGCTGCTGCTGCTGCTGCTACTACTACTACTACTACTAAGGGTGCGTTCTTAAATCCTCTCGGAAAAGTTGGAGACTCTTCGAAAAGTTCGAGAGCTGTTCTTATATCCTCTCCGACTTTTAGGAGGCTCTCCAAAGCTCTCCAAGCTCTCCAAGCTTCAGAGGTGATTGAAACTTGGAGATTCCCGCGGTTTGGGATCAGCGCATGCGAACTACGACTAAAAGCCACGTGTTCATCATGAGTGTACGCATTTCCCTGTTCGCATACGCACACGTGCATTACTACATTCATCACTCAAAATCGCGGCCCATTTGGCGCTTCATTTTGCTTGACATGTGCAAATTATCTCCGAATTTTTCGAGACCCGTTCTTAAGTAATCCCAGTTTCTTCGTCTTCTCTTTTCTTCTTCTCCTAGAAGCTTCGGGAACGGATACGATAATTTACTTTTTTTTTTTTTTTTTTTTTAGAAGCTAGAGAATTATAAGAACGCACCCTAAGACCTACATATATGTACATACTTCATATTACATGTAGTACAATGCTATGATTGTACAGAATTTTATGTATGGGTACGAGGTGAATAGCAATTTCTGGACATGAAAATAAAATAGAGGCCCACTAGCTGTGTGTTTTACATTTTTCATATCTTTTTGTATCTATTGTATGGCCTAATCCTTCGTCTTTCCAAATATGTGACAATTGCTCATGCTGTGATCCTAGAGACTTTATAGCAGGTTGTTCTCGGCAGACCAATTTTTTGGCCTAAATTTCAGTGTATGGAATTCTGGACATGAAAGTAATAGCGTCAATAGGCATCCTATACTGCACCATTTTTGTTATTTTTTCTATTGGTGGACTGCAGTTGGCCTCTTCACACTTCCAGCCAACAGGTCCAAGACTATACAGCGTCTGAAGTGGAGTGCACATGGGGAAGCCAACGATTCGTCCATTACTTCTTATTTTACTCAAAATTCAAAATTCTCATGCAACATAGTACCACAAAACTCGTTGAAATGCCTCCCAAGAAAAGGCTATCAACAAGGCACCGACACGAGGAGAAACTACAACAGCCCAGCTGTCAACAACAACAAGAAAAACTTCATCAACCTGATTGACTTGACTCTACACGCGACGAAAAATTATTTTACTCGAAATGTCCAGAAATGTACAATGTCCAGAAATAGCAATTCACCTCGTACCGGTGGGGTCGGGACATGACAGGTCATTTCGACAAATAAGGACGTGCTCATCTGAGCCATCCGTCAGTATCCGGTATGCAGTGCACTAGTACAGATATATCTAGATGGTTATTATTATTACTATTTTATTTATTTTACTAGGGTGTTTGAACATCTGATCAGCACGTGGATGCGATCCTTCCTTGCTTACCTCCATCATGACCTTGTGGGCCTTCCGGAGTGGTGTTGCTTGTCTCCCTAATCAACACTCGCGCTGGCTCTGTTGCTGCGCTCGCTGGGCAGTTTCAATACTACTATAGGCACAATGCAGCAAATAATGTTGTCCGAGTGTAGCCCTCCTGCGCACGAGGAATGTCATTCTATTCGGACAGCTAGGTGAAGTTTCGGGGCTTTTCCGCAGAATAATATAGCTGGACCCATGGCCCACGGTGCAGCCTCGGACTCACAACATACCAGACCCATTCACCCAGAACAGCACAGCCTGCAAGAGGTCTACACTACCGAGCTGAAAACTGGGCAAGAGCAAGTACAAGAACTTGCCCTTCCATGAACAAAATTAAAAAATTCATGTTCAGAACTTTGACGCATGGCCTGGATCGGGTGAACCACACAGTGTGCATGCATGCAGCGTTCGTGTGTGAACCTTTGACCACTGGTACATCGTAGATCGACATGGTGTAGATAGCACAGTTGCAATGTAGCTCGCACTACTGTACAACTCTACATGACTTTTGTACTCCTTGCTAGCTTTGAACCGCGCATGTGGATCTACCAGGCAGCC
>NC_088653.1:16018934-16038934 GCF_964019385.1 Sycon ciliatum
AGTAGTAGTAGTAGTAGTAGTAGTAGTAGTAGTAGTAGTAGTAGTAGTAGTAGTAGTAGTAGTAGTAGTAGTAGTAGTAGTAGTAGTAGTAGTAGTAGTAGAGTAGTATAGTAGTAGTAGTAGTAGTAGTAGTAGTAGTAGTAGTAGTAGTAGTAGTAGTAGTAGTAGTAGTAGTAGTAGTAGTAGTAGTAGTAGTAGTAGTAGTAGTAGTAGTAGTAGTAGTAGTAGTAGTAGTAGTAGTAGTAGTAGTAGTAGTAGTAGTAGTAGTAGTAGTAGTAGTAGTAGTAGTAGTAGTAGTAGTAGTAGTAGTAGTAGTAGTAGTAGTAGTAGTAGTAGTAGTAGTAGTAGTAGTAGTAGTAGTAGTAGTAGTAGTAGTAGTAGTAGTAGTAGTAGTAGTAGTAGTAGTAGTAGTAGTAGTAGTAGTAGTAGTAGTAGTAGTAGTAGTAGTAGTAGTAGTAGTAGTAGTAGTAGTAGTAGTAGTAGTAGTAGTAGTAGTAGTAGTAGTAGTAGTAGTAGTAGTAGTAGTAGTAGTAGTAGTAGTAGTAGTAGTAGTAGTAGTAGTAGTAGTAGTAGTAGTAGTAGTAGTAGTAGTAGTAGTAGTAGTAGTAGTAGTAGTAGTAGTAGTAGTAGTAGTAGTAGTAGTAGTAGTAGTAGTAGTAGTAGTAGTAGTAGTAGTAGTAGTAGTAGTAGTAGTAGTAGTAGTAGTAGTAGTAGTAGTAGTAGTAGTAGTAGTAGTAGTAGTAGTAGTAGTAGTAGTAGTAGTAGTAGTAGTAGTAGTAGTAGTAGTAGTAGTAGTAGTAGTAGTAGTAGTAGTAGTAGTAGTAGTAGTAGTAGTAGTAGTAGTAGTAGTAGTAGTAGTAGTAGTAGTAGTAGTAGTAGTAGTAGTAGTAGTAGTAGTAGTAGTAGTAGTAGTAGTAGTAGTAGTAGTAGTAGTAGTAGTAGTAGTAGTAGTAGTAGTAGTAGTAGTAGTAGTAGTAGTAGTAGTAGTAGTAGTAGTAGTAGTAGTAGTAGTAGTAGTAGTAGTAGTAGTAGTAGTAGTAGTAGTAGTAGTAGTAGTAGTAGTAGTAGTAGTAGTAGTAGTAGTAGTAGTAGTAGTAGTAGTAGTAGTAGTAGTAGTAGTAGTAGTAGTAGTAGTAGTAGTAGTAGTAGTAGTAGTAGTAGTAGTAGTAGTAGTAGTAGTAGTAGTAGTAGTAGTAGTAGTAGTAGTAGTAGTAGTAGTAGTAGTAGTAGTAGTAGTAGTAGTAGTAGTAGTAGTAGTAGTAGTAGTAGTAGTAGTAGTAGTAGTAGTAGTAGTAGTAGTAGTAGTAGTAGTAGTAGTAGTAGTAGTAGTAGTAGTAGTAGTAGTAGTAGTAGTAGTAGTAGTAGTAGTAGTAGTAGTAGTAGTAGTAGTAGTAGTAGTAGTAGTAGTAGTAGTAGTAGTAGTAGTAGTAGTAGTAGTAGTAGTAGTAGTAGTAGTAGTAGTAGTAGTAGTAGTAGTAGTAGTAGTAGTAGTAGTAGTAGTAGTAGTAGTAGTAGTAGTAGTAGTAGTAGTAGTAGTAGTAGTAGTAGTAGTAGTAGTAGTAGTAGTAGTAGTAGTAGTAGTAGTAGTAGTAGTAGTAGTAGTAGTAGTAGTAGTAGTAGTAGTAGTAGTAGTAGTAGTAGTAGTAGTAGTAGTAGTAGTAGTAGTAGTAGTAGTAGTAGTAGTAGTAGTAGTAGTAGTAGTAGTAGTAGTAGTAGTAGTAGTAGTAGTAGTAGTAGTAGTAGTAGTAGTAGTAGTAGTAGTAGTAGTAGTAGTAGTAGTAGTAGTAGTAGTAGTAGTAGTAGTAGTAGTAGTAGTAGTAGTAGTAGTAGTAGTAGTAGTAGTAGTAGTAGTAGTAGTAGTAGTAGTAGTAGTAGTAGTAGTAGTAGTAGTAGTAGTAGTAGTAGTAGTAGTAGTAGTAGTAGTAGTAGTAGTAGTAGTAGTAGTAGTAGTAGTAGTAGTAGTAGTAGTAGTAGTAGTAGTAGTAGTAGTAGTAGTAGTAGTAGTAGTAGTAGTAGTAGTAGTAGTAGTAGTAGTAGTAGTAGTAGTAGTAGTAGTAGTAGTAGTAGTAGTAGTAGTAGTAGTAGTAGTAGTAGTAGTAGTAGTAGTAGTAGTAGTAGTAGTAGTAGTAGTAGTAGTAGTAGTAGTAGTAGTAGTAGTAGTAGTAGTAGTAGTAGTAGTAGTAGTAGTAGTAGTAGTAGTAGTAGTAGTAGTAGTAGTAGTAGTAGTAGTAGTAGTAGTAGTAGTAGTAGTAGTAGTAGTAGTAGTAGTAGTAGTAGTAGTAGTAGTAGTAGTAGTAGTAGTAGTAGTAGTAGTAGTAGTAGTAGTAGTAGTAGTAGTAGTAGTAGTAGTAGTAGTAGTAGTAGTAGTAGTAGTAGTAGTAGTAGTAGTAGTAGTAGTAGTAGTAGTAGTAGTAGTAGTAGTAGTAGTAGTAGTAGTAGTAGTAGTAGTAGTAGTAGTAGTAGTAGTAGTAGTAGTAGTAGTAGTAGTAGTAGTAGTAGTAGTAGTAGTAGTAGTAGTAGTAGTAGTAGTAGTAGTAGTAGTAGTAGTAGTAGTAGTAGTAGTAGTAGTAGTAGTAGTAGTAGTAGTAGTAGTAGTAGTAGTAGTAGTAGTAGTAGTAGTAGTAGTAGTAGTAGTAGTAGTAGTAGTAGTAGTAGTAGTAGTAGTAGTAGTAGTAGTAGTAGTAGTAGTAGTAGTAGTAGTAGTAGTAGTAGTAGTAGTAGTAGTAGTAGTAGTAGTAGTAGTAGTAGTAGTAGTAGTAGTAGTAGTAGTAGTAGTAGTAGTAGTAGTAGTAGTAGTAGTAGTAGTAGTAGTAGTAGTAGTAGTAGTAGTAGTAGTAGTAGTAGTAGTAGTAGTAGTAGTAGTAGTAGTAGTAGTAGTAGTAGTAGTAGTAGTAGTAGTAGTAGTAGTAGTAGTAGTAGTAGTAGTAGTAGTAGTAGTAGTAGTAGTAGTAGTAGTAGTAGTAGTAGTAGTAGTAGTAGTAGTAGTAGTAGTAGTAGTAGTAGTAGTAGTAGTAGTAGTAGTAGTAGTAGTAGTAGTAGTAGTAGTAGTAGTAGTAGTAGTAGTAGTAGTAGTAGTAGTAGTAGTAGTAGTAGTAGTAGTAGTAGTAGTAGTAGTAGTAGTAGTAGTAGTAGTAGTAGTAGTAGTAGTAGTAGTAGTAGTAGTAGTAGTAGTAGTAGTAGTAGTAGTAGTAGTAGTAGTAGTAGTAGTAGTAGTAGTAGTAGTAGTAGTAGTAGTAGTAGTAGTAGTAGTAGTAGTAGTAGTAGTAGTAGTAGTAGTAGTAGTAGTAGTAGTAGTAGTAGTAGTAGTAGTAGTAGTAGTAGTAGTAGTAGTAGTAGTAGTAGTAGTAGTAGTAGTAGTAGTAGTAGTAGTAGTAGTAGTAGTAGTAGTAGTAGTAGTAGTAGTAGTAGTAGTAGTAGTAGTAGTAGTAGTAGTAGTAGTAGTAGTAGTAGTAGTAGTAGTAGTAGTAGTAGTAGTAGTAGTAGTAGTAGTAGTAGTAGTAGTAGTAGTAGTAGTAGTAGTAGTAGTAGTAGTAGTAGTAGTAGTAGTAGTAGTAGTAGTAGTAGTAGTAGTAGTAGTAGTAGTAGTAGTAGTAGTAGTAGTAGTAGTAGTAGTAGTAGTAGTAGTAGTAGTAGTAGTAGTAGTAGTAGTAGTAGTAGTAGTAGTAGTAGTAGTAGTAGTAGTAGTAGTAGTAGTAGTAGTAGTAGTAGTAGTAGTAGTAGTAGTAGTAGTAGTAGTAGTAGTAGTAGTAGTAGTAGTAGTAGTAGTAGTAGTAGTAGTAGTAGTAGTAGTAGTAGTAGTAGTAGTAGTAGTAGTAGTAGTAGTAGTAGTAGTAGTAGTAGTAGTAGTAGTAGTAGTAGTAGTAGTAGTAGTAGTAGTAGTAGTAGTAGTAGTAGTAGTAGTAGTAGTAGTAGTAGTAGTAGTAGTAGTAGTAGTAGTAGTAGTAGTAGTAGTAGTAGTAGTAGTAGTAGTAGTAGTAGTAGTAGTAGTAGTAGTAGTAGTAGTAGTAGTAGTAGTAGTAGTAGTAGTAGTAGTAGTAGTAGTAGTAGTAGTAGTAGTAGTAGTAGTAGTAGTAGTAGTAGTAGTAGTAGTAGTAGTAGTAGTAGTAGTAGTAGTAGTAGTAGTAGTAGTAGTAGTAGTAGTAGTAGTAGTAGTAGTAGTAGTAGTAGTAGTAGTAGTAGTAGTAGTAGTAGTAGTAGTAGTAGTAGTAGTAGTAGTAGTAGTAGTAGTAGTAGTAGTAGTAGTAGTAGTAGTAGTAGTAGTAGTAGTAGTAGTAGTAGTAGTAGTAGTAGTAGTAGTAGTAGTAGTAGTAGTAGTAGTAGTAGTAGTAGTAGTAGTAGTAGTAGTAGTAGTAGTAGTAGTAGTAGTAGTAGTAGTAGTAGTAGTAGTAGTAGTAGTAGTAGTAGTAGTAGTAGTAGTAGTAGTAGTAGTAGTAGTAGTAGTAGTAGTAGTAGTAGTAGTAGTAGTAGTAGTAGTAGTAGTAGTAGTAGTAGTAGTAGTAGTAGTAGTAGTAGTAGTAGTAGTAGTAGTAGTAGTAGTAGTAGTAGTAGTAGTAGTAGTAGTAGTAGTAGTAGTAGTAGTAGTAGTAGTAGTAGTAGTAGTAGTAGTAGTAGTAGTAGTAGTAGTAGTAGTAGTAGTAGTAGTAGTAGTAGTAGTAGTAGTAGTAGTAGTAGTAGTAGTAGTAGTAGTAGTAGTAGTAGTAGTAGTAGTAGTAGTAGTAGTAGTAGTAGTAGTAGTAGTAGTAGTAGTAGTAGTAGTAGTAGTAGTAGTAGTAGTAGTAGTAGTAGTAGTAGTAGTAGTAGTAGTAGTAGTAGTAGTAGTAGTAGTAGTAGTAGTAGTAGTAGTAGTAGTAGTAGTAGTAGTAGTAGTAGTAGTAGTAGTAGTAGTAGTAGTAGTAGTAGTAGTAGTAGTAGTAGTAGTAGTAGTAGTAGTAGTAGTAGTAGTAGTAGTAGTAGTAGTAGTAGTAGTAGTAGTAGTAGTAGTAGTAGTAGTAGTAGTAGTAGTAGTAGTAGTAGTAGTAGTAGTAGTAGTAGTAGTAGTAGTAGTAGTAGTAGTAGTAGTAGTAGTAGTAGTAGTAGTAGTAGTAGTAGTAGTAGTAGTAGTAGTAGTAGTAGTAGTAGTAGTAGTAGTAGTAGTAGTAGTAGTAGTAGTAGTAGTAGTAGTAGTAGTAGTAGTAGTAGTAGTAGTAGTAGTAGTAGTAGTAGTAGTAGTAGTAGTAGTAGTAGTAGTAGTAGTAGTAGTAGTAGTAGTAGTAGTAGTAGTAGTAGTAGTAGTAGTAGTAGTAGTAGTAGTAGTAGTAGTAGTAGTAGTAGTAGTAGTAGTAGTAGTAGTAGTAGTAGTAGTAGTAGTAGTAGTAGTAGTAGTAGTAGTAGTAGTAGTAGTAGTAGTAGTAGTAGTAGTAGTAGTAGTAGTAGTAGTAGTAGTAGTAGTAGTAGTAGTAGTAGTAGTAGTAGTAGTAGTAGTAGTAGTAGTAGTAGTAGTAGTAGTAGTAGTAGTAGTAGTAGTAGTAGTAGTAGTAGTAGTAGTAGTAGTAGTAGTAGTAGTAGTAGTAGTAGTAGTAGTAGTAGTAGTAGTAGTAGTAGTAGTAGTAGTAGTAGTAGTAGTAGTAGTAGTAGTAGTAGTAGTAGTAGTAGTAGTAGTAGTAGTAGTAGTAGTAGTAGTAGTAGTAGTAGTAGTAGTAGTAGTAGTAGTAGTAGTAGTAGTAGTAGTAGTAGTAGTAGTAGTAGTAGTAGTAGTAGTAGTAGTAGTAGTAGTAGTAGTAGTAGTAGTAGTAGTAGTAGTAGTAGTAGTAGTAGTAGTAGTAGTAGTAGTAGTAGTAGTAGTAGTAGTAGTAGTAGTAGTAGTAGTAGTAGTAGTAGTAGTAGTAGTAGTAGTAGTAGTAGTAGTAGTAGTAGTAGTAGTATAGTAGTAGTAGTAGTAGTAGTAGTAGTAGTAGTAGTAGTAGTAGTAGTAGTAGTAGTAGTAGTAGTAGTAGTAGTAGTAGTAGTAGTAGTAGTAGTAGTAGTAGTAGTAGTAGTAGTAGTAGTAGTAGTAGTAGTAGTAGTAGTAGTAGTAGTAGTAGTAGTAGTAGTAGTAGTAGTAGTAGTAGTAGTAGTAGTAGTAGTAGTAGTAGTAGTAGTAGTAGTAGTAGTAGTAGTAGTAGTAGTAGTAGTAGTAGTAGTAGTAGTAGTAGTAGTAGTAGTAGTAGTAGTAGTAGTAGTAGTAGTAGTAGTAGTAGTAGTAGTAGTAGTAGTAGTAGTAGTAGTAGTAGTAGTAGTAGTAGTAGTAGTAGTAGTAGTAGTAGTAGTAGTAGTAGTAGTAGTAGTAGTAGTAGTAGTAGTAGTAGTAGTAGTAGTAGTAGTAGTAGTAGTAGTAGTAGTAGTAGTAGTAGTAGTAGTAGTAGTAGTAGTAGTAGTAGTAGTAGTAGTAGTAGTAGTAGTAGTAGTAGTAGTAGTAGTAGTAGTAGTAGTAGTAGTAGTAGTAGTAGTAGTAGTAGTAGTAGTAGTAGTAGTAGTAGTAGTAGTAGTAGTAGTAGTAGTAGTAGTAGTAGTAGTAGTAGTAGTAGTAGTAGTAGTAGTAGTAGTAGTAGTAGTAGTAGTAGTAGTAGTAGTAGTAGTAGTAGTAGTAGTAGTAGTAGTAGTAGTAGTAGTAGTAGTAGTAGTAGTAGTAGTAGTAGTAGTAGTAGTAGTAGTAGTAGTAGTAGTAGTAGTAGTAGTAGTAGTAGTAGTAGTAGTAGTAGTAGTAGTAGTAGTAGTAGTAGTAGTAGTAGTAGTAGTAGTAGTAGTAGTAGTAGTAGTAGTAGTAGTAGTAGTAGTAGTAGTAGTAGTAGTAGTAGTAGTAGTAGTAGTAGTAGTAGTAGTAGTAGTAGTAGTAGTAGTAGTAGTAGTAGTAGTAGTAGTAGTAGTAGTAGTAGTAGTAGTAGTAGTAGTAGTAGTAGTAGTAGTAGTAGTAGTAGTAGTAGTAGTAGTAGTAGTAGTAGTAGTAGTAGTAGTAGTAGTAGTAGTAGTAGTAGTAGTAGTAGTAGTAGTAGTAGTAGTAGTAGTAGTAGTAGTAGTAGTAGTAGTAGTAGTAGTAGTAGTAGTAGTAGTAGTAGTAGTAGTAGTAGTAGTAGTAGTAGTAGTAGTAGTAGTAGTAGTAGTAGTAGTAGTAGTAGTAGTAGTAGTAGTAGTAGTAGTAGTAGTAGTAGTAGTAGTAGTAGTAGTAGTAGTAGTAGTAGTAGTAGTAGTAGTAGTAGTAGTAGTAGTAGTAGTAGTAGTAGTAGTAGTAGTAGTAGTAGTAGTAGTAGTAGTAGTAGTAGTAGTAGTAGTAGTAGTAGTAGTAGTAGTAGTAGTAGTAGTAGTAGTAGTAGTAGTAGTAGTAGTAGTAGTAGTAGTAGTAGTAGTAGTAGTAGTAGTAGTAGTAGTAGTAGTAGTAGTAGTAGTAGTAGTAGTAGTAGTAGTAGTAGTAGTAGTAGTAGTAGTAGTAGTAGTAGTAGTAGTAGTAGTAGTAGTAGTAGTAGTAGTAGTAGTAGTAGTAGTAGTAGTAGTAGTAGTAGTAGTAGTAGTAGTAGTAGTAGTAGTAGTAGTAGTAGTAGTAGTAGTAGTAGTAGTAGTAGTAGTAGTAGTAGTAGTAGTAGTAGTAGTAGTAGTAGTAGTAGTAGTAGTAGTAGTAGTAGTAGTAGTAGTAGTAGTAGTAGTAGTAGTAGTAGTAGTAGTAGTAGTAGTAGTAGTAGTAGTAGTAGTAGTAGTAGTAGTAGTAGTAGTAGTAGTAGTAGTAGTAGTAGTAGTAGTAGTAGTAGTAGTAGTAGTAGTAGTAGTAGTAGTAGTAGTAGTAGTAGTAGTAGTAGTAGTAGTAGTAGTAGTAGTAGTAGTAGTAGTAGTAGTAGTAGTAGTAGTAGTAGTAGTAGTAGTAGTAGTAGTAGTAGTAGTAGTAGTAGTAGTAGTAGTAGTAGTAGTAGTAGTAGTAGTAGTAGTAGTAGTAGTAGTAGTAGTAGTAGTAGTAGTAGTAGTAGTAGTAGTAGTAGTAGTAGTAGTAGTAGTAGTAGTAGTAGTAGTAGTAGTAGTAGTAGTAGTAGTAGTAGTAGTAGTAGTAGTAGTAGTAGTAGTAGTAGTAGTAGTAGTAGTAGTAGTAGTAGTAGTAGTAGTAGTAGTAGTAGTAGTAGTAGTAGTAGTAGTAGTAGTAGTAGTAGTAGTAGTAGTAGTAGTAGTAGTAGTAGTAGTAGTAGTAGTAGTAGTAGTAGTAGTAGTAGTAGTAGTAGTAGTAGTAGTAGTAGTAGTAGTAGTAGTAGTAGTAGTAGTAGTAGTAGTAGTAGTAGTAGTAGTAGTAGTAGTAGTAGTAGTAGTAGTAGTAGTAGTAGTAGTAGTAGTAGTAGTAGTAGTAGTAGTAGTAGTAGTAGTAGTAGTAGTAGTAGTAGTAGTAGTAGTAGTAGTAGTAGTAGTAGTAGTAGTAGTAGTAGTAGTAGTAGTAGTAGTAGTAGTAGTAGTAGTAGTAGTAGTAGTAGTAGTAGTAGTAGTAGTAGTAGTAGTAGTAGTAGTAGTAGTAGTAGTAGTAGTAGTAGTAGTAGTAGTAGTAGTAGTAGTAGTAGTAGTAGTAGTAGTAGTAGTAGTAGTAGTAGTAGTAGTAGTAGTAGTAGTAGTAGTAGTAGTAGTAGTAGTAGTAGTAGTAGTAGTAGTAGTAGTAGTAGTAGTAGTAGTAGTAGTAGTAGTAGTAGTAGTAGTAGTAGTAGTAGTAGTAGTAGTAGTAGTAGTAGTAGTAGTAGTAGTAGTAGTAGTAGTAGTAGTAGTAGTAGTAGTAGTAGTAGTAGTAGTAGTAGTAGTAGTAGTAGTAGTAGTAGTAGTAGTAGTAGTAGTAGTAGTAGTAGTAGTAGTAGTAGTAGTAGTAGTAGTAGTAGTAGTAGTAGTAGTAGTAGTAGTAGTAGTAGTAGTAGTAGTAGTAGTAGTAGTAGTAGTAGTAGTAGTAGTAGTAGTAGTAGTAGTAGTAGTAGTAGTAGTAGTAGTAGTAGTAGTAGTAGTAGTAGTAGTAGTAGTAGTAGTAGTAGTAGTAGTAGTAGTAGTAGTAGTAGTAGTAGTAGTAGTAGTAGTAGTAGTAGTAGTAGTAGTAGTAGTAGTAGTAGTAGTAGTAGTAGTAGTAGTAGTAGTAGTAGTAGTAGTAGTAGTAGTAGTAGTAGTAGTAGTAGTAGTAGTAGTAGTAGTAGTAGTAGTAGTAGTAGTAGTAGTAGTAGTAGTAGTAGTAGTAGTAGTAGTAGTAGTAGTAGTAGTAGTAGTAGTAGTAGTAGTAGTAGTAGTAGTAGTAGTAGTAGTAGTAGTAGTAGTAGTAGTAGTAGTAGTAGTAGTAGTAGTAGTAGTAGTAGTAGTAGTAGTAGTAGTAGTAGTAGTAGTAGTAGTAGTAGTAGTAGTAGTAGTAGTAGTAGTAGTAGTAGTAGTAGTAGTAGTAGTAGTAGTAGTAGTAGTAGTAGTAGTAGTAGTAGTAGTAGTAGTAGTAGTAGTAGTAGTAGTAGTAGTAGTAGTAGTAGTAGTAGTAGTAGTAGTAGTAGTAGTAGTAGTAGTAGTAGTAGTAGTAGTAGTAGTAGTAGTAGTAGTAGTAGTAGTAGTAGTAGTAGTAGTAGTAGTAGTAGTAGTAGTAGTAGTAGTAGTAGTAGTAGTAGTAGTAGTAGTAGTAGTAGTAGTAGTAGTAGTAGTAGTAGTAGTAGTAGTAGTAGTAGTAGTAGTAGTAGTAGTAGTAGTAGTAGTAGTAGTAGTAGTAGTAGTAGTAGTAGTAGTAGTAGTAGTAGTAGTAGTAGTAGTAGTAGTAGTAGTAGTAGTAGTAGTAGTAGTAGTAGTAGTAGTAGTAGTAGTAGTAGTAGTAGTAGTAGTAGTAGTAGTAGTAGTAGTAGTAGTAGTAGTAGTAGTAGTAGTAGTAGTAGTAGTAGTAGTAGTAGTAGTAGTAGTAGTAGTAGTAGTAGTAGTAGTAGTAGTAGTAGTAGTAGTAGTAGTAGTAGTAGTAGTAGTAGTAGTAGTAGTAGTAGTAGTAGTAGTAGTAGTAGTAGTAGTAGTAGTAGTAGTAGTAGTAGTAGTAGTAGTAGTAGTAGTAGTAGTAGTAGTAGTAGTAGTAGTAGTAGTAGTAGTAGTAGTAGTAGTAGTAGTAGTAGTAGTAGTAGTAGTAGTAGTAGTAGTAGTAGTAGTAGTAGTAGTAGTAGTAGTAGTAGTAGTAGTAGTAGTAGTAGTAGTAGTAGTAGTAGTAGTAGTAGTAGTAGTAGTAGTAGTAGTAGTAGTAGTAGTAGTAGTAGTAGTAGTAGTAGTAGTAGTAGTAGTAGTAGTAGTAGTAGTAGTAGTAGTAGTAGTAGTAGTAGTAGTAGTAGTAGTAGTAGTAGTAGTAGTAGTAGTAGTAGTAGTAGTAGTAGTAGTAGTAGTAGTAGTAGTAGTAGTAGTAGTAGTAGTAGTAGTAGTAGTAGTAGTAGTAGTAGTAGTAGTAGTAGTAGTAGTAGTAGTAGTAGTAGTAGTAGTAGTAGTAGTAGTAGTAGTAGTAGTAGTAGTAGTAGTAGTAGTAGTAGTAGTAGTAGTAGTAGTAGTAGTAGTAGTAGTAGTAGTAGTAGTAGTAGTAGTAGTAGTAGTAGTAGTAGTAGTAGTAGTAGTAGTAGTAGTAGTAGTAGTAGTAGTAGTAGTAGTAGTAGTAGTAGTAGTAGTAGTAGTAGTAGTAGTAGTAGTAGTAGTAGTAGTAGTAGTAGTAGTAGTAGTAGTAGTAGTAGTAGTAGTAGTAGTAGTAGTAGTAGTAGTAGTAGTAGTAGTAGTAGTAGTAGTAGTAGTAGTAGTAGTAGTAGTAGTAGTAGTAGTAGTAGTAGTAGTAGTAGTAGTAGTAGTAGTAGTAGTAGTAGTAGTAGTAGTAGTAGTAGTAGTAGTAGTAGTAGTAGTAGTAGTAGTAGTAGTAGTAGTAGTAGTAGTAGTAGTAGTAGTAGTAGTAGTAGTAGTAGTAGTAGTAGTAGTAGTAGTAGTAGTAGTAGTAGTAGTAGTAGTAGTAGTAGTAGTAGTAGTAGTAGTAGTAGTAGTAGTAGTAGTAGTAGTAGTAGTAGTAGTAGTAGTAGTAGTAGTAGTAGTAGTAGTAGTAGTAGTAGTAGTAGTAGTAGTAGTAGTAGTAGTAGTAGTAGTAGTAGTAGTAGTAGTAGTAGTAGTAGTAGTAGTAGTAGTAGTAGTAGTAGTAGTAGTAGTAGTAGTAGTAGTAGTAGTAGTAGTAGTAGTAGTAGTAGTAGTAGTAGTAGTAGTAGTAGTAGTAGTAGTAGTAGTAGTAGTAGTAGTAGTAGTAGTAGTAGTAGTAGTAGTAGTAGTAGTAGTAGTAGTAGTAGTAGTAGTAGTAGTAGTAGTAGTAGTAGTAGTAGTAGTAGTAGTAGTAGTAGTAGTAGTAGTAGTAGTAGTAGTAGTAGTAGTAGTAGTAGTAGTAGTAGTAGTAGTAGTAGTAGTAGTAGTAGTAGTAGTAGTAGTAGTAGTAGTAGTAGTAGTAGTAGTAGTAGTAGTAGTAGTAGTAGTAGTAGTAGTAGTAGTAGTAGTAGTAGTAGTAGTAGTAGTAGTAGTAGTAGTAGTAGTAGTAGTAGTAGTAGTAGTAGTAGTAGTAGTAGTAGTAGTAGTAGTAGTAGTAGTAGTAGTAGTAGTAGTAGTAGTAGTAGTAGTAGTAGTAGTAGTAGTAGTAGTAGTAGTAGTAGTAGTAGTAGTAGTAGTAGTAGTAGTAGTAGTAGTAGTAGTAGTAGTAGTAGTAGTAGTAGTAGTAGTAGTAGTAGTAGTAGTAGTAGTAGTAGTAGTAGTAGTAGTAGTAGTAGTAGTAGTAGTAGTAGTAGTAGTAGTAGTAGTAGTAGTAGTAGTAGTAGTAGTAGTAGTAGTAGTAGTAGTAGTAGTAGTAGTAGTAGTAGTAGTAGTAGTAGTAGTAGTAGTAGTAGTAGTAGTAGTAGTAGTAGTAGTAGTAGTAGTAGTAGTAGTAGTAGTAGTAGTAGTAGTAGTAGTAGTAGTAGTAGTAGTAGTAGTAGTAGTAGTAGTAGTAGTAGTAGTAGTAGTAGTAGTAGTAGTAGTAGTAGTAGTAGTAGTAGTAGTAGTAGTAGTAGTAGTAGTAGTAGTAGTAGTAGTAGTAGTAGTAGTAGTAGTAGTAGTAGTAGTAGTAGTAGTAGTAGTAGTAGTAGTAGTAGTAGTAGTAGTAGTAGTAGTAGTAGTAGTAGTAGTAGTAGTAGTAGTAGTAGTAGTAGTAGTAGTAGTAGTAGTAGTAGTAGTAGTAGTAGTAGTAGTAGTAGTAGTAGTAGTAGTAGTAGTAGTAGTAGTAGTAGTAGTAGTAGTAGTAGTAGTAGTAGTAGTAGTAGTAGTAGTAGTAGTAGTAGTAGTAGTAGTAGTAGTAGTAGTAGTAGTAGTAGTAGTAGTAGTAGTAGTAGTAGTAGTAGTAGTAGTAGTAGTAGTAGTAGTAGTAGTAGTAGTAGTAGTAGTAGTAGTAGTAGTAGTAGTAGTAGTAGTAGTAGTAGTAGTAGTAGTAGTAGTAGTAGTAGTAGTAGTAGTAGTAGTAGTAGTAGTAGTAGTAGTAGTAGTAGTAGTAGTAGTAGTAGTAGTAGTAGTAGTAGTAGTAGTAGTAGTAGTAGATTCAATGGAAATTCCGTCACGCGATGCTAGCGTTAGCGAGGCTGTGATGGAGACTCGCCAGCGTTTAAGAGAGGGCAAGAAGAAGAGAGAAGCTAGGGACATAGAGATCCTGGCCACAGTACATGATCACCTGACGCCAGACCAGCGATTCTTGGTGGAGATAGCTGGTGAGAAGGGCGTGTCCTCCTGGCTGACTGTTGAACCAAGGACCGCCCATGGCACAACACTTAACAAATCAGATTTTCGAGATGCTGTGGCGCTTCGGTACGGTCTACCGCTTGATGGTCTTCCAACGAACTGTGTATGCGGAGCTAACTTGTCGACTAACCATGCCATGGTGTGCCCTTGTGGTGGCTATCCCACCGCAAGGCATAATGAGATACGTGATCTCATCGCTGAGCTACTCAGAAGTGTAAGTCCCGATGTGGCAATCGAGCCCAACCTTCTCCCATTTGGTGGTGAGACATTGGCATGGTCAACATCTAACCGATCCCAGGAAGCGCGGCTTGACGTCAGGGCTCGTGGCTTTTGGACGCGGCAGCAGGAGGCCTTCTTCGATATCCGGGTAACGCATCCCAGGGCCACCTTGCTGTCTCGTGAAAAAGCCATGAGCCAATTGGAGCGCAATGAGCGGGAAAAAAAGCGGCATTACGCAGAGCGAGTGAATCAGATCGATCGGGGCACATTCACCCCTCTGGTATTTGCGACCAACGGCATGATAGGGAAGGAGTGTTCCGTGTTTTTGAAGGCATTGGTTGGCCGTATTCTAGAGAAAAATGCTGATTTGGTGTATTCTGTTGTTGTCAATCATTTGCGATGCCGTTTGTCATTCTGCCTACTTCGCTGGTGTATCACCTGTTTACGTGGCTCTAGGTCCTCCTATCGCTCTAAGCGCTCGGCGAGCTTTGTGAATGACTGCCGTGTGCTCTCTAGGGCATAGTTTTTCTTTGTCATCATCTCGTATAATGTCAAAATGTGATCTAAAGTTTGTTTTCCGGTGTCCTGAAGTTTTTTCTTCTGTATGAATCTCGGTTTCAATTCTGGCGGTGTTCAAGCAGTTCTGGTTTGGATGTTTTTCTTTCCTTTTCCTTCCCCTTTTTCATGTATAAACATTGCTGTTGCCATTAATATTTGTTATCTTTCTATTTTGTTACAATTTTGCTGTTCGCCTTTTGAATTCATTGCCCTCCTTGCATTCACATCTTCATTGCTTTGTGCTTTCAATAAAAACACATTTCAGTAGTAGTAGTAGTAGTAGTAGTAGTAGTAGTAGTAGTAGTAGTAGTAGTAGTAGTAGTAGTAGTAGTAGTAGTAGTAGTAGTAGTAGTAGTAGTAGTAGTAGTAGTAGTAGTAGTAGTAGTAGTAGTAGTAGTAGTAGTAGTAGTAGTAGTAGTAGTAGTAGTAGTAGTAGTAGTAGTAGTAGTAGTAGTAGTAGTAGTAGTAGTAGTAGTAGTAGTAGTAGTAGTAGTAGTAGTAGTAGTAGTAGTAGTAGTAGTAGTAGTAGTAGTAGTAGTAGTAGTAGTAGTAGTAGTAGTAGTAGTAGTAGTAGTAGTAGTAGTAGTAGTAGTAGTAGTAGTAGTAGTAGTAGTAGTAGTAGTAGTAGTAGTAGTAGTAGTAGTAGTAGTAGTAGTAGTAGTAGTAGTAGTAGTAGTAGTAGTAGTAGTAGTAGTAGTAGTAGTAGTAGTAGTAGTAGTAGTAGTAGTAGTAGTAGTAGTAGTAGTAGTAGTAGTAGTAGTAGTAGTAGTAGTAGTAGTAGTAGTAGTAGTAGTAGTAGTAGTAGTAGTAGTAGTAGTAGTAGTAGTAGTAGTAGTAGTAGTAGTAGTAGTAGTAGTAGTAGTAGTAGTAGTAGTAGTAGTAGTAGTAGTAGTAGTAGTAGTAGTAGTAGTAGTAGTAGTAGTAGTAGTAGTAGTAGTAGTAGTAGTAGTAGTAGTAGTAGTAGTAGTAGTAGTAGTAGTAGTAGTAGTAGTAGTAGTAGTAGTAGTAGTAGTAGTAGTAGTAGTAGTAGTAGTAGTAGTAGTAGTAGTAGTAGTAGTAGTAGTAGTAGTAGTAGTAGTAGTAGTAGTAGTAGTAGTAGTAGTAGTAGTAGTAGTAGTAGTAGTAGTAGTAGTAGTAGTAGTAGTAGTAGTAGTAGTAGTAGTAGTAGTAGTAGTAGTAGTAGTAGTAGTAGTAGTAGTAGTAGTAGTAGTAGTAGTAGTAGTAGTAGTAGTAGTAGTAGTAGTAGTAGTAGTAGTAGTAGTAGTAGTAGTAGTAGTAGTAGTAGTAGTAGTAGTAGTAGTAGTAGTAGTAGTAGTAGTAGGAGTAGCGAGTTGCGCTGGTGGAGGACGGTTGGTGATTTAGGAGCTCTGGCTGATGAGGAAGCTTGGTGAATATTCTGGAGGACTGTTCATGGTACGTTGCTTTTTATTATTTGCTTTGTTGGGTTGTGTTGTGTTCCTTGCTGTTAGCTCTTTTGATTTGAAGTTTCCCACCTGTTTGAGGGACTGCTGCAGTGTTAGCACCTTTTGCCTGGCACTCTGCATGCGCTGCTGGGCTAACCTTTTTCTTTCGGGTGTTCACATCCTCACTTTCTTGGTAGCATTCTATTGCATTCACAACCTCTCCCGTAAGTTCATTTTGGTATGCACCTTGGGCGCAGCACCAGTGCCGTGTTTTCTTCACCTCGTTGGCTTAGTGTTTCCCCGTCGCACCTTAGCATTGCTCTGGTGTTGTTTTTTCTACATCAGTTATCAACTGGCAATTGTTACCGATTCTAGCAATTTTGCATTATCACCCGCTGCATTTGCACCTCCAGCTTCCTTATGCCACAGTAGTATGGCTAAATGTTGCACATGCGGTCCTTCTGGGACATGCAAATCATGTGTTTGTGTCAAGAACAGTAGAAAATGTACGAACTGTGCGCCAAGGGCGAAGTTGAGGTGCAGGAATCTATCAGCCGCAACCTGTGGCATGACTTCCGCCAGCCAGCCAATTGCTCCACCAATTAGCTCCAGTACGCAACGCAACGCCGACCCTCCAGCTAGTTGCCCTGAACTGTCGACCGCAGCAACAGGGACAACGAGAGAGCCCCGGTCGTCTGATGTGGCCAACACCAGTGCTGAATCAAGCGTTCTTATCAGTGGGACATCGCCTGAACAGTCATTATTGCCAGGAGGAGATACAACATTGCTCTTGGCCGGTCTGGACGATTCTCGGCATAGTTTCGACGAAAACATATGGAACAGTCCGGCGGATGACATACAAGCTTGCTTCCAAGAAGTATACAACGAATGTGTGCAGTGGGAGAGGAATCTGGTAATGATTCCGTATGGTTCAGCCGGGTCTTCGTTTGTGAATGAATTGGCCCGCTTAATATCAGCGTTTGCCGCTGACTCGCCACTTCGTCCCATCTCTTGGACAGCGGTAACGGTTGCGTGCCAGCTACTATTACAGCGACCTCACCCGGAGTCCCGGGCTGCTGAGAATGCAACCCACATCACGCGACGTATGAAATCGTGGTCATGTGGCAGGCTTGAGGACATCCTGGACGAAGCCAGGTGTATTCAAGCGCACCTACCCGCTGGGAAGCGTCGCCAGAAACTGCCTGATACAGTGAACGATACAACCTTCAGTCGACGAGTATTCGCAGGGAAGGTTCACTCTGCAGCGAGGATGGTGGGTGATGACTCACCTGGCTCAGTGCTCGGGATGGAGGACTCGGCCGGTGGTGACAAGACTGTGCGTGAGGTACTGCATGACAAGCACCCGTCTCCCTCACCGGCGGTTCCTGGCTCATTGGTGGCGCCGACCGACTCACAGCGGGTGAACCCAATACTCTTCGAGCGCATCACGCCAAGCCTCATCAAGTTTGTGAGCAGGTCAATGAAGGGCGCCGCTGGTCCGTCCGGACTAGACTCGGAGGCCTGGACCAGGATGCTAACGTGCTTCGGCCCAGCTTCCAACCGACTTTGCACTGCATTGGCGGATTCGGCACGCGTATTGTGTACTGCGAATATCGAGCCGAGTTTCATGGAGGCATTCACTGCCGCTCGCCTGATCCCCCTTGATAAATCCCCAGGTGTTAGACCCATAGCTGTTGGGGAGGTGTTTAGGAGGATTATAGGGCGAGCGATAATGAAGGTGATCGAAAGCGACGTCAGAGCCGCGACTGCCCCGCGCCAACTTTGCGTTGGCATGCCAGCTGCTTGCGAGGCTGCCGTTCAGGCAATGGCAGGGGTTTTTGGTCTTCCTGAAACCGAAGCCGTGCTGCTAATAGATGCATCTAATGCATTCAATTCTCTAAATAGGAATGCTGCCCTGCACAATGTTCCTGCTCTCTGTCCTGCTTTAGGTCAGGTGTTCAAGAACACGTATGGCGCGCCATGCCGCCTCTTCGTAGCGGGTGGGGGCGAACTTCTTTCCCGTGAGGGGACGTGCCAGGGTGACCCCCTTGCGATGGCCATTTACGCTGTTGCTGTTATGCCTCTCATAAACAAACTTTCACACGAATGTCCAAACACCACCCAGCTGTGGTACGCTGATGATGATTCCGCTGCTGGCACCCTTCAAGCCGCATCCCTTTACTGGTCTAAGTTATTGCAGCTGGGACCCGACTATGGGTACCACCCCAATCCAGAGAAGACAGTTCTTCTCGTGAAGCCATCTCTCGAGCACGCAGCGCAGGAATTATTCGCTGGGACTGGGGTGAGAATTGTTACGGATGGTTGCATTTATCTTGGTGGCGCCCTTGGGTCTGAGAGATTCCTGCACACATTTGTATCGGGCAAGGTTGATAAGTGGGTTCGCCAAGTCGAGCACCTTTCCGAACTCGCCACTACTCAGCCACATGCTGCATATACTGTGCTTGTGCGCAGCATTATTTCGCGCTGGCGTTATTGCCTTCGGGCCGTAAATTGCTCTCCCGACCTATTTACTAGATTGGATGATGCAATAAATAATTCCCTGCTGCCTGCCATTGCTGGTGTGTCTCTAAGCAGTGAAGATCCCCTTCGTCAGCTTATGGGACTTCCATGCCGCCGTGGCGGGCTAGGCATCCCCCCAGTTGCACCATTATGTGAGGGTGAGTATTCGCAGTGTACCGAAGCCGTGCGCCCAATAATTGAGGCAGCCGTGCCACAGCTTGCTGCCGATAGCACGCGAACGGCTGCGAGCCGGCCAGATGCAGCTGAGGAGTTGGCCGAGGTCGAATTGGCGGATGAGGAATCGTCCGAAGAGGCAGTGGAGCGGAACTCAGTAACTAACATGAACAACGTGGAAGCTATGCCGCTGAATTCTGGGTCGGTGGATATTGTCTCTGCTGACCGGGAGCGCGGTGATGTTCGTTCTCTGGATGGAGGTGATGCGTCAGAGATTTGGCTCTCACTGCGTCCGCCGCGTCACACAGTCAGCAATGAAACCGCTGATGAGTCTCTCACCTCATCATGGCTTCCGCACCGGCCACCGTCAGCTTCAATGGAAATTCCGTCACGCGATGCTAGCGTTAGCGAGGCTGTGATGGAGACTCGCCAGCGTTTAAGAGAAGGCAAGAAGAAGAGAGACGCTAGGGACATAGAGATCCTGGCCACAGTACATGATCGCCTGACGCCAGACCAGCGATTCTTGGTGGAGATAGCTGGTGAGAAGGGCGTGTCCTCCTGGCTGACTGTTGAACCAAGGTCCGCCCATGGCACAACACTTAACAAATCAGATTTTCGAGATGCTGTGGCGCTTCGGTACGGTCTACCGCTTGATGGTCTTCCAACGAACTGTGTATGCGGAGCTGACTTGTCGACTGACCATGCCATGGTGTGCCCTTGTGGTGGCTATCCCACCGCAAGGCATAATGAGATACGTGATCTCATCGCTGAACTACTCAGAAGTGTAAGTCCCGATGTGGCAATCGAGCCCAACCTTCTCCCATTTGGTGGTGAGACATTGGCATGGTCAACATCTAACCGATCCCAGGAAGCGCGGCTTGACGTCAGGGCTCGTGGCTTTTGGACGCGGCAGCAGGAGGCCTTCTTCGATATCCGGGTAACGCATCCCAGGGCCACCTTGCTGTCTCGTGAAAAAGCCATGAGCCAATTGGAGCGCAATGAGCGGGAAAAAAAGCGGCATTACGCAGAGCGAGTGAATCAGATCGATCGGGGCACATTCACCCCTCTGGTTTTTGCGACCAACGGCATGATAGGGAAGGAGTGTTCCGTGTTTTTGAAGGCATTGGTTGGCCGTATTCTAGAGAAAAATGCTGATTTGGTGTATTCTGTTGTTGTCAATCATTTGCGATGCCGTTTGTCATTCTGCCTACTTCGCTGGTGTATCACCTGTTTACGTGGCTCTAGGTCCTCCTATCGCTCCAAGCGCTCGGCGAGCTTTGTGAATGACTGCCGTGTGCTCTCTAGGGCATAGTTTTTCTTTGTCATCATCTCGTATAATGTCAAAATGTGATCTAAAGTTTGTTTTCCGGTGTCCTGAAGTTTTTTCTTCTGTATGAATCTCGGTTTCATTTCTGGCGGTGTTCAAGCAGTTCTGGTTTGGATGTTTTCTTTCCTTTTCTTTCCCCTTTCTCATGTATAAACATTGCTGTTGCCATTAATATTTGTTATCTTTCTATTTTGTAACAATTTTGCTGTTCGCCTTTTGAATTCATTGCCCTCCTTGCATTCACATCTTCATTGCTTTGTGCTTTCAATAAAAACACATTTCAGTAGTAGTAGTAGTAGTAGTAGTAGTAGTAGTAGTAGTAGTAGTAGTAGTAGTAGTAGTAGTAGTAGTAGTAGTAGTAGTAGTAGTAGTAGTAGTAGTAGTAGTAGTAGTAGTAGTAGTAGTAGTAGTAGTAGTAGTAGTAGTAGTAGTAGTAGTAGTAGTAGTAGTAGTAGTAGTAGTAGTAGTAGTAGTAGTAGTAGTAGTAGTAGTAGTAGTAGTAGTAGTAGTAGTAGTAGTAGTAGTAGTAGTAGTAGTAGTAGTAGTAGTAGTAGTAGTAGTAGTAGTAGTAGTAGTAGTAGTAGTAGTAGTAGTAGTAGTAGTAGTAGTAGTAGTAGTAGTAGTAGTAGTAGTAGTAGTAGTAGTAGTAGTAGTAGTAGTAGTAGTAGTAGTAGTAGTAGTAGTAGTAGTAGTAGTAGTAGTAGTAGTAGTAGTAGTAGTAGTAGTAGTAGTAGTAGTAGTAGTAGTAGTAGTAGTAGTAGTAGTAGTAGTAGTAGTAGTAGTAGTAGTAGTAGTAGTAGTAGTAGTAGTAGTAGTAGTAGTAGTAGTAGTAGTAGTAGTAGTAGTAGTAGTAGTAGTAGTAGTAGTAGTAGTAGTAGTAGTAGTAGTAGTAGTAGTAGTAGTAGTAGTAGTAGTAGTAGTAGTAGTAGTAGTAGTAGTAGTAGTAGTAGTAGTAGTAGTAGTAGTAGTAGTAGTAGTAGTAGTAGTAGTAGTAGTAGTAGTAGTAGTAGTAGTAGTAGTAGTAGTAGTAGTAGTAGTAGTAGTAGTAGTAGTAGTAGTAGTAG
>NC_088653.1:16041434-16069407 GCF_964019385.1 Sycon ciliatum
ACACACTCATGGGTCCTTCTTGCTACACTGCTCCCCCGCCCCAACAGGCTGTGTCCTCACGCCGTACCTAGCTCGCGGGGGGTACGATGGGTCGTGGGTTCGAGCCATTGCCAGGCGCCAATGTTGCAAAAGAAGGATCCACGAGCGGGATTCGAACCCAGCACCCCTGTCTTTCCGGGACAGTGCCCTACCGATTAGGCTACCGGGGATCACACACACTCATGGGTCCTTCTTGCTACACTGCTCCCCCGCCCCAACAGGCTGTGGCTCGAACCCACGACCCATCGTACCCCCCGCGAGTAGGTACGGCGTGAGGACACAGCCTGTTGGGGAGAGACACCAAAAAGTCTCTC
Source organism: Sycon ciliatum (assembly GCF_964019385.1). NCBI lineage: Eukaryota > Metazoa > Porifera > Calcarea > Leucosolenida > Sycettidae > Sycon > Sycon ciliatum. Next base: position 16,041,788 of record NC_088653.1, read on the forward strand.
TCACATAGTTGTAGATATCGTGAAAACAACAGTACATCCTGCATTGTGTGACCCGTGCAATTACTCCTTGCCACATTTGAGGCCAGAAAAATCCAAGAACAGGGAAATAGAAATTCAGCCAGGTTTTACAAAATTAGGACAGGTATGCCATGGCAAAATGTATGGAGAAGCAGATCCCAAACCCAGATTTTTGAGATTTAAAGTGGGTTTTTGATCCTCAATTCGGCCCAAATCCGACCTTCAAAAGCCAGCGGGCCAGTTTCCGAATGGACTGTAGTGCGCATGTGCTGCTTCATGCTTCGATCGGCACTTTGTATACTTGTCTTGTAGTTGTACGCGAGTACGAACCACGCTGTCTCCGCAGCTCCGCGGTGGTGTCGACTTCGCTGCTCGGCGCACTGCCGACATAATATTATTTGGCAGCGGGGCTCTCATCCAGGGAGCCCTACACATAATGTGTAGGGCTCCCTGCTCTCATAATTCTCCAAACGGAACTGATCAGGTTTTGTCCGTGGAATTCATGAACTGCTGCACCAGTGTGGTGCCTTTTGAGACAGCAAAAAGCAGAGACTACTAGAAGTAGAAGTTTGTGCAATAGTTTGTCAAGATTGGCCGGAGCAGACGGAGAAGAAAGGTACCATAGAGGTGCATGCTGTCGGGCGGAAAGGTGGCGCGTTGCTTCTGCCGGCGGACCGTGCGTGCCCTGCTGCTGGCGTGACGAGCTTGCCTTAGGTAAGGAACGTCCTTAGTGGAAGTTCGCGGTTCGTCCGGGGATGGCTTTGTGGGTCTTCGTTTGTACGGTTTGTCCAATTTTGGCTGCATGGCATGCAGATGGTGACGGGTCAGGCCCGGAGCTAGGCCTACCCCAAATTTGCTCGGGGCGCTTCGATATTTTGCCGGCAAATTTTGCCCAAGCACTTTCCATATTTTGCTTGGCATTGCCTTTCGTTTCCGATATTTTGCTCCATTTTGCTCCTGCTTTGTGGCAAAAATAGCTTCAAATGAACCGTCTACGTTGGTAAAAGTGGATGGTGACTCTGATGAGGAAAGCAAAACTGAAAATGGTGTCAGTATTACGGATTTTGTAGCATGATTTCAAATTTATGTACCCCTGACAACCTGCACGAGCTATTTCAGCACGACGTTGGCCCAATGAAACCAAAGAAATTAGAATAGAATTGCCCAAACACACCCGGATCCTCTGTAAATTCGATATTTTGCTCAGAATTTGCTGGCAATTTCTTTTCGTGGGAAATTTCGATATTTTGCTGGAAGAATTGCCGGCAAATTTGGGCTAGGCCTACCCGGAGCCAGCTCCTGAAATGTGATACGGCCTCTGGCCGGCCACAGGACCCGTCGTTACCCTACACTCAATCAGTTCAGTAGCTAGGTTCTGCTCTACGTTTTGGGAACGCGACGCAAAGAATCACGCGAACTTTCTTCGCGTTCCTGTAACGTAAAGAAATGCTGTTTGTAATGTTCTGCTCTACGTTTCACCTAGAGAAGTCACGTGGAATGTGTACTGGGAATTTCCCCTTCCATATTATTTTGGCAGTTTTCTGCATGCAGTTGATCGATACCCAGCAAATTCGTACGCATTTTCTCTGCGTGTGCCACAACGTAGAGAACCTCATCTCCGCGTAGAAATCTGGAGCCAAAACACGCGAAGCCGTAGACTCTAACCCAGACACCTGTTCTCTACATGATTTCTCTACGTTTCACGTATAGCAGAACCTCTCTAGTATCATGGGAGGATGAACATGTAGCTCTTTGCGACGTTGTATCTGGCTGTTTCAGCTGCATGCAGTCGAATCCTGATTATAAGGAACACCATGTTTGTGCAGGAGAATTAGTTCACTTTTTTTATAATCAAGTGGAAAACCTTAAGCCTAGGTCACATTCGACGGGGCGCGACGGGACGCGACGTAAGGATCGACGGGAAGCGACGGGACGGTCTGACGGCGTCCAATGTGAACAGCAGGAACGGGAACGCAACCGTACTACCGTACAGATCGGGAAGCGACGGGAAGAGTTGGATCGATCCAACTTTTCATACCGTAGACGGGCGTAGACGGGGACGCAAGCGTACAAAACGGCTGCAATTCGAGTGTGAACAGGAGACGGCGTCATGCGCCGACTGCTCCCGATTCGTACTTGGACATTTTTAGCATTTCGAACACTGCGCTTCCCATGATAACTCACAGAATGGCTAGCACGACTTGAGTTGAATTTTAGCAACATAAGATCTCATGTCACTTATTGTATTTAGGGATAGTTCAGAAGCGTGACAGACGAACTATTCTATCGTTTCCTGGGGCTATTATTTGAATGCCACAACTTTCAGGGCTAATTTTTTGGTCTTCACGAAAAACTGGTATTGTGAACTCGATTTCGCTTCTTTCAAGGAGAAATAATTGAAAAGAAGTCCCGAAAAACGAGAAATTAGGTCCAAAAGTCACCCCGTCACGGACCGTGCCTCATGACTCGCACCGTTTGACGGTGAACGTCGCAACGACTGCTGCATGTCGTGTCGTACGAATCGTACAGGATTTTACAGCTCACCCCAGCACTCGAGACAAGACCTTACGTCCCGTACCGTCGGCGTTGCGTCGAATGTGAACTAGGCTTAACACACACACACCATCTTCAATCAAGAAGTATTGTAATTTGCAGCGAAGAGACCACTTGGATTGAAGATGGTGTGTGTGTAAGGTTTTCCATTTTTGAAATGAAGTGGCTGCAGTGGAGCTTGCGCACATAAAGCCTCTACCAGCCGTACATAATGCGAATGCGTCGAATTCGACGCATTCGTTTTTCGCTCTGTAAACCATGGTCTTATGCCGCACCGCGGTCGGAATAATCGCAAACTACTGCTTAAAACCTACGGAATCACCTACAATCTTGAAAACCGTGTGCTGCACATCATTTTTTTTTGAGAAAATCGCGGTTGAATGCACCTGGGTGAAGTTGAAATTTCAAGCGTGACGCACTTCATGCTGAGCACTGTACAAACAGCTATAACTTCGGTCTGGCTACTTCAAATTCAACAAATGACGGCTCATTGGAAAGCTATTGAACGCAGCTTTCCAACGATGTTTCATTCGATATCGCGAAGTAAAATACTCAAGCGCCGAAGCTCGAAGTCCAGGAAACAGGTGAAGTTGAAATTTCAAGCGTTTGACTCTGGCACATTTCATGCTAAACGAGCATAGAGCAGTGTACAAACAGCTATAACTTCGGTCTGCCTACTTCAAATTCAACATATGAAGGCTCATTGGAAAGCTATTGAACGCAGCTTTCCAAAGATGTTTCATTTGATATAGCGCGAAGTAAAATACTCAAGCGCCGAAGCTCGAAGTCCAGGAAACGGGTGAAGTTGAAATTTCAAGCGTGTGACTGTGACGCACTTCATGCTAAATGAGCATAGAGCACTGTACAAACAACTATAACGTCGGTCTGCCTACTTCAAATTCAACATTATGACGGCTCATTGGAAAGCTATTGAACGCAGCTTTCCAACGATGTATCATTCGATATAGCGCGAAGTAAAATACTCAAGCGCCGAAGCTCGAAGTCCAGGAAACAGGTTGAAGTTGAAATTTCAAGCGTTTGACTCTGGCACATTTCATGCTAAACGAGCATAGAGCACTGTACAAACAGCTATAACTTCGGTCTGCCTACTTCAAATTCAACATACGAAGGCTCATTGGAAAGCTATTGAATGCAGCTTTCCAACGATGTATCATTCGATATAGCGCGAAGTAAAATACTCAAGCGCCGAAGCTTGAAGTCCAGCAAACGGGTGTAGTAGAAATTTCAAGCGTGTGGCTGCGACGCACTTCATGCTGAAGTATGTGTTTGCGCCCCACTGCAGTCACTAAGCACACTCTGCTCAAAGAAGCAGAGGAAACGAGAGTTAAAACGGGGTAGTGCAGTAAGTTAAAACTGTATCTCCAGCTGAGGTAGCATCGACTCAGACTCATCAGAAGTGGGGAATGAAACTACTGACTTCCAGTGCGGCAGGTGCTGCTGCCTTCGCCACCAAGTGAGCACGTCGATGTCATCAGGAGGCAAGTTGGCACAGGCTGTCTTGTACACAGGTAATTCGAGCTTGAGTTCGTCAATGGTCTCATCATGGTCAAGGAACGGCAGCTCCCGAAGTTGATCAACGTGCTCTACTGCTGGGTTGGCGTCACGCACAAAGGTGGGGTTTCCAAGCCGCAATCCTTTGTACATCTGGACAAGATACCGAAGATCATCATCCTGGTGGGAAAATCGTAATTGGAAGTAGGTGAGGGCGGGCTGCACATATTGCTTTGCAGTGGTTATAAGCTCTTGTTGGCGTGCTTGGTTGTTTGGAGAAATTGACTTTGCCACTGCCTTGGTGTTTGGGAAGTGCATGTCACCAGTGGATTCAACTATCTCCTGCAGCTTGTCGTACACGCTAAGGACCAGTGGTCCATCTGCCTCCAACGTGTATGTGTTCGTAACAAACGGACGACCGCCATCGATAACGGCAGCAAGTTCCATCCTGAACACATCACTGCTGTTGGGAACTGCTGGGTGATTACTCATCAGTATATCCAGCAGGTGTTGGCGTGCAGATGGTGAGCAGGTCAGCTCTTCTACGAATGGTTGGATGTCACCGAAACACTGAAGAACTTGCTGGAGAACCTCCCAACGGCTCCACCAACGAGTGGCACTGTAAGTCTTCGGAGTTCTTCCCGTGCGCTGTTTCCTTGCTAGTCGTGCTGCAGGACTGTGGCTGAATAGGCTGATCCACCACTGAGCAAACTCGTCTACAAGTGGCACTTCAAAGCGCTTCCCGACATTGTCCAGACTGTGGGACACGCATTTGACATCAATGACTTGTGGGTAGAGAAGTTCCTGCATACTCCGTACTGCTACTCCATTAACAGCGGCACCGTCACGGACCACAGCGAGCACTTTCCCAGAAGACAGTTGAAGATTTGTAGATAGGACAGTGATCAACTCCCGTGACAACTCCAGACCTGCCAGACTCTTTGCCAGTACATGGAAGCGAACAAGGCTCTGATGAATCTTGAAATCCGCATCCACATACCGCAGAACCACTGCAAGTGCCTCTCCCAGGCGGGAAGTTCCATCAAATATGACAGCCACATACGGTGCACCTGATATCTCCTTCTTTAATTCATCTTCCTCCTTGCAGTGCAGGAATGGAATCAGCTGAGCCATGTGAGTGCTATATGTTAAACGTCCGTAACCACTCTCCAGGAGAGGGCGCAGGTAATCCACCTTACTGAGCGGAATTCCAGCCTTTAGGAAAGCCTCAACAACGTTGGCCCGCCGAACAACAACATCTTCGGACACAGCTTGTGACAGACCGCTTCCCGCCAGGTCAGACGTGCTTTCACTTGAAAACTTATTCCACGAAATAGTTATTGCCTGTTGGTGAAGTTTCGCCCGCTTCTTAGGGGGTGATTATATGTGCAGCTCCAGCCCGGGCTGGTCGACAGGCGGGCCAGCCCGCCTGCAACGGGATCTCGGGGTTGTACACAAATCCACACAAAACCTGTGGTGCGTTTACATGGCAAGCGGGCTGGCCCGGCGAGGCGGGATCCCGCCTCGAGGCACCCGGGATCCCGGCTAGGCGGGCCAGAAAAAGCACATATAAACAGACCAGCCCGGGCCAGAGTTATATTATTATGGTGTCTACACTGCGTTCATACTACAAAATAGGTACTTTTACCTTTTGAGGGTAGCTATAAAGAGGATTCCCGATATTGTCTTGAAAATCTATGAAGCTTTTTGTACAGCAACAAGAAGGACGTACAGTGAGCACTGTTTATTTGTCGACATGCATGATTTACATTAAAGTGGAAGGGGAACTACTTGCAAAATACTTTGATATGGACAGCTAAAAATGTGAAAAACAGGGAAAAGAAACGAGGTGATACAACACACCAAACATGTACCAAGATCCAGTTCCATCTAAGACACTCTGTCGCCTTTCCTTGTCTGCTGAGGTTCTGGCAAAGCGCAGCTGCATCGAACCTGACTAGATGTAGCTGCACGCATCCTTTGTTTGCCCTGCAAATCTCGATCTGTTGCTCTTCTCGCTGTTTGGCCAAAATGGCTGATGCCAAGGAAAGAAAATATTCTTCCTGTAAAGAGGCCGAAACTGAGCAAGGGCACGTCAAGATATGCAGGGTATACGAAGAAAAAGAAATGTCATGGTCATTTCAGCAGCTCACGACAGCCAACACGCTCCATCGTGTCGGGATTGGAAGTATCCAGCACGGCTGTTCCGAGCGCTGCTGCTCTTGTTATTCTTCTTCTTCAGAAATTCTGCACACCTTGTCAGCCAAAGTACGCGCACGGAAAATAGATGCGCTGAGCCGTTTCTTGTTCGATTTTGACAAACAATGGCTTGTTGTTTGGCTATCCTTTTGCCGTTCAACATTTTACGGAAACGCATCGGCTACCCCTGTTTTTTTTAGCCGAACTTTGGCCAAAGTTACTGGAAAACCCGGAACTCGTTTGAAAAAATACAAACGGTGGAAGTCTTGGAACGTCTTTCGTGTGTATGGATTCTAAAATTCAGGCAGTTTGAGCCAACCGTAATGAATCCCCTAGAGTTGAAAGTGAGTGATATTGATGGGAAAATGCAATTTGAGCACTCACTGATTGTGGACTGCATTCCGCTAGCAACAGATCATACAATACATTAGGTAGCATTGGACAAGAAGAACTTTTTAATTTTTTAATTTAAAAAAAATGAAAAGGCGACGAGGAGACAATAACTTTATTAATGCGATTAATAGTATAAGTGAAGCGGACATTACAAAATGATGAATGAGAATACATGTATCTAAAATGGTTGTTCCTAATCGATTTTCTTGAGACTATCATCAGGGAAAAATCGTCTCACAATAGAGGCTATACGGAGAAACAAACTACTTATAGGTTATAGGATAGTGGGAAGTATACAAGGTGAGGTGTGAAAAGAAAAAAAGAAAGTGGGAGAGAAGACGAAAGAAATTAGAAGAGAAGATGTGAGAGTGTTCCGACGGTGTGAGCTACTACAAAAGGTGAGTGAAATGAAGGCGTGGAAGCAGGTGAATGTGATAGAGTGAGGAACTGTGAGGTGTAGGTGCATGCGAATGAATACGTGTGTGAATGCTAGGTGAAGAGTCTCAGTTTAGTGACATTTTCTTAATTTTCTTAATTTTTTAATTTTAATTTTTTTGTTTGGGAGGGGTGTGTGGGAATACGTTGTAGCGATTAGCTCTTCCACAGAAATATTCTCACTGCTGGACATTCCCTCAGGAATACGCTGTTCACTGTGACTCCCCACACAACCATAGATCAGCAATGCCCTGTTCAACACCCCACACAACCCTATCTCTTATTGGCGATGGTGCCATCGTGAGAATAAGTAGTAATTCAAAAACCCAACCATAGATCAGCGATGCACTGTTCAACACCCTACACAACCCTAGGCGCTCTACAGACCACGCACATAGAACATCCAGCATAGAATCACATAACCGCAAGAGTCCATAAACAAGAGTGTGCAACACCACATGGATGTCTGTCACGACTCGTTTTCAACATTACGTCATTTTCACGTAGCTGCGCGCGCAGGCCGCAGCATTCGCTACATGAAAATGACGTAATGTTGAAAACGAGTCGTGACAAGACCCTATCGCGCGTTGCACACTCTTGTTTATGGAATCAGATAACACCTAAATGGCAGCATTTGTCCTAGCCTACATTCACACTACACACCATACATACATTTGTCCTAGCCTACATTCACACTACACACCATACATACATTTGTCCTAGCCTACATTCACACTACACACCATACATACAGATAACCGTTGACCCCACGCAATTGCGTAAGGAGCCTGGGGATGTGTGAAAGTAGCCGGCAATTGTACATAGTCTGTACGCTTGTGCGACTGCCTGGTGAAAGTATGATAACTGCAGGAAAGTTGCCTTGTACAAGGGTTCGCACCCTGCCCGAAAGGATTCGGCAGCCTTTTAGACTTCCCGCCCTGTTCTTGTAGTTGTCTTGGAAACGTCTTTGTAAATGTGACTTATAGGCTGTTTTGTAGTTGTCTTGGAAACGTCTTTTTAAATGTGACTTAGAGGCTGTTTTTGTAGTTGTCTTGGAAACGTCTATGTAAATGTGACTTATAGGCTGTTTTTGTACGAAGGCTGAAGAGGGCCATAGATCAGCAACGCGCTGTTCAACACCCCACACGACCATGCCCAAGGGGCTCAGTGTGCAGTGGCGGTTCATGGCACAAGTTACGTCGCCGCACACTGGGCATATTTCCAGTCAAATGACCCTGGATAAGGAGGCCAGCTGTGCACTGCGAGCACGTTGTGAAGGTCTCTGGAACGCTCGTCTTGCGCCAGTCCAACTAGACATATACAGAACGAATTTATAATCGAATTTTTAGAAGTTTTGTTTTAGAGGTTTCAAGGGCCGGTTGCATTGAGGGAAAAATTTTAAAAATCCGTAGCTACTATGGATATTTGCCGCTGAGCGGGAGATTTGAGAGATTTAATCCACTCGATGAAAATCAGCTCGAGGCCCCGCTTTTCCGCTGAAGATCATAATCATCCGCGGCTTCCACTGGATTTCTTTGAGTTTCCTTGTGTTTTTTTTTTGCGTTATGAAGTGGAGTGAAAGTGAGCTGCTGCAGCTTATTCCTAGAATTTCCATTGTGTGTGAGGCTGTGATGATGCAGCTCTGGCCAGGAGGTTGGCTGCCAGACTGCCAGAAGCGAATGGTGACAAAAAATAGCTCGTGCGGGTGAGAATTTTTTCATCGTGCGTATCCAGTGTGGCCGTGATGAAAAGTAGGAAAAATTATTCCCGGTTTATAATCTGAGGATTGTTCCCTCAATGTGACCGGCTCCCTAATGTGCTAGAACCAATAAACGTTTGCGGTGTGCAAATTTCGCATTTTCAAGAATTGCACTGGTTATTAGCGATAAGAATCTTTTGCGGCTTTGCCTCTTCAGTTGGATTTTGCGCTGTCTACAATCACTGTGCAGAGCAGTTTGCGGCGACTTACTGTAGTTTCACACATTTTCGGTGTACTTCTATTTTCGGTAGTTTCGGTGCATCTGTTTCATACCTAAAATTTCAATAAACCGAACAAATACTAACACACATAATCCAATAGGGAACTGCTTCCCTGTATCTGAAATTTCTGCCCACCTACCGAAACTATTGAGCACCGAAAATTTCTGAAATTGGAGTATATCCGCAAATGCGTGATGGTCCCGAAAAAAGCGTTTAGCGAGCGTTTCTCACGTTAAGGTAACGACCAATAAGTTCTGCAGGGGGCCGTCCAAGGTTAACAATAGTATTTTCAAAGCGAAAAGTTTTCGTTTGGGGGTGGGTGGGCTTGAAGGAGTTTCGTTTTGAAAATAATTATTGAATGCAGATGGAGAACGCCCAGTTACTTTTGGGTGTCGAAAATTGACAGCAATATTTTATTGGAATTCGTTTTACCTGCAGAAAAGGTAGGTGGGTGGGTGCTGAAAAATACGAAAACTTTTCGTTTTGCAAAAACTATTGGCAACCCCGGACGGCCCCTTAGGAGTTATAACTCTTTATAGAAAATAAAAAAGGACCAAGGAACTACAAGTTACGCTATACTGTCCACTAACACCACCAGTTACTAAACGATCAGCTCATGCGATAACATTGCACGACACTGACCGCGCACATTATAGCGTAACTTGTAGTTCCTTGGTCCTTTTTTCCTTTTTCTATAAATTTAGCCTTGGCTCTCCATCCGAGTCCATTGTTGCTCTGTCTCTTTACATTTAATGCTATGGCTCAACATCCGAGTTATGATAGTTTCTCACTTTACACTAACCCAGCTGGCTGAAGGTTCTAATTACAGTGAGTTAACCGGTGCTCCTTGCTGTCGAATGCAACCATAATATTATTATCAGTGTTTTGTTCAAATCACGTAAAATTGGCAGTATTCAATGGTGGTAGGACTGTTACCATGGTGATCACAATTGATATCCCATGTTCGCTCTTATTGGCCACCTCTGTGTTGAAATTTCACTGTTGTGCAGAAACTGGACTAACCAACCCTCTCTCTCTCTCTCTCTCTCTCTCTCTCTCTCTCTCTCTCTCTCTCTCTCTCTCTCTCTCTCTCTCTCTCTCTCTCTCTCTCTCTCTCTCTCTCTCTCTCTCTCTCTCTCTCTCTCTCTCTCTCTCTCTCTCTCTCTCTCTCTCTCTCTCTCTCTCTCTCTCTCTCTCTCTCTCTCTCTCTCTCTCTCTCTCTCTCTCTCTCTCTCTCTCTCTCTCTCTCTCTCTCTCTCTCTCTCTCTCTCTCTCTCTCTCTTTTTTTGTATGCTCAGTGTCTAAGCCCATCCTCCTGCAAACACACACACACACACACACTCACACACACTCACACTCACACCGTCACACACTCACACACTCACACAAACACACGCACAAACACACGCACACACGCACGCACACACGGCAGCGGATGGCACCCAACATGCAGTTAACAGGAAAGCCTTTGCCGGATATTCTTCTCCTACTTCTTCTAGTCGTCATGTTCCCTGCCTGTCAAGGATTTCTCGATTTTCCTGGGTTTTACAGTAAGCAGTAGTTCAAATCATACTTGTGATGTTCTCTTCTGCGTTGTGAAAAATCTCGGGAACACCCGTCGAGGAGAGCAGACAACACGCTCAGCTCGCTCAAGAAGTTTCTCAAGACGATCACGTTGTGCAGAGGAAAGGGAAGAGGAAAAGCTGTTGCATGCATATTGAAATTTGAGTAAAATTATACATCTCAAGTCGCATAGCCAGCAATCGCATGTCATCACGTACATTAAAAATCAACATAATTTTGCGAATCGACCTTTTTTTCAGGATCACTTTTCAACGAGGACGAAGCAGTCGGCCGAACGAAGCCTAGAGGAAGAAAATCACCCTCTCCACTTCACCATCACGATACTGACATAGATACGAGATGAAACAACTAAAAAATCCACAAGAAAACTGTACGGCCATCATCGCGCTGACTTTGGTCTGACTTTGGTCTGAGAATTTCTATCACGATCAAAAATGTACGAGGAGCACTCAAAAATAAGCCACAGACGTACCTTTATCGCTCTCTACTCCTTTTTCAAGGCACAAAAGTCGACTCTCCACTTTCAAACCAGGAACCAGACATACCAGTGGTCCTTTTCAGCTGCTCCAGGAGCGCAGGAAATGTTCACCAAGGGGCGCAGAGCAGCATCCATTCCAGAAAAAGAGCTAAAATACGAGTGAGACTGCATGACTGAGTACATGAGTATATGTATGAGTACATGCAGAAAGTAGTCAATTTCAGCGTTTCTGCTCCAAACAGCAACTAGCTTCGACTAGAAACAAAGATTACACCAAAGGATCAAACAACAACCATTTTCTGCAGTTTTTTTGCAGATGGCTTCCTTGTGCTTGGCCCAGCACGCCAAAAATCACACCTCGGAGGAGTACAACAATTACAACTCTCAGATGTCCTCGATTGCTGGCCATGATTGAACGGCATGGCATTGGGAGGCACTGCCTGTGGCGGAAGAGAATGACAATCTTTGACGACACTGTCTTGGCTATATGGTTGACCATGGTGTTCCATTTCAGGTCGTCATCGATGTGCAAGCCCAGGTACTTGGCGCTTGTCACTTGCTGGAGGAGTGAAGCTGCACAGTGCACATTCAATGTCCTGTCGTCATGACAATTGGCGGGAATAAACAACATTTGTGTCTTTCGACTATTCAGGATTAGGTTGCGCTCATGAAGCCAGTTGCTGAGATGGGCAATGGCTGAGGACAGGTTGTGTGACAGCACGACCTTGTCCTCCCTGCTATCGTGTAGCATGATATCGTCCTCGAATTGGGTTACCTGGACGGCAAACTGATCCACTTCACTGGCCACATCCCTGACATATATGACAAACGATAGTACCTTTTTTTGGCTCCCGAAAAGCGGCCTTTTTAATTTTGTAGTTCCCTGGGCTTTGCGGTAGGCCTAGCCCAAATTTGCTCGGGGCGCTTCGATATTTTGCCGGCAAATTTTGCCCTAGCACTTTCCATATTTTGCTTGGCATTGCCTTTCGTTTCCGATATTTTGCTCCATTTTGCTCCTGCTTTGTGGCAAAAATGGCTTCGAATGAACCGTCTACTTTGGTAAAAGTGGATGGTGACTCTAATGAGGAAAGCAAAACTTATAATGGTGTCAGTATTCCAGATTTTGTAGCATGATTTCAAATTTATGTACCCTTGACAACCTGCACGAGCTACTTCAGCACTACGTTGGCCCAATGAAACCAAAGAAATTTGAATAAAATTGCCAAAACACACCCGGATCCTCTGTAAATTCGATATTTTGCTCGGAATTTGCCAGCAATTTCTTTTCGTGGGAAATTTCGATATTTTGCTGGAAGAATTGCCGGCAAATTTGGGCTAGGCCTACTTTGCGGCCCTCAGAGAAGTCCTTATTAATGGCTAATAAGCCCGCTGCTGAAGTGGACATTGCAGTCCTGATCGACGGGGAGCTGAAGGACCTAATTAGGCAGCGTGGACTGGAGATCCCACGAAAAGCCACCAGACCAGCTCTTGTTGCTCTTCTCAGAACATCGCTGGATGAGCACAACGAAATAAGTGAACCTACTAGCACGAGCCACCTGGCTGCTAATGAGTGTGTTGTTGCCAGCCTGTGCTCAGCTCTGTCTGAACTCACTGATGCCGTCCGAGAGTTGAAGACCGAGTTACACGCCATGAGAGAAATAGAAGCTAAATTCATCGATTCTGCCAGAGAGGTGTTGTGCCTGACGACTGAAGTACGGAACATAGGAACGACCTGCATGCCAAAGTTGAGAGGTACGACATGGTGATTCAAACTTTGAACAATGACCCCACTGAACCAAGCGTTACTAAACCCGTATCCTCGACCATGTCGACCCCACAACCTCGACCCACGTATGCAGAGACTTTGCACCTACAACCAGCATTGCAGCCCAAAAATACTGCAGCAGCCCCAGCTGCCCAAAGATCTCAACGCCAGCCTCCCAAGCCGTACAGGCGACAGGAATCGTCTCGCTGGCTGGCACCCTAGCTTCCAAAGAGCACCACCCGATGTGCACTAACGGGTAAGGCAAGAGTCAAAGTGTTCGACGTTGGAAACGTGGACCCCGACTGTGATGCCAAATCAATTGCAGAGCATTGTCAGGCACAGGATGTACACATCGTGCAGAGTGTTGTGTACACCCCGGAGCGCTTCCGAACAGGGTTTGCCAGGGTCACAGTGTTGGCGTCGGACGCCACCACCGTACAGGACAAAGCATTGTTGGCCGGACTCGCTCGGTTGTGCAGTTCGTGAATGGCGCTTTGGTGCTGACGGCACAGCTCCAGCACTCACATAATGCCACACGCCACCAACCGGTATTCACAGCCCCTGAACCCGCATGCTCCCGTGTTCACGCCTTCGACTTCGTCCCCAAATCCTCCAACCCCAGCATTCTACTCTCCATGCAACCGACTAAATGTTGGCCACATAAACATTTGCAGTCTACGACATCAAACACAGGAGGTTAGTATAGCTAAGCTAATAGATGAGCACTGCCTAGATCTGCTGGCGGTTACAGAAACGTAGCTTGACTCAAGCATCTCGGACACTGAGGTTTCTGTACCAGGCACAATTCTCTTACGTCGAGACAGGCCGTGCGTTGATGGATGCACTTGCCTATCCGCCTGCACTCCATGTCGTAAAGGAGGCGGGATCTGCATCTTCGTAAAGGAACATGTTAAGGTTAAGCACATCTTGGACCACTCACACTCCAGTCTAGAGTTGATGTGGCTTAGCTAGAGCTGGCAAAGGGAAAGATAGTACCTCGTTTGGTTGCATATACCGTCCCCCATCCGAGCCGGTAGAGTTTTGGAATCGGCTTGCTACATCCACCGAGCAGCTGGACGGTGAGAATAATGTGTTGTTAGGTGACATACATCAGGGGCGTGCTCGGCGAGGGGCACAGGGGGCAAGTGCACCCCCCCCAAAAAAATATTTCGACCGGGGTTTTGAAAAGTCACCAATGTATTGCGGAAAGCCCGACCTCGCGGGAGCACATCTACAGATGAGGTGCTGAAGCTGTTCTTTCGACGCTCTCCTCGCCGAATCCTGTCCAGATACATCAACTAGTGTTGCGATTGTTCTTAGCTATATCCATACAATATGTGTTTGCATCGGCCTGCCTGGCACAGTGCCGTCGACGGATTGGTTTTCAAAGATTTGTAAAGTTTTCATCCTTTATTTTGAGAAAATTGATATGATGCTGTACTGCGCTGTCCCCGGGGAAAATTGCGATTCCGCGGCCGCGTTTTTTCCTCGTTTTTTTGCGATTTTTTAAAAGACCGCGTTTTCCGCGATTTTCCCGCGCTTTTTGAACTTTTTTGTTGCACTACACGTACACACAGTGCACTGTTCGGTCAGGAACGTCTCATTGTGGCGGCTTTTTACTCAAATATGACGAGTGCTTACACCACAGACTTGCAACTGATTGATTTCACTACATATTCACTGAAAATTGCCTCATATCAACTGCAAACTTGCCGCATATCAATAATACTCACCGCATATTTACCGCATACTTACCGCAAATTCCCCGCAAATTATGCCATATTATGCCGCGTTTTTTCCCACGTTTTTTGCGATTTTTTCGCGAATTTCCCCGGGGACAGACTGTGTTCATTCTTGATGACATACATTGTACAATCTTTGTATGATGTCACCGGTACAACCTTTTGAAAATTGCTGTTGTCTGGAAGTGGTGCACCCCCCTGGAAGGGGAGCCGAGCACGCCCCTGTACATATGGACTCTCTGCGTCAGACGTCCAGTGCGTTCCACCATCTCAAAGGCACGCCGCTACTTCCGTGCAGACTGGCCAATAAAGTAACGTTCGTTTTCAGGCCATCGCCTCGTCATTACTTCCGTCCTAGTGCCCATGATGGATGCGCGGAGCAGTACTACTACCCGTCAAACACGCAGAGACTACCGGAACGTCAACACTCAGTGTTTCTGCGATACGCTGCTATCCTCCGATCTTCATATCTTCGCATCCCGTACCCCAGACCTGATGTTGGACGAGTGGACAGGGAAAGTCAATGCTGTGCTTGATATCATCGCACCGCACGTAACCAGGAAACACAGGAAGTCCCGTCGGAAAAATTGCCCGTTCATGACCACGCCCCTCCTTGCCTTGATTAGAAAGCGTAAATCGGTCTTCAAGAAACTAAAAGCTACGAACTTTCGAGACGATAGCCTATCTGTACAATTCAAGCGGCTGCACAACCAGTGCAATAACTTGTATCGACACCTACAGAATCTATACTTTTCACACCAGTGCCAGCGGTACGAACGGGAGCCTCGGCAGTTCTGGAAAGCTTTGAATATGATCACAAAGCGTTCCCCTCCGAAGCAAACGGTTACCATCCCACCTGAGCGATTGAACGACTATTTTCACTCGATTGTCACAGATAAGGAAGCGAATTACAAGCTCCCAATGGGGCCTGCTAAATCTGACGACCTTACTACGTTTTCAGCCGTCACAGTGGCAGAGATGAAGCTTCGGATCGGTGACCTCCAAAATAATAAAGCCCCTGGACCGGACGGCATTCTTCCTAGTCTACTTTAAAAAAGATATCAAAAGACGTAATTGCTCTATCACTCACTATCTTATTCATCACTTCCCTCTCGTCTGGTCACTTCCCATCCTTGTTCTAAATTGCAAACATCACACCGATTCTGAAATCAACTCCCCCGCGACTGCTCTTCTAACTACCGCCCAGTGTCTTTAACGTCTATCCTAGCCAAACTCCTGGAGGGGCTCGTGTTTTCTCGAATATACGTGTTCTTTAATGATCGTTGCTCTTTCCATGTGGACCAGTTTGGCTTTCGGAAGCACCGTTCTACCGGACAGCTTCTCACCAAGGTTATGAACGACTGGCTTGTCTCGCGCGACGCTGGACTGCACACGGCGATTGTACTTCGAAGTATGTATTGATTTGAAAAAAGCGTTTGATATGGTAAGGCATCAGCAGCTTCTTCTTGCTCTCGCAGCTGTCGGTATTTCGGGAGCGGCCCTGGCCTGGTTCCGATTACTTGTATATCTTTGTGGCAGACTACAGCGGGTGGTTACCCACACTGGAACGTCTCCGTTGGTGGCAATCACTAGTGGCGTGCCACAGGGCACCATTAGTCATAAGGGAGGTTCTGCTATACGTGAAACGTAGAGAAATCACGTAGAGAGCAGGTGTCTGGGTTAGAGGCTACGGCTTCGCTTGTTTTGGGTCCAGATTCCTACGCGGAGATGAGGTTCTCTACGTTGTTGCACACGCAGAGAATATGCGTACAGATCTGCGGGGCATCGATCAACTGCAAGCAGAAAACTGCCATATACGGAAGGGGACAGTCCCAGTACACATTCCGCGTGATTTCTCTACGTGGACGTAGAGCAGAACAGGTTTTCTTTACGTTACGGGAACGCGAAGAGAGTTCCAGCGCCTAGGTGATTTCTGTGCGTTTCCATGACGAAAGGCACAACCTCTCCATAGCCGCGCGCGGCTGGCCCGGGAAAGCGGTCCGCGCTAGGCCAGCGTGCGCACTATTAAACTGTCTGCTATCAGTATAATATAATTTTAATGTACACAACTTGTGTACGCCGCTCTGCCTGAATCAGGCATTGAGCACTCTTGCAGAACCAAAGCATATTGCCTCTGTGTATAATTTTAATGTAGTATTGGACAGGCGCGTGCCCCGTATGGGTTCCTGGCTGCCCGGAACCCTCCCTTTTTCCCCTCAAAATGCAGGACGTTGCTTCATTTTTTGAAAAATTTCCCGGGGTCCCGGGGGATGCCTGCTGAACATGTCTCATGCCAGTGAGTAGTGCGATCCGAACCCGGTAAGCCGTGCACGTAGCATCAATATCGCTGTTGCTTGCATTCTAGCACCTCGAACATGTGTACAGTCAACGTCGCTTATAACGACACTCGGCGGGGCATCGGAAAAGTGTCCTTGTTCGCGAAGTGTCCTTATACCCAAAGTCTCATTATATGTGTCACAGTTAGATGGGACTTTGCTCTGGGCATGAAAATTTTGTTGTTATTCGCGAATTGTCGTTATATCCGCAGTCGTTACTAGCGAAGTGGACTGTATGTGCATGGTGTGGTATGTATTGTTAGTGGCAGCTAACGATAATCGATAGTAGATTCGATACCTTCCTTAACGATCAGCATACGGTTTTAAAATTGATCATTTCGTCTCGGCCTTGGTCGATGAAATGGTGAAGTGGATTGCCAAAACACTAATCTCTCTCTCTCTCTCTCTCTCTCTCTCTCTCTCTCTCTCTCTCTCTCTCTCTCTCTCTCTCTCTCTCTCTCTCTCTCTCTCTCTCTCTCTCTCTCTCTCTCTCTCTCTCTCTCTCTCTCTCTCTCTCTCTCTCTCTCTCTCCAGCCGAGTCTCACACGAACCGTGAATTTATTCTATATTTAATTTATTTTATACGAATATACGGGATCAACACATGAACGAGTTCCAGTCAGCTTTGAACTGCACTGACAAACTTGTCGGAGAACTGCAACTTAGCACCTAAGTCCGCTTGCCTCTGTATTATTCTGCTACTCTGTGACGTCACAGCTAATAGATGCCTCCAAAGACCAGTGGCCGAGTTGTGCGGAAGTAATGCAGATCAGTGCGTCAGCGCGGGCGCAGGTTTCTACTGCACGTGTGTGTCGGGTTACGAGTGGAGGACCACCAGCTGCTATGGTAAGATGCGCTCGCGTGCTGCCCTCGTCTGGAGGTGCCCGGCAACTTGTTTTGGTCATGAACCACTGTGTGCCTGTGTGTAGCTGTGTGCAGACCTGATGGTGGTGTCAGGTTGATGCAGAGCTGTGCGTGTCCTGTTTCGCGAGCGGCACAGCTATCTATTATGGCCTCTCTGTCTGGCACTTTATCTGTATGCGTGTCACTCCCCTCCTGTGCCTTCTTGTGTGTGTGTGTGTGTGTGTGTGCGCGCGCGCGCATGTGTGTGTGTGTGTGTGTGTGTGTGTGTGCATGCATGCATGTGCGTGTACGTGTGTGTGTGTGTCCCTGTGTTCACTGGGGACGGTTGTGCTTTTTTGAGCTCCTGCTTACTGCAAGTCCTCGACCTTTGTAAACTTCACCCTGGCCTAGAGGCGGCCCTCTTTGGGCCACCTCTAGGCCAGGGAAAGCGCATGGCGGAGGGAAGCATACAGCTGAGAGACGGGACAGCAATTTGGTGCCGTCACTTTTAGTTGTACCCGACGTCGCCGCTCGCGGAGGTTTGACAAGCCCCCGAGCGGATTTCCACAACATCGCGCGATGAAATCTGTCAGAGAGAAGAGAGGGAGAGGGAGACGTTGCCTGCTGTGTTTGGGCTCATGGAACGTGAGATCCTTGGTGGAGCGGGACGGCGGCATCGACACTGCTTGTGTTTCTGGACGCGTCGTGGAAGACAAAAAAATTCACCGAGTTATTTCTGAACTGAAAAGGCTGAAAGTGGCGGCGGCAAGCCTGCAGGAAACCCACTGGTTTGGACAAAATATCTACGCTGTCAACGGATTTACTGTGATCTCTTCGGGCCGCCCCACTCCTGGCGAAGAGGATAATCGACGTCGAGGTGAGGGAGTTGCTCTTGTTTTGAATCGTGATACAACTTCGGCGTGGAGGGCTGGCGGCTGCGTATGGAACGCGGTGAGTTCTCGGATTGTGAGTGTACGTTTGAAGTACTGTGCAGCTGATGGACCGGATGTTTGGCTCACTCTGGTCAGCGTTTATGCTCCAACGTTTGCTGCGTCGCGGGCATGCAAGGAACTATTTAATGACGATCTACAACGCACTCTGTACGATGTACCCCAGACTGACCATTGTGTAGTGCTTGACGATTTCAATGCTCGAGTTGGATCTAGTGAGCAGGGTGATGAGTGGTCCACTGTACGTGGTTCGCATGGATTTGGTGCACTGAACTCTTCAGGAGCTGACCTGCTATCATTTGCTGCATTCAATCAGTTGAGTATTTGTAACACCTGGTTCCCCAAGCGAGACCTCTTCAAGCGGACTTGGCAGCACCCAGGCACTTTGAACTGGCACTGTATCGACTACATTCTAGTGCGCCAGGAGGACCGCCGTTGGTGCATGGACACTGCGGTTGCGCGCAGTGCTGAGTGTGGAAGTGACCACCAACTCCTCTGTTTAACTTTTGCACTTCCGTGTGGACGATTAGTTCGGGAGCGCGACCAGGCAAATGTGCGGCGCCGCCGTTATGATGTTGCCCAGCTGCGGGTGCGCACTACGGACCCGGACTCACCTTCGCCTGCAGAAAGGTACCAAGCTACCATTGCAACCGAGCTTGTAGATTCATGGCAAGAACAGCACGGCATAGATCAGAAATGGTCCAACGTCAAGGCGGCTATCGACAAGTCTGCTGCGTCTGTCTTGGGCTTCTCCCGGCGTCGCCAACCAGACTGGTTTCGGGAGGCAGAGTCAGCCATCCAGCCATTGCTAGATGAACGGAATCGGTGCTATACCGACTGGCTATATAGTGGCCAGAGCCGCGACTGCTCGCACTACACAGCGTTTAAGGTGGCTAGATCCAGGGCACGTGCTTCCATATCCTCGGCTAGGGTAGACTGGATAAAGGCAAAGGCACAGGCGGCCACAGAGTCGAGATTCAATGGAGCGGTTGTATGGAAGTGCATCCATGACCTCCAGTCTTGTACCCGGGGCCTCACCCCTGTGTGCACTTCCGCCGTGCTGGATGAGAACGGTAACATCTGTAGTTCACCAGAGGAGCAGAGCCACCGGTGGGGAAGACACTTTGACGGTGTCCTCAACGTGGCAAGTGCATGGAATCGCAATGCCCTGGACGACATCCCACAGCGACAGGAGGCTGATCATCTTGCTGAGGCGCCGACTCTCCGTGAAGTCAGCCGCGCTATCTCCCGCCTACAGAACGGCAAGTCCGCTGGAGCCTCTGGCATCCTCCCTGAGATGCTGAAGAGGGGTGGCCCTGACCTCACCGCCAAGCTTGTGGAGCTGTTTGGCGATGTGTGGCGTGCTGGGGTGGTTCCGCAGGAGTGGGTGGACGCCACGTTGGTCCCCATCCCAAAGAAAGGGGATTTATCTCGCTGTGATAATTGGCGGGGTATCTCACTGCTGGATGTTGTGGGCAAGGTTCTGGCGAGCGTCATCCAGACTCGTCTCCAGTCCGTGGCTGCGGATTTTCTCCCAGAGTCTCAGTGTGGCTTCAGGCGTGGCCGATCTTGTACAGATATGGTTGTCAGTGTTCGGCAGTTCCTTGAGAAGACCATTGAGCACGACTGCAAAGGCTTCTTTGTATTTATAGACCTCAAGAAAGCCTATGATTCCGTGCCTCTGGATTGCCTGTGGGAAGTCTTATCCCGAGCGGGTATCCCTGCTCCCATGCTTGCCGTGATCCGTTCCTTTCACACTGACATGTCGGCGGTGGTTCGGGTAGAGAACACGACAACTGACCCTATCCGCGTCACGAATGGTCTCCGCCAGGGGTGCACCATGGCACCTGTGCTGTTTAACATCTTCATGTGGGCGGTGGTGATTGTGTGGCAGCGACGAGTCCGAGATTTACCCGGTGTTGGTTTTGAGTTCCGGCATTGTGATGGTGACAGTAACCTTTACCGCAAGCCTACCCGGACGGATCCGGTTGCCATTGCCACTGAGTCACAGTTTGCAGACGACTCAGCACTTTTCGCGACGACTCGTGCAGGGGCGGAGACGGCACTTGCAGTGTTTGACACGACCGCAGCTGAGTTTGGGCTTAAAGTTAGCGCTACCAAGACACAGTTCTTGGTTGCAGGCAGGGATGTTTCGCCTGGGGACTGCGCTCCAATCGAGCTAGCTGGCACGGTCATCGAGTGTGTTTCGGAGTTCCGGTATCTGGGATCTCTCATTCATCGCGGTGGCCGGTCGACACAGGACATCACTGCTCGGATTGCGCATGCCTCTTGTGCTTGTGGCGCCTTGCAAGGAACCATCTTCAGCAATCCTGACCTTGATTTGCATATCAAGAGGTGTGTGTTTAATGCATGTGTGCTGTCGCTCCTCCTCTATGGGTCAGAGTGTTGGACACCATTGCAACACGATCTCCAACGTTTGTCAGTCTTTCATATGCGGTGCATCCGTTCCATCTTGGGTGTGTCCGGCAGAGATTGCTGGAATAATCACATGACCAACGCCCAACTGTTGGAGATGTGGGGTGACTCTGATACCATCTGCGTGAAGGTCGCACAGCGTCGCCTAGAGTGGCTGGGCCATGTTGCCCGAATGGACAGTAGCCGGATGCCGAGACAGATCCTGTTGGCTCACTTCCCACACGCCGCCCAGCACATGGCCCTCGCAAGCGCTGGAAGGATTGCGTTGTCTCCGACCTAAGAGTTCGTGGCCTCACCAAAGAATGGTACCCTATCGCCTGTGAGTCCCGTGCTGACTGGCGGACTATGTACGCCGAGCCTGTGGAGAATGTGCCTCAGCCTGACCCAGTGGTATGTGCGGATTGCAATCGGTCATTCTCGCGCCCTGGAGATCGTGCTCGCCACAAATGTTTGGTTGAGCGGGCAAAGCCGATTGCTGAGCAGCGAGGGGCTTGCCACTGTGGAGATTGTGGGCGTTGGTTTCGCAGCAAGGGTGGTCTAGCTGTTCACCGCTGTTTCGCACCTCAGCCTCGGCCTCCCGAGCCCCGGCAAGTCTATGTGCAGGATGCCTGCTGTGCTGCGCACTGTGCTGTGTGTGTGCCCGCTGCTTTCGGTCTGTGCAAGGCCGCGGTCGTCACCGGTGCTCGAGGACTGGCCCGCGCCCGACTGCCCAGCAGCGTAATTCGTTCAGCCATGTATGCGTGTGTTCTCGCCGGTTCCGTTTGCCCCACCATCTCCGGCGTCATCAGGCTGCGTGCTCCATCTTCCTCTCTGATGCCCCTCCGGGGCCCACGTGACCCCTGTGGCAGTGGCTCTACAGGACAGGACAGGTGTGTGTGTGTGTGTGTGTGTGTGTGTGTGTGTGTGTGTGTCAAGTGAAAAAAGACTACAACGTAAACATGTATATTTAAATAACTTCTATGACTACCATTTGCATCTTTTTTCTCAAAGCAATGAGTAACTTAGACTTAGGGCATGTTCGATTGGTAAGGATCGGGATCGGGATCCAGATCTCAGATCCGTCGGATCCTTCAGAGTCAACTGGACACTTTTTTGAGCCTTGACCGTTGCCATGTTGACGAAGTAATAAAAAGTCGTACTCACCGCACCAGTTGTATAAAAAGTCAGCAAGCTCTATCTCGATCCACGTGTGCGTACCACAATGTGTACAAAATGATTTTTACCCGCCATATACGCACAAAGGTCACATTTGGATCCGTTGGATCCGGTCAACCCTGCTCCCCGAGGTGGGTTGACCGGATCCAAATCCGAAGGATCCGGATCCGGATTCGACCAAACGAAAGGGTGCGAATCCAGTGGATCGGGATCCCGATCCTACCAAACGAACATGCCCTTATGTGGCCTGGGCCGCAAAAACCAGGGTTAGGTGATATTTGGCGAGAATCAGTTTTTGATGGCTTTAAACTGTCCACTAAATAAGTGATCTATGGGCCAAATTTTGGAGCTCTGGGCAGCTTTCGAGAAGGTAAAAAGAACGCCCGAAATCATGGGTGAAGGTCGACACAAATGATCAGCAAAAAGGCGAAAAGGAACGCAGTTACAGTTGGCTCTCATGGAGTGGTTGAGAAGAAGTCAGCATATTTATAGGTGAAAAGGTTACACTAGTCAGAACAACAGATGGCTTGATCAGTCACAACTTAAAGTTTCATGCCATCTCAGGCACTCATTAGGTGATATCGGTAGAAAGGTTACATATAATAGTTGATTGAGAAATGAGTTTGAGTTTGCAGAGTGAATGGGAAGAGAGCGAGTCCGCTCTGAAACCTTTTTTTTTTTTTCCCTATGCATGAAGCTGCAGGAAGCCTCACCGCTGCTACAGTCAAATCTGCCGTTAGCGACCTCTGCTGTAGGCGACCATCTACAGTTAGCGACCGACTTTCCGTGCACCGACGGTTTCACATGCAAATTGATCTGTCCAGAGCGACCATCTGCTGCGCGCGACCAGCGACCGCGATTTCATGCACGGTGGCTGCATTCAAATCTGCTGTAAGCGACCGCGACCCACGTTCAGTCAGGTGCAAAACTGTACAAGTACTTGCCAGTGCGCTGTCAACTGCAAGGTGTGAAAATGCGCTGTCTTGCAAGTGCGATCGACTGGCCCTGGCACCCCTATATTCTATTGAATATCCAATAAAATGATATTAAAAATCACACAAGAGAGAGAGTTTGGAAGCTTTGTCACAACTCCGAGTTTCACGTATCTCTACGATCATCAGGCAACTGATGGATCCAAAACGGGCAGCCAGAACATAAGGGGGAGCAATTTGGGAAATTCCGAGGGGTGTCATAGGCGACGCGTATCATAGCGCAAGAGTCAGGTGCAGGCGTGAAGTTGCCAAGTCTTCAGACTTGGGGCTATGCAGCTGTAGGTCTGAATGATATAGAATAGAGCTGGGGACAAATGCCAAATCCACACATGCCCACACCACTACACAAACATACACCCACACATAAAAATCACATTATTCTCGTCGATTTGAGTACATGGAAGCATGCATGCCCGGTATACCGGATTTACCATACATCTGCCGTAAGAGACCATCTGCCGTAAGAGACCGCTTTTTCTTGCACCAAGGGGCGGTCGCTTACGACAGATTTGACTCTACTATTATTACTTAATTTTTTATAAGGTGTTCAAGGCAACACAGAGCACTAGAGTTAATAATAGGGTAACAGTGTTTCCTGCACTTGCTGCTATGAACTTGAAAACTCAATCCCTGTCATATGCAGGTCTGGTGTTGAGACGCAGACTTGTCAGACCGGGAAAGAAGCCAAGCGACTGACGTTTCCCATGGCTGGGAAGAACTTACAATACGAGATATGCCTGCTGGGCCAAGCCTGGTACATCCACCAAGCATGAATTGCTCTCCTACGCACAGCAGCTCGTAAACACTAGCAGGATACTGTGACAGATTTCATGTGCACAGCAAGCATGTGTAGGAGTTGCATTATTTGATAGAACGGAGGACATTGATTCCTAGGTTCAAACCCCAGGATTGACAGAAGTTACATTTTCTCTCCTTGCATGTTTTTGTATCTTTCCGTGGGTCACTCATGAGTTGTGTATAGGTAAAACCCGTATTCCTCCACTTTACCCATGTGACTCTCTTTGGCGAACTGTGATTGGCCGCTTAGTCTAATATTCCAGAATGTTCTCAATATTGTCGGTAACCGGTTATTGTAGAGTGCTCAATGGTCACTGACAGAAAACATGGCTGCCGCTCGCCGTGTGTTTTGTTTTCTTGCATTGTTCTTTTCTTGTGCTCTTTCACTTCTTATCTTTACTTGCCGAGTGTGCAACTAGTATTCCGTCCTTACGATTATTCGTAAAAACCACAAAGTGAGTGCTTTATTTGAGTGTGTGTAATTGTCTCCGAGGGCCAGCTACTTCACATGTATGCTTGCAACAATTTTGTTCACAAAACATCTTGTGTCCAGTAAGGTTTATTTCATTTAGGGCTGTCTCCGTATCTCACCAATTCATCCAGCTGCGAATAACTTCGTTGCCACCGAGTACTGAATCTCATTCTGCACTCTCAGCGCTGCTGTCCACATCGGCGCTTCGTGTCACGGAACTCTCAAACTCATCGTCTACGCTGTCGCTGCTGATGGCTTTTCATCTGAGCGAAACTTCGTCACTTTCACCCGATTCTTCTTACCACAATGCTGTGGACTATGGCAGGCAGGGGAGTATCTCTGGAGATCCAGCCGCCAAATATTCTAGTCGCTCGTGCTCCATCAAGAATTTGTGACGTGATCGTTCCGCCAAGAAACTATTCGTTTTGCTCTCTTTCGAGCCCATGATTTTGCAGGCGCTACCCAGAGCGTAAACGCCTCAACGGCGGCTGAAAACGTCTACCTGGACGTCCCAAGTGCTTGGCTGATAAACTACAATGGCACCGACGACAAATTATAGTGAAGCCACCAAGAAGAAAGCCCTTTCAAAGCGATGGCGCAAGAAATCGCGGTGACTAAAACACGGCATCGGTTCGGTTTTTCGCCAATATTGGCGTCTTTGAAAAATCGCCAGGACCCCGGTTCTTGCTGCTGATGCCTCATAAAGTGTAAACGATAAAGATGTGTGTTCCTTCTTTCTCTGGGCATTCGTGCGTGGGTGTGCATGTGGGCGTATGTGCATGTTGACGTGTGTGCATGTGAGTGTGTGTGCGTGCATGTGTTTGTGTGTGTGTGTGTGTGTGTGTGTGTGTGTGTGTGTTCACGCAGATATCGACGAATGTGAGGTTCACCCGTCACAGTCTCCGTGCGCTCTCCAGAACGCTAAGTGCACAAACACCGCAGGCAGTTATACATGCCCTTGTAAACCTGGTTTCCAGGGACACAACTGCGGTACGTGTACTGTATATTTAAGCAGAAATATTCGTCTGGAATTTAATTTCGTCTTTTTCGTCCAAGGAGCTTTTTGGACTAAATTAATGATGCCGGACTAATGCCGATTTGTCCAGCTTTTCAATACACTCTTATGATCCATGGACGAAATTTACAACCGGACGAACTCCCTTTCTTTGGAGTTGGCCGAAATAATTGAGCGACGAAATTGTCCGCCTATGCAATATGTAGTGTGGTGGTGTGATCAGTGCAGATGTTAGCGGCTGTACATTTTCTAGCCTTTTGATCAGCAACATTTTGACATCAATTTGTTCATGTAATGGTGAAGTAGATTGCCCGAACGTTAATCTCATCATTTCCGTTAGTGAGAGATGCTCTAGGACTTCCTTTGTCAGGTGCTTTGCAAATGTAGGCAATAGGGTCTGAGGCATGACATTTCGTTTTTGCCATTGCCTCTAATGTATTTTTGTCCCAGATGACATTAATGAATGTGATGCTAACCCTTGTCCTAGCCGGGCTGGGTGTGAGAACACAGCTGGAAGTTTCAAATGTTCCTGTCTGCCAGGTTACAGTGGTACTGTCACTGGCATGAACTGTACAGGTGGGTGTACGTGTGTGTGTGTTTGTGTGTTACATGTGTGTGTGTGTGTGTGTGTATGTGTGTTACATGTGTGTGTGTGTGTGTGTGTGTGTGTTCCGCAGAGACTGCTTGTTCAATACGCGCCTCAGAGAGTGTCGCAGAGTGACTATAACGGAGTGTCAGTTTGCGGACGATTCGTCGCTGTTCGCCAAAACCTACGGCGGTGCTGAAAGGTCCTTGGCCACGTTTCAGGAGGTTGCAGCATCTTTTGGCCTGTCAGTCAATCTGGGCAAAACTAAGTTCATGCCTATGGGCGTTGGTGTGGTGGCGTCGGATATGTTGCCTTTGGGTGGAACCGTCGAATGCGTGGACAGCTTTCGCTAACTTGGCTGCCAGATCACTCCTGATGCTAGGAGTAGCTTTGATGTCTCTCGCAGGATCGCCGCAGCTTCGGGTGCATTTGGCGCCCTGGAGAAGGCTGTGTTTGCGAACTCCGAGTTTCCTATCGGTCTCAAGCGTGTTGTGTACGGAGTCATTGTGTTGGCAGTACTCCTCTATGGTGTTGAGAACTGGACACCGAGGCAACGGGATCTCCAGCGTCTGGAGTCGTTTCACCTGCGATCTATACGCATGGTCCTGGGCATCAGTTGGCCGCGCCAGATGGACGAGCACGTGACAACCCTTCAGGTACGGCAGTGGTGGAGAGACATGGAGCAGGTCTCTGACAAGGTCCGGCGCTGTCGTCTCCAATGGCTGGCCCACCTGGCTCGCATGGATGACCGTATTCCCCGCCAGTTGCTCTTTGGTGCCTGGCCGTCTAAACGACCTCCATATGGCGGGAAAGACCCAGTCAAACATGACCTGGCGGCGGTGTCCATTGGCATGAATGAGTGGCTTGACCCAGCAGATGCTAGGTCTGAGTGGAGAACCAGGTGTCAGGATGGAGTCTACAGCGTTGTATGCTCTCGTGTACAACCTGCCATGAAACCACTCCTGTGTATGGTCCGCACACGCCGTTTTAGCCGTCCTCAAGACATCGCTAGACATAGTTGCACCTCCCGTCGCTCTGCAAAAGCAAAAAAACAAACAGTGAAACAGCCGTTCACGTCCCGCCGGACTCGCAGGGCCTCATGCTACGTCCCGAAGACGGCACATAGCCAATCGTAGCAGTAGGCGAAGGGAGGAAGGAAGGTGTGTGTGTGTGTGTGTGTGTGTGTGTGTGTGTGTGTATGTATCTGTGTGTGTATCTCTCTCTCTCTCTCTCTCTCTCTCTCTCTCTCTCTCTCTCTCTCTCTCTCTCTCTCTCTCTCTCTCTCTCTCTCTCTCTCTCTCTCTCTCTCTCTCTCTCTCTCTCTCTCTCTCTCTCTCTCTCTCTCTCTCTCTCTCAGCTCAAGTGGAAAAATACTGCA
>NC_088653.1:16069607-16097107 GCF_964019385.1 Sycon ciliatum
ATGTGCGCGGTCAGTGTCGTGCAATGTTATCGCATGAGCTGATCGTTTAGTAACCGGTGGTGTTAGTGGACAGTATAGCGTAACTTGTAGTTCCTTGGTCCTTTTTTATTTTCTATAAAGAGTTATAACTCCTAAGGGGCCGTCCGGGGTTGCCAATAGTTTTTGCAAAACGAAAAGTTTTCGTATTTTTCAGCACCCACCCACCTACCTTTTCTGCAGGTAAAACGAATTCCAATAAATATTGCTGTCAATTTTCGACACCCAAAAGTAACTGGGCGTTCTCCATCTGCATTCAATAATTATTTTCAAAACGAAACTCCTTCAAGCCCACCCACCCCCAAACGAAAACTTTTCGTTTTGAAAATACTATTGTTAACCTTGGACGGCCCCCTGCAGAACTTATTGGTCGTTACCTTAACGTGAGAAACTCTCGCTAAACGCTTTTTTCGGGACCATCACGCATTTGCGGATATACTCCAATTTCAGAAATTTTCGGTGCTCAATAGTTTCGGTAGGTGGGCAGAAATTTCAGATACAGGGAAGCAGTTCCCTATTGGATTATGTGTGTTAGTATTTGTTCGGTTTATTGAAATTTTAGGTATGAAACAGATGCACCGAAACTACCGAAAATAGAAGTACACCGAAAATGTGTGAAATTACAGTAAGTCGCCGCAAACTGCTCTGCACATTGATTGTAGACAGCGCAAAATCCAACTGAAGAGGCAAAGCCGCAAAAGATTCTTATCGCTAATAACCAGTGCAATTCTTGAAAATGCGAAATTTGCACACCGCAAACGTTTATTGGTTCTAGCACATTAGGGAGCCGGTCACATTGAGGGAACAATCCTCAGATTATAAACCGGGAATAATTTTTCCTACTTTTCATCACGGCCACACTGGATACGCACGATGAAAAAATTCTCACCCGCACGAGCTATTTTTTGTCACCATTCGCTTCTGGCAGTCTGGCAGCCAACCTCCTGGCCAGAGCTGCATCATCACAGCCTCACACACAATGGAAATTCTAGGAATAAGCTGCAGCAGCTCACTTTCACTCCACTTCATAACGCAAAAAAAAAACACAAGGAAACTCAAAGAAATCCAGTGGAAGCCGCGGATGATTATGATCTTCAGCGGAAAAGCGGGGCCTCGAGCTGATTTTCATCGAGTGGATTAAATCTCTCAAATCTCCCGCTCAGCGGCAAATATCCATAGTAGCTACGGATTTTTAAAATTTTTCCCTCAATGCAACCGGCCCTTGAAACCTCTAAAACAAAACTTCTAAAAATTCGATTATAAATTCGTTCTGTACATGTCTAGCTAAAGTGGCGCAAGACGAGCGTTCCAGAGACCTTCACAACGTGCTCGCAGTGCACAGCTGGCCTCCTTATCCGGGTCATTTGACTGGAAATATGCCCAGTGTGCGGCGACGTAACTTGTACCATAAACCGCCACTGCACACTGAGCCCCTTGGGCATGGTCGTGTGGGGTGTTGAACAGCGCGTTGCTGATCTATGGCCCTCTTCAGCCTTCGTACAAAAACAGCCTATAAGTCACATTTACATAGACGTTTCCAAGACAACTACAAAAACAGCCTCTAAGTCACATTTACAAAGACGTTTCCAAGACAACTACAAAACAGCCTATAAGTCACATTTACAAAGACGTTTCCAAGACAACTACAAGAACAGGGCGGGAAGTCTAAAAGGCTGCCGAATCCTTTCGGGCAGGGTGCGAACCCTTGTACTAGGCAACTTTCCTGCAGTTATCATACTTTCACCAGGCAGTCGCACAAGCGTACAGACTATGTACAATTGCCGGCTACTTTCACACATCCCCAGGCTCCTTACGCAATTGCGTGGGGTCAACGGTTATCTGTATGTATGGTGTGTATAGTCTGAATGTAGGCTAGGACAAATGTATGTATGATGTGTATAGTCCGAATGTAGGCTAGGACAAATGCTGCCATTTAGGTGTTATCTGATTCCATTAACAAGAGTGTGCAACGCGCGATAGGGTCTTGTCACGACTCGTTTTCAACATCACGTCATTTTCATGTAGCGAATGCTGCGGCCTGCGCGCACAGCTACATGAAAATGACGTAATGTTGAAAACGAGTCGTGACAGACATCTATGTGGTGTTGCACACTCTTGTTTACGGACTCTTGCTGTTATGTGATTCGTTGCCGGATGTTCTATGTGCGTGGTCTGTAGAGGGCCTAGGGTTGTGTAGGGTGTTGAACAGTGCATTGCTGATCTATGGTTGGGTTTTTTGAATTACTACTTGTTCTCACGATGGCACCATCGCCAATAAGAGATAGGGTTGTGTGGGGTGTTGAACAGGGCATTGCTGATCTATGGTTGTGTAGGGAGTCACAGTGAACAGCGTATTCCTGAGGGAATGTCCAGCAGTGAGAATATTTCTGTGGAAGAGCTAATCGCTACAACGTATTCCCACACACCCCTCCCAAACAAAAAAATTAAAATTAAAAAATTAAAAAAATTAAAAAGTTATTCTTGTCCAATGCTACCTAATGTATTGTATGATCTGTTGCTAGCGGAATGCAGTCCACTCCACTTATAACAAACTTTAGGGTTCACGGATTGGCATGCTAGCGTCGCCAGCTACAGCGTGCACGTGACAGGCGCGTGACATATACTTTACCACACAATCAGTGAGTGCTCAAATTGCATTTTCCCATCAATATCACTCACTTTCAACTCTAGGGGATTCATTACGGTTGGCTCAAACTGCCTGAATTTTAGAATCCATACACACGAAAGACGTTCCAAGACTTCCACCGTTCGTATTTTTTCAAACGAGTTCCGGGTTTTCCAGTAACTTTGGCCAAAGTTCGGCTAAAAAAACAGGGGGAGCCGATGCGTTTCCGTAAAATGTTGAACGGCAAAAGGATAGCCAAACAACAAGCCATTGTTTGTCAAAATCGAACAAGAAACGGCTCAGCGCATCTATTTTCCGTGCGCGTACTTTGGCCGACAAGGTGTGCAGAATTTCTGAAGAAGAAGAATAACAAGAGCAGCAGCGCTCGGAACAGCCGTGCTGGATACTTCCAATCCCGACACGATGGAGCGTGTTGGCTGTCGTGAGCTGCTGAAACGACCATGACATTTCTTTTTCTTTGTATACCCTGCATATCTTGACGTGCCCTTGCTCAGTTTCGGCCTCTTTACAGGAAGATTATTTTCTTTCCTTGGCATCAGCCATTTCGGCCAAACAGCAAGAAGAGCAACAGATCGAGATTTGCAGGGCAAACAAAGGATGCGTGCAGCTACATCTAGTCAGGTTCGATGCAGCTGCGCTTTGCCAGAACCTCAGCAGACAAGAAAAGGCGACAGGGTGTCTTAGATGGAACTGGATCTTTCGCCAAGACCGCCACCGCCGCCATCATCAAGTCCAGGTCAGTCAGAAAAACCGAAGCAAAAATGCAAAAGCCCGAGTGAAGTGAAGCCACTGAACGAAAAATTCAAAAAGTACGCTCTCCGGCTAGACTTCGAGTCGATATTTTTTTACTTCGACAGGCGTTGTCGCGGCCTGTCGCGCGCGTCCATAATCCAAAATGGAGGCGCACGTGACGGGTGCTTTTAGTGGCAAGCCGTGAACCCTAAACTTGCATAATCATAGCCAACTCAGATGGTGAGCCAAGGAGATGAACTGCAATAATTATGGAAAATGTGGGCACGCGTTATGCGATCGAGTCCACCAACTAAGCCAAATTTTGCAACAGTCAGACGTGCACAATCTAGCACAAAACTGACAAGGAGTACTGAGACATTCCACCTTCCAATGTTGGAAGGCCGTTGGTTAGCGCTATCGAGCAGTGGTCAAGCTGACGGAAACATGCTCGAATCTCTCAGTACTCCTTGTCAGTTTCGTGCTAGATTGTGCACGTCTGACTGTTCAAAATCTGGTTTAGTTAGTGGACTCAATCGCATAACTTGTGCCCACAATTTCCATAATATTATTACAAATTATAGCGAATTTCACGATACAGTTGACTCCTGATGTAACGAACACCATTGTGCAGGAGAATTAGTTCTTTATAGCCAAAGTTTGTTATAACAGAAATGAACTTACACTGTCGGATCAAACTGGGACATGGCCAACCGTTCGCTATATCACAAAAATCGCCGTATGGGAGTTCGTTATCTCTTAATTTGTTAAATCCTATAATTAGGATTTTGGTCATATTTTTCAACTCAAAATGGGTGTGGCATGAGAATAGCAAAAAAGTATGTGACCAATTCTTCCTTGCTAGGTCTTAGTAGATATCGAGAGTTGAATAAGATAATTTTTTCAAACACTAACATCTCAGGCTCATCTCCTTGCCCAATATTACTAAGGCGTGTGCCCTATTTTTCGAATCCTATTATATAGGATTTGAGATTTTATTGGACCTTGTTTTATCCTTAAAACTGGTAGTTTCATGACGGCATGTGCGATATGTCGTCATGAAGCGACCCCGTGCCACACCTGCAATGTTCTTCTGCACATTCACTGCTTCAGTCTTTTCCATGACAGCAGCCGCCGCAATTATGCTCAAATTTCCAATTATTGCGGAAAATAGGTATTCATCAGAAATATTATCGCCCTACGAATCTAAAATGTAAACATTCATGCCTCAAACATATTTACAACTTCCATGAAAACCATTATGCCGTTATTATTGGTCGTGAGGACCAATAACAACGGCATAAAAGGCACACATTTTCAAATCCTATATATAGGATTTTCGGCCAGCAAATTTTAAAAGAGATAAGTGGAGTCGACTGTACTAGCAAACCGTTGCCGATGTCCCAGTTTGGACTGCTTTTCTGTTATCAAACCTTTATTATACAAGTAAAACATTTTCTTAATGTGCGCAAGCTCCACTGCAGCCACTTCATTTCAAAAATGGAAAACCTTACACACACACCATCTTCAATCCAAGTGGTCTCTTCGCTGCAAATTACAATACTTCTCGATTGAAGATGGTGTGTGTGTGTTAAGCCTAGTTCACATTCGACGCAGCGCCGACGGTACGGGACGTAAGGTCTTGTCTCGAGTGCTGGGGTGAGCTGTAAAATCCTGTACGATTCGTACGACACGACATGCAGCAGTCGTTGCGACGTTCACCGTCGAACGGTGCGAGTCATAAGGCACGGTCCGTGACGGAGTGACTTTTGGACCTAATTTCTCGTTTTTCGGGACTTCTTTTCAATTATTTCTCCTTGAAAGAAGCGAAATCAAGTTCACAATACCAGTTTTTCGTGAAGACCAAAAAATTAGCCCTGAAAGTTGTGGCATTCAAATAATCGCCCCAGGAAACGATAGAATAGTTCGTCTGTCACGCTTCTGAACTATCCCTAAATACAATAAGTGACATGAGATCTTATGTTGCTAAAATTCAACTCAAGTCGTGCTAGCCATTCTGTGAGTTATCATGGGAAGCGCAGTGTTCGAAATGCTAAAAATGTCCAAGTACGAATCGGGAGCAGTCGGCGCATGACGCCGTCTCCTGTTCACACTCGAATTGCAGCCGTTTTGTACGCTTGCGTCCCCGTCTACGCCCGTCTACGGTATGAAAAGTTGGATCGATCCAACTCTTCCCGTCGCTTCCCGATCTGTACGGTAGTACGGTTGCGTTCCCGTTCCTGATGTTCACATTGGACGCCGTCAGACCGTCCCGTCGCTTCCCGTCGATCCTTACGTCGCGTCCCGTCGCGCCCCGTCGAATGTGACCTAGGCTTAAGGTTTTCCACTTGATTAAAAAAAATAGTGAACTAATTCTCCTGCACAAACATGGTGTTCCTTATAATCAGGATTCGACTGCATGCAGCTGAAACAGCCAGATACAACGTCGCAAAGAGCTACATGTTCATCCTCCCATGATACTAGAGAGGTTCTGCTATACGTGAAACGTAGAGAAATCACGTAGAGAACAGGTGTCTGGGTTAGAGTCTACGGCTTCGCGTGTTTTGGCTCCAGATTTCTACGCGGAGATGAGGTTCTCTACGTTGTGGCACACGCAGAGAAAATGCGTACGGATTTGCTGGGTATCGATCAACTGCATGCAGAAAACTGCCAAAATAATATGGAAGGGGAAATTCCCAGTACACATTCCACGTGACTTCTCTAGGTGAAACGTAGAGCAGAACATTACAAACAGCATTTCTTTACGTTACGGGAACGCGAAGAAAGTTCGCGTGATTCTTTGCGTCGCGTTCCCAAAACGTAGAGCAGAACCTAGCTACTGAACTGATTGAGTGTAGGGTAACGACGGGTCCTGTGGCCGGCCAGAGGCCGTATCACATTTCAGGAGCTGGCTCCGGGCCTGGCCCGTCACCATCTGCATGCCATGCAGCCAAAATTGGACAAACCGTACAAACGAAGACCCACACAAAGCCATCCCCGGACGAACCGCGAACTTCCACTAAGGACGTTCCTTACCTAAGGCAAGCTCGTCACGCCAGCAGCAGGGCACGCACGGTCCGCCGGCAGAAGCAACGCGCCACCTTTCCGCCCGACAGCACCTCTATGGTACCTTTCCTCTCCGTCTGCTCCGGCCAATCTTGACAAACTATTCCACAAACTTCTAGTAGTCTCTGCTTTTTGCTGTCTCAAAAGGCACCACACTGGTGCAGCAGTTCATGAGTTCCACGGACAAAACTAACTCGGTCAGTATCGGCATCGGTGCATGTTTTGTGTTCACCTCCAGAATCCCGTTGAACTGATC
Source organism: Sycon ciliatum (assembly GCF_964019385.1). NCBI lineage: Eukaryota > Metazoa > Porifera > Calcarea > Leucosolenida > Sycettidae > Sycon > Sycon ciliatum. The sequence continues at coordinate 16,076,342 of NC_088653.1, forward strand.
AGTTCCGTTTGGAGAATTATGAGAGCAGGGAGCCCTACACATTATGTGTAGGGCTCCCTGGATGAGAGCCCTGCTGCCAAATATGTCGGCAGTGCGCCGAGCAGCGAAGTCGACACCACCGCGGAGCTGCGGAGACAGCGTGGTTCGTACTCGCGTACAAGTATACAAAGTGCCGATCGAAGCATGAAGCAGCACATGCGCACTACAGTCCATTCATCGGAAACTGGCCCGCTGGCTTTTGAAGGTCGGATTTGGGCCGAATTGAGGATCAAAAAGACTTTTTGGTGTCTCTCTCACATAGTTGTAGATATCGTGAAAACAACAGTACATCCTGCATTGTGTGACCCGTACTCCTTGCCACATTTGAGGGCAGAAAAGTCCAAGAACAGGGAAATAGAAATTCAGCCAGGTTTTACAAAATTAGGACAGGTATGCCATGGCAAAATGTATGGACAAGCAGATCCAAAACCCAGATTTTTGAGATTTAAAGTGGGTTTTTGATCCTCAAATCGGCCCAAATCCGACTTCCAAAAGCCAGCGGGCCAGTTTCCGATGAATGGACTGTAGGCATGCTTTCTCGCAGATCTACGAGAGCAAGACCCAACAGCAACAAAACAAAAAAGGGCGATCACGAGGGGAGGCCCGGAGGTCGAGGTATTCTGGTGACAGGGTCCAGGTACTAGGTGCTAAACAGCATTATCATATAGTTGGAGACTACGAATGAGACTACAGAGTACCAATGATTATGTACGATGCTGAGTAGATCTACGCACCAAGTGCGGCACCAAGTGCAAGCAAACTGCCGTATCTCTCTTTTTCTTGTCACTACCGGTACGAGTACTAGACCTTGACAGATTATGCTAGCATAATATTATTGGAGTGATGTATCTCTGAACTAGGCACCGGCGGATAATGCTAGCATAATAAGTATCTATTATTGCACGATTAAAGAGGTCAATATATGAAATATAGAACGAGTAAAAGACCGAGGTCCCCCGAGGTCTTTTACGAGGTCTATATTTCATATATTGACCGATTATGAGGGCAATAATAGATTTATCACGACATAGCATACCTAAAACTGGTTTTGCTTTGCTATAGGAAGAAAGGAATACTATTGTAATAGTATAATAGTATGTACATATGCCGTTTACATTGGACATTACTTCTGTGTAAACCGAAGTTTTCAGTTGTCTCTTGTAGTATGTTCTCCAAGTTCTTTGACTGAGAATCTGACAGTTTGGGTTCAAATCCCAGCATTTGGCTTCAGATTTTTCTTCTTTCAGTTCTAATTTTTTCTAAGTTGAGGAAAAAGTTCTAAGTCCTCGGGCTAAGTGGTCAATAATAAGTGGTCAATATAAGCGGTCAATATATGCTGATATTTGACCGCTTAGAGATCACAAGTTTCTGTGGGGGTCAATAATAAGAGAGTGATAACTAGCATTATCACTCCCTTAGTATTGACTCACATAGATTTTTGCCATACCTAAGCAGTCAAATATTCCTGCATATTTCACTCCTTAGGGCTATATTGACCGCTTATATTTGACTCCTTTTTGGCGATTGAACACATGTTTTGATCAGTCGTGATAAATCTAATTGACTTCGTACTTGGTCAATAGGAAATAAAAGACCTCGTAAAAGACCTCGGCTTTTATTTCCTATATTGACCTCGTACTCAGTCAATATTAGATACTTATACCTCACTCCATATACACCCACACTCATATACCAGATCTCCCATGAAGTTTATAAATTTCCATAGACACTGTTCAATATACACCATTACCACTCCCTTAGTATTAACTCACATAGATTTTTGCCATACCTAAGCAGTCAAATATTCCTGCATATTTCACTCCTTAGGGCTATATTGACTGCTTATATTTGACTGCTTAGGGGTTGCGCAGTTGAACGGTGCCTAGTGGCACTAGTGCAGCATTGTCACTGCATGAGTAGGCCGTGGTGCAACGGTTGTGCAATCATAAAACGGGATTCATGAGGTTATCGTTCTGGAATTTTAAATACGGACTGTTTGTCGTGATAAATCTAATATTGACTTCGTACTTTATTATTATTATTATTATTATTATTAATTCAACATCTCCTGGCTCGTCAGAAGACTGCCAATATATATGAGAAGTCGGGTGGTAGCCAACCTACTTGGTCAGTATAGGAAATAAAAACCTCGTAAAAGACCTCGGCTTCGCCTCGGTCTTTTACTCGGCTTTTATTTCCTATATTGACCTCGTACTCAGTCAATATTAGATACCTAAGGAGGTATATACACCACTAAGGAGGTATATACACCACTAAGGAGGTATATACACCACTAAGGAGGTATATACACCACTGAGGAAAACCATCAGAAAAAAACCCACTGAGGAGCTTTCTTTCTCTAAAAAGGAGTGTATATAGCTTTCTTTCTCTAAAGCTATATTCACTCCTTTTTAGGGAAAGAATGGTATCTTCTCGACGGCAGAGCGCAGCGACAGAGGCGAGAAGTATTTTCTCGTCACAGCGGTTTTTTCTCGTGTTTTTTCTCACAAGTGAGCAGTCATCTGATCAATTTCTTTTTTACTCGTACATCTTCACATGTCCTCTAAACCGCTGCGCATGAGCACGACTGGCCAGTCGTCTTGAGGTACCCACCCTCCCTCCCTGCTTTTTGTACTTGTCAGATTAGCCACTTGGGGTTTTACACCCGGTTTTTTCCCTCAAAAAAATAATGCGTCCGTCGGCGCGAGGGTTTTTTCCCGGCTGGCTCGGCCCAGACGAATTAATCTGACGGTCCCAAGTGGTGCTTCTGGTTTTCGGTCATTGCTCTCTCAGTTGCTGCCATTGCGTTGCTTTCACAGAATATCCATGTGCTCTGTCCCTTCTTCCGCTATTCTACAATTCCGCATCCTTCCATGTAAAAGAACGTGGTGTCACACTTCTGGCCCTCCTAACCGCAATACAAATGTGCTGTTGTTTGGTGTGTAGCGAGTGTGGCTTATCGCTGTGCGAGAAAGCTATATTCACTCCTTTTTGCTCTTGAGCTTGCGCATGGAGAGGTATAAATATTATTATAACAAGGGACCTCGTGTATATCGAGAAATATCGACCAGTTATAAAAACCTCGGCTTCGCCTCGGTTTTTATACTGGTCTATATTTCTCGATATACACTCGGTAGTAGTAGTAGTAGTAGTAGTAGAATTTATTATTTTGATAGGGAAAGCCCTACAGACGTTGCCGTCTTGTTACAGGGAACCCTAAGTGCTCTTTACAGAGCGAAACAAAAACGGATAGATGCTCAACCTGACGACACGAGACAGGCAGAGAATTCCACCTATCAGCGCCAAGGAAAGAAATGGAGAACATGCCATATCTAGTGGTAGCAGCGGGCAAAGAAAGTGAAAAGAATGATTGCCCTCTAGTGCGCCTCTCGGTGCAAGTAGCAGCCGACTGGAGGGTGAACATTGAGGAAAGAAGAGGACTTGTAAGCTGATGAATACAGCGGAAAACAAAAATAAAAAGCCTCAAGTTGAGACGAGATTCGAGGGAGTATAACTTAGCGTGCCGCAAAACAAAGACAGTCGGGGTACGGCGAGGGAGACCAAAAACCTGTTTCATGCTGATATGACTTAAAGTAACAAGGCGAGAGTATAAAGATGGTGTAAGACAGTGAGCATACGAGTTGCTGGCGTATTCAATAGTGGATTGGATGAGGGATAAATAAAATATTCGCTTAGTTGTGTGATCTACTGTACGGCGGCAGCGGCGGAATGCTCCTATCTTCTTATAAACAGATGTACACACATGGTTGACTTGATCCTCAAAGGTGAGGTGTTGGTCAATAATGAGGCCAAGATAACGCGCTGTGGCAGAAGGTCGAATATCGACACCACCGCATGCAATGGTAAGATCCGGCGGAAGAGGCAGAGCCTTCTTCCGAAGCACCATGAACTTCGTTTTCTGGGCATTCAAGATGAGACCAATGCTTCCAAGGTACGTATTTAGTCTGTTCAACTCACTTGTCAACTTGTGCTGAAGTTCTCCAGTAGACTGACAGTGTATATAAAAGGCGATATCGTCAGCATACTGTTGGGACTCTGCGTGGCGAAGTACTCCAGGGACATGTCGCACGTACAAAGAGAATAACAGAGGCCCTAGCACCGACCCTTGCGGAACGCCTCGTGTACAATCAAGAGTACATAACGGGGGGTTATGTACTCTTGGTACAATGTGTCTCGTCTCCTCTGTTATTTCCAATTTTCACCTGTTGTCGTCGACCCTGGAGATAGCTGGAGAACCACTGTAGTGCTACTCCGCTTATGCCAATAGCTTGGTCCCTTGTTATAATAATTATATACATATTGCCCGGCATTTGACCCCATACACACTGTACACATACACATACAAGTAGGTGCGCATGTAGATGTAATACCAGTTGGATACATGTGCCTCGCAGTTTTTCGTAGTACCATGATCCCGAATTCCACGTGTGAAGGCAGTGTACGTTGATGAGTACATCAAAGTAGGGAAGTGCGCATGTAATAAATGTGTTATTAGCCTCGTAGTACGGGCAATACCGGCTACGATATCTGCCGGTATTGCCCTGATACTCGGCTAATAACAATGTTGGTTTGCGTTGCGCAAACCGTAGTTAACCAGCACGCCACGGGCCGCGCCCCCGCAGGGGAATATTCCCGCAAGATGACTTTAGGTGACCATACGCACTCCGCCGTGCCGCCGCAGCCGACTTGCGCAAGCACGCACTCTTGCAGAGTTCCGCATTCGGGTCGCACTCGCGTACGACATCCCGTATGAGCCACCCTTCGCCTGGCGGATGCATCCGTAGACGGCTCATCTACTGCTGGCCGGTGTAATTTTGCCAGTTGTCTGTTTTGCTGCGAGTGCTCGCCACGCAATTTTGTTTCCCACCCGCCCACGCCTACCGGACGGAGGGGAGGCACGGGCTCGGCCGATGGGCACGAAATCCGCATGGTGCACATCCATCGGCTGCCGCAGACAATACAATTAATATACTTGTGGGTACTACCGAGTACTTAGTGGTCATGCAGTTGCCATAGCAATGTACTGGTACACCCAGCCTTTATGATTGTTACATGACCCCATGGGTCGTCTTTCAAACGCTCTTTCATAGCCGATAGATGGCGTTATTTGTTCCTATCATACTATGTTAGAGATGGGCGGCCTTAGACGGCCCAGTCCGATCATTTCACGCGAACTATGTTATACGTCATCATGATCACAATAATCATGTCGTGCTCACGTTCAATATAAGCTTGCGACACCCCACTGGCTCATCTCTTCTGTGGTGTGAAGGTTAACATACATTATGTTGCAAAAGAAGGATCCACGAGCGGGATTCGAACCCAGCACCCCTGTCTTTCCGGGACAGTGCCCTACCGATTAGGCTACCGGGGATCACACATAACACACTCATGGGTCCTTCTTGCTACAGGTCGTCCCTCGTTAATACATAATCTCTGGGACTTGACAAATGTTATGTATTAACGGGGTTATGTACTAAACGAAAGTGTACATAACTTGCTTGTATACCAGAATTTTTCACTTTTTTCAACTTTTCTGAGTGTTTCTTGCTACCATGACTAGGCAGCGAGATATTCTTGATCCCCTCGATATAACATAAAAATTATGTTATAACGGTCACATTTAGCGAAGATTCTACAGTTGACATGGTACATGCCCAGCCGCACCTGTACAGTCACTCGAAAAAAAACAGAGCTTTGTCGGTTTGTGATGTGCGCTCTGATTTCTATGCTAATTGCATCCACAAGTAGAAACTAGAACACGATGTGCCTCCACTGGAAGGCCAAAAGACCAGTAAATTATGTACTATTGAGGTAGGTGACATGTGGGTATGGAGAAATGTTATGTACTAACGGGGTTTATGTACTAACGGATTATGTACTAACCGACAAAATTTGTATGGAAGTGACCACGTTTCGTCCGGGACTTGAGATTTCTTATGTACTAACGGGGTTTATGTACTAACCGGACTCGTATTAACGGGGGACGACCTGTACACTGCTCCCCCGCCCCAACAGGCTGTGTCCTCACGCCGTACCTAGCTCGCGGGGGGTACGATGGGTCGTGGGTTCGAGCCATTGCCAGGCGCCAATGTTGCAAAAGAAGGATCCACGAGCGGGATTCGAACCCAGCACCCCTGTCTTTCCGGGACAGTGCCCTACCGATTAATTTTCGATTAGGCTACCGGGGATCACACACACTCATGGGTCCTTCTTGCTACACTGCTCCCCGCGCCGGCATTTGGGGTTGCTGCTGCTTCACTTCGGACTGCTGTTTGGTGTCGAGATGTCTTTTCAGCGCTGTCGTTGAGCAGCCTTTGTAAGAATAGACCGTTTTGCAAAGACTGTAGCCCTGTTCTTCGCTGCATCGCGGGAGAAAACTTCCAAACGACTGAGCGTTACTTTCACTCGAATGGAGAGTTGACAGAAGTTTGTCCTGCAGCAGGTCAGCAGATGCGGAACAAGACATCAGTGGAGTCCACCAAAGCTGCAACGACAACTGAAACAACGATCTCTTATTGGCGATGGTGCCATCGTGAGAATAAAGAATTAAAAAAAAAAAAAACTCAGTGTCGTGCAGGCGGCATACAGTCACCGTAACGGCGAGTGTTTAGGGAGGTTCTGCTCTACGTTTTGGGAACGCGACGCAAAGAATCACGCGAACTTTCTTCGCGTTCCCGTAACGTAAAGAAATGCAGTTCTGCTCTACGTTTCACCTAGAGAAGTCACGTGGAATGTGTACTGGGAATTTCCCCTTCCATATTTGGCAGTTTTCTGCATGCAGTTGATCGATACCCAGCAAATCCGCACGCATTTTCTCTGCGTGTGCCACAACGTAGAGAACCCCATCTCCGCGTAGAAATCTGGAGCCAAAACACGCGAAGCCGTAGACTCTAACCCAGACACCTGCTCTCTACGTGATTTCTCTACGTTTCACGTATAGCAGAACCTCCCTATTATCACTTTGCGCGGGACTGGACTCTCGATCGACCAGGGAGTCGTAAAAAAAATTCCGACTCCCCGGTCGACATGTATAAAAAAAAAAAAAAAACATGTATATGTACTGCCATGTGTACAAATAATACGGTGTACGGTGTTAGTTAGTGCAAACGAGCTGGCCGCACAAACGAGCCGAGTTTCTGGCGAGCGAGCTAACGAGTACCCGGTGAGATCGTTTCAACACTAGTAAAACCCCTCCGTCCTCGTGTCGCTTGCAGGTGTGATTACCCCGGCCGGGGCCCAGCACAATCAATCAATCATGTAAAGCATTGCCATTGGGCTTCTGCGCCTGAGCTGTGTAGTCTGGTAGTGGGGGCGCGGGTTGAGCTGTCCTACGACGTGCGACTCGACTGCGTGCGTCTCTTTCTCACCTTTACTAGGCTTTAGTAGGTCTACGCTTTACTTACGCGTTTCCAAGTCACACACCTCTTTGGTCACATAATCATTGCGCGCTTCATTCATCTTTTTATTAAAATACCGTTCCTCTCTCTTCTCTTCATTCTTTTCTAGCGGACAGTTTGCATTTTTGTACTCTCTGGCGTTTTCTGCTTCCCTCGCGGCACTTATTTGTGCTGTTTGTGTGTTTATGTTGGAACTGGACTGTCATGAGTCGAGCTTAGCTGGTTGCGCTCCCAACAAACACTGAACAACGTTGGTGACTCCCGACCAGGACCTCCCAAGCCATGCCATGCCGCCAGGCCTCGCAGTGTACCCCAGTGGCAATATGCGCATAGCGGACCTCACGGCCACGTTGTCATCTCCGTAGACCGCATCTTCAGTCACTCCATGGCGTTCACACCGTTGCTTAGGCTGCATAAGGCAGCACAAGGACACCGTCGACAACGAGAGCCGCCTCGCGTTGCAGGCCAAACTCAAACCGCCACTCCGGTTTTGGGCCAAAAATTCGACTCCTGTTTGCAGCTGGAGAAAGCGAAGACCGGCGGGAAGCGAATCCTGCCACCCCCCTACTACCGACCCTGAGCGCTATGTCTATGGCGTCCGTCACGTAATCGTGATTCGTGTATGGGTGACAGGAAGCACGGGTTGAAGTTCCTGGTTCTCATGGGCGTCGACAGCAGCGTTTTCCTCCCGGCAAATGCTGATCATCGCCGCGAGAATCCGAGCACAGCGGCACATCGCTTTGTGGAAAGTTCTCACCATCAACGGAGCCAGGATCCCAACATTCGCCGATTCGGCCAACGTTCATGGCATCAGACATTGGTTTTCGACGATTTTGTCTCGCATTCCCGTGGAATTCATCACTGCAGCATTGTCGGCTTGGTGTTGCTGGTTTGGCTTGGGCCACATTGACACTTCGACAATGGTGCTGATTTCCTGGTCCAGGACGCGGCTTCCTCGTTCGTATTTGGACCGACGTCGACTGCAGGATAGTTCAACGAGTACGAGGCTTCGTGTGAGTGCTGTTCTCTGCCTTGTACGTACGTGTACTGTACCGATGTATGTACACTGTACTACTGTTGTGAAGTTGGAAATCCAGTCGACTGACCGGGGCCGGCGCCCTCAGCCCATACAGAACGTTGCATGTAGTCATGTTGATCCCATTCAACCAGCACTCAATGCAGCGCAAACACATGCATGCCACTGTGTGTACTGCTTACCAACGACTGCTTGGCCAGCGCCTTGGGGGCCGCTAGACGTGCGACCGGATTTCCATGTCCACGACAGTAGTATAATTATGACTCTACTGTACGTGTAGTAGGCGCTGAGGCTTTAGCTCTACTATTGGGTGGAACCCCCTTTTCGTACATGACACGTGACCGTTGCCCAGGCCATGGCCAATAGGTGGTCTTCCCGCCGCCGGCATAACCAGGTCATCGGGACCGTTTGGCGTCATTTCGGGAATAATTCGACCTTTTGAACTTCGACCTTCCCTTGTAATAATTATGTTGCGTCGTGCTGTACGAACTCAAATCAAGCACGCTCTGTTTAGCATGACTGCTGAATCTTGCCCTAGTCTGCAGCCCTCGGACCTTCGATCTTCCCTAATAATGTTGCTTCGTGCTGTACGAAATCAAATCAAGCAAGCTCTGTCTGTCATGATGGGTGAATCTTGTCTTTGCCCTTGCCTCCAGCCCTCGCGCTGCAGGCAAGGGCAAGATTCAGCCGTCATGGCAGACAGAGCATGCTTACATACATCAGTTATCTGATGATTGTCTTGCAGCATGAAGCTAGGGGCGGTTGCAATGAACTAATGAAGTGCTCGGCCAAGTTTAATTGTAAGCTCGGTCTATGACATTAGGGAGGTTCCGGAGTACGATTTTTCGTGCCAAAATCCGTGGAGGCTCTACGGATTTTTTATACGTCGTTTTCGAGCAGTGAAAAGTTCCGGGGTACGGAACTTATGTGTTTGCCGTCATTGCCTAGGTTACGATCGCAAACACGTCACATTCCCGCGCTATGCCTTTTTATTTTGAAAATTTGTACCGAGATCAAAACTTCCCGCGAAAAATCGATGTTTCTCGTACCAAATTTGTACGCGAAAAATCTTTCTGCACCCGATGACGCAAAATCTCCATACGAAGCATGGTTCGTATGAAAGCCAGTCCACACGGATTCTCGTGCCGAAAAATCGTATGGAGCACGCCTGGAAAAAATCCGTAGCGCCCATACGGATTTTGGCACGGAAAATCGTACCCCGGAACCTCTCTAATGTCATTGAGCACTGTCTGCAGATCGGTGAGCAGTGGATTTGTATTTGACTCTATACAACACAGGTTGCCCCCCCCCCCCCCCCAGTTCATGCATTGTTCTGATTCCAACCTCAATGATCTTTTCCCCAGGCCCCCCCCCCCTTCTCTCCCCGGTGAACAGTCGGCCCTCTTTAATCCAGCACTTACAAACCAGCACAATAATCAGCAACCTAAACCGTCTGCACATTGCAGCAGTAGATCAGATTTTCTAATCCAGCACACTCCCTAATCCAGCACCCTCCCTAATCCAGCACCCTCCCTAATCCAGCACCCTCCCTAATCCAGCACCCTCCCTAATCCAGCACCCTCCCTAATCCAGCACCCTCCCTAATCCAGCACCCTCCCTAATCCAGCACACTCCCTAATCCAGCACACTACCTAATCCAGCACCCTCCCTAATCCAGCACCCTCCCTAATCCAGCACACCCTCCCTAATCCAGCACACCCTCCCTAATCCAGCACACCCTCCCTAATCCAGCACCCTCCCTAATCCAGCACACTCCTTAATCCAGCACACTCCCTAATCCAGCACCCTCCCTAATCCAGCACACTCCCTAATCCAGCACACTCCCTAATCCAGCACCCTCCCTAATCCAGCACCCTCCCTAATCCAGCACCCTCCCTAATCCAGCACACTCCCTAATCCAGCACACTCCCTAATCCAGCACACTCCCTAATCCAGCACACTCCCTAATCCAGCACCCTCCCTAATCCAGCACACTCCCTAATCCAGCACACTCCCTAATCCAGCACCCTCCCTAATCCAGCACCCTCCCTAATCCAGCACCCTCCCTAACCCAGCACCCTCCCTAATCCAGCACACTCCCTAATCCAGCACACTCCCTAATCCAGCACACTCCCTAATCCAGCACACTCCCTAATCCAGCACACTCCCTAATCCAGCACACTCCCTAATCCAGCACACTCCCTAATCCAGCACACTCCCTAATCCAGCACACTCCCTAGTCCAGCACCCTCCCTAATCCAGCACCCTCCCTAATCCAGCACCCTCCCTAATCCAGCACACTCCCTAATCCAGCACACTCCCTAATCCAGCACACTCCCTAATCCAGCACCCTCCCTAATCCAGCACACTCCCTAATCCAGCACACTCCCTAATCCAGCACACTCCCTAATCCAGCACACTCCCTAGTCCAGCACACTCCCTAATCCAGCACACTCCCTAATCCAGCACCCTCCCTAATCCAGCAGAATTTCTGTAGCACAACATTGATGGTGCTGTACAGTAAAAGGACCACCGTATTCAACCAGCACAGTACTCCAGCTGTAGTCCATCCTATAGACACAAGAGCTAGGCCTTGGCGGATAATGCCGGCAGAAAAATTGGCAGAATTCGGTACTTTTTCTGGTATTAAAGTTTCATGCATGTGTTGGTATGTGGATAAAGAAATAGAGCAGAATTCGAGGAATTCCCCGCCATACGGTTTGTATGGTTCTGCCGATTTCACTGCTTTTCGAGCAGAATCTGCCACCTTTTCGAGCAGAATCCGCCAAGGCCTAACAACAGCTGCACAGGGCGTGGGACCCGCTACGGTCACAACACAGGGGCATAGCAGCCGGCTGGTCTGGCTTTAGCCGGACCACTTTTTTTTGAACAATGCCAAAAGTGCCCAGAATGTAGGATTTTGCACCCTAGTTTCAAATATTTTCTGGAGGGGGGGGGGCGTCCCCTCCTGCCGGATCACCTCCAACGGCGGTGCTACGCTATGGTCACCACCGTCTTGACCGTACCCCTATTTGCCCAAGGTACCCCGTCAATGAATAAAACTATTTTTTTTTAATTAGGGGGCGTTCGTTTTTGATCTACAGGTTAGGGTAGAAACTACTTCTTACGGTAGAGGTGTTCGTTTTTTGAAAAAAAAATTACTCAAAAGGGTAGATTCTACTTTTCTCTACCGGGAAAAAGTTGGTAGAATCCGGTAGAAGTTGGTAGAGCTACGGGATTTCCAGCAAGATCAAGGATTGGTACACAACTCCATAAAAAAAGAAACATTTCACGTACACATCGTGTAAACCACTAGATCTGGTAGAACAGCGTTCGTACACTTGCCTCTACCATCTACCTCTATTGGTAGAGTGACTCTACTCTACTCTACCAGGTAGCTAAAAACGAACGCAGCCTTAATGCTCTGAAGTTGGGATCTACATTTTCAAAAAAATTTCAGCGGAGACCCCCCCCGGCTCTCCACCTCCGAGTATACCTCAGTCTCAAATGGCTGACCTTACCACCCTAGTTGAATACCTTCCGACCCCCCCCCCCCCCCTTGAAAGCCCACCTTTCTACATAATTATTATTATGGACATGTACATGTGGCTGCAGAATCCCTGCAGCTGCAGCGTCACCGTGCGGCATGAAGCCGGCTGAGCATTCTGCAGGCCATCATCACAGCAAGTGCGCAAAACCCCATGCACTTCTAAAGTCTTGAACATAGACATAACCATTCCCGCTACACACATGTTTGCACATGTGAAAAGTCACAAAAGTGTGTGATGTTCCGAATTTAGTATTTTTGTACAGCGCAGTGTGTTTGTGATGCTAATGTCACATATGCATAGGCCCCGGCTTTATTTTATTTTCACGAGGTCGAATTTCTCTGGCCAGGACTGAAGATAGAGGGGTGCGCGGATTATGCCCGTACGCATCCGATATTATACTTTTGGTTATTACCCGCGGATATTCTCCAAAAAGACATTGAAAAAATTCTCCAGAATTTCCCAAATCCAACCAATAAACCAGCACGAATCGTGTCTTGCGCATGCGATTTAATGTGCAAGATGGACGGTCAGGCACGTGATCACTTATTTGCACTATTGCTGCTGCACTGATGATGCAGGATCTATACTATAATAGTACAGATCTGACAATACATGTGCGTCCATGGATGCGTGCTCGTTCTCTGGCAGGTCAAAATTGACAGAATCCCCCCCCCCCCAAAAGTTCTTCTGAAGGTTGAAATGGATCTGGCAAAAATCGATAGAATTCCCCTAAAATTCCCAATTTAAAAAGAAATATTCACTGGTTTGATGGAAAGACCGTTCTAAAACGATAGTATTGCCAAAATATTCTGGGAATAATCCGCACACTCCTAACCGTAGAACCTTAGGGCATGTTCGATTGGTTGGATCAGGATCCAGATCGAACGCTGCCCTTGATCGAATCTGGAATTTTAGGGCATGTTCGATTGGTAGGATCGGGATCCCGATCCACCGGATCCACTGGATTCGCACCCTTTCGATTGGTCGAATCCAGATCCGGATCCTTCGGATTTGGATCCGGTCAACCCTCCTCGGGGAGCAGGGTTGATCGGATCCAACGGATCCAAATGTGACCTTTGTGCGTATATGGCGGGTAAAAATCATTTTTGTACACATTGTGGTACGCACACGTGGATGGAGATAGAGTTTGTTGACTTTTTGTACGACGCACGCGATGAGTACGACGTTCACCCTTTTGGGTGCCTTGTGAGCGCCATTTTCAACATGGCAACAGTCAAGGTCCAAAATAAAGTGTTCAGTTGAATCTGAAGGATCCGAGGGATCTGAGATCTGGATCCCGATCCCGATCCTTACCAATCGAACATGCCCTTAGTGATTTTTGAGGGTTTCCAACTTTCCATGAGAGAAAGCAACGACATCCGCATCGTCGCTTTTATTCCCGCCCTTTGTACACCATGCATGGTACACATATCATGCACAGAGTGCAATTTTTTGGTAAAAAAAAGAATACGGTGGATCCGGATTCGACAATTCGAATGGGCGCGGGACAGTCAACTCGGGTAAAACACGTCAAATTTCACGGGAGTTTTTTGAATTTCTGATGTAATCGTTGACAGACCTAAGAATTTTACGTGAAACGTAACCTCTCTAATGACGACATGTTGTTTATGAGCAGCGACTTCTAGGAAGTACATGTACCGGCTTCTGTGCAGTGCAGAACGGAAGGCATGCAATTTCACGGCAGTCATTTTAAATACATTTTGCTCCGTAATGCGTTTCCCCGCGTACATGAACCAGCTGCAAGCTGAGAGAACTCAAGACCAGGAGTAGACCGCAAACCCCTGAAACACAGACCAGAGGAATTTGTCTCGATTTCTTGGCCAGTGGAAATCTTGGTATACCGGTGGTTAACATAAATATAAATAAATAAATAAATTACTGGCCAGACCATTTCGTATCCGACACACATAGTAGAATCATAGTAACTACTATGTGCTTTTGCAAAAAGAAAGTGGCAAAAAAAGAATATAATTATCAGTATAGGGAAGATAATTTTTTATGGGATGTGGGGCAAGAAAATTGAGGACTATAGTTCTGGAAAGCCGCAAAATTCGATACGCACAAGACCTGAGGATAATTAATTACCAATGCTATTATGATGGTAGCTAAGAGTCCTGCAGGCGTGAGCCGGAATAGTATCACACATCCACGCCGTTCATGGCAAGGCTTACAATGCACGAGCAAAGAAGCAAGCACATGGTTGGAGTAAACGACTAAACGTACGATACAGAGCTCACAAAAGAGAAAGATGAAGAAGAGCTCGAATGTTGCCATTCTTTGAAAGCATCCTCTAAAAGTGATCAATGGACACGCCGCTGGGCATGTAGCAGTGAGAGCTCTGAAAAGAAGTTATGTGATTGATAGTTACATGTACATGAACATCATACTCTGGAAAGTCGTGATGGGCTAACTACATGTATACATGTGAGCTTGAAACGTCGCCAATCCTTGCGTCGAATGACCCGTGTTGAGCATGTACTGGTGACATCTGAAAAGAAGTTATGGGTTTGATAGTTACATGTGATTAATAGCTACATGATTGTACATCATCATGACATCATCATGACATCATCATACTCTGGAAAGTCGTGATGGGCTAACTACATGTATGCATGTGAGCTTGAAACGTCGCCATTCCTTGAAAGCATCCTCTAGAAGCGATCGATGAACACTCTAGGCATGTACTAGTAGTGTAGTGAGCTCCGAAAAGAAGTTATGGGTTTGACAGCAGTTACATGTGCGTCATACTGTGGGTAGTCGTGACGGGCGGCTAACTACTTGTATACATGTGAGTTGCATGTCCGTCGAAGGTGGCTTTGTTCGAAAAGCGCAGCCCGGGCGATGCCGTGTGGTGCAGTGATAATTATATCCTTTAGAAGTTACACACGTACATTGACGTAGGAAACAAGGACTCCGCCGAGGTGGCCGCGGTATTGAGAAGTTTGCGAGCGTAGGCAACATGGACACTGCCAAGTGGTTGGTTACGGTATTGAGAAGTGCGTGGACGCGCAGAGATCAATATCATCAACTGTGATTAATGAGCACTGCTATGTTTTAGTTTAAACTGACCTGTCACACGGAAAAGACGGGGGGGAAATCGGTCGGTTTCAGTCGGCGGCCGTGTTAGATATCGGCTTCGTCGTCCGAGCCAGAGGCACCGGACACCTGTGCGAACTGTGGCGAGTCTCCATCGTCGAGAACGTACTCGTTGCAGAACGACGTCACGGCACTCCTCGGTGTCGATACCTCCAGCGGTGTTAGCACCAGCGCGGGAGAGAGCGCTGACGGGTACGCTTGCGGCGACATGAAGCCGGCTGCAGCCGCCGCCGCATCCAGCTCATCCAGCTCTTCGCACACGCGGTTGTCATAGTGACATGCCACACGTACCGAGCCAGCAGGATACAGGTCGCAGGTAGCTCCGTCATAGATATCCTCGTCGCAAGTAGCTCCGTCGTAAATATCCCCAGTAGCTCCGTCGTAAATGTCGCAGGTAGCTCCGTCATAGATATCCTCATCGCAAGTAGCTCCATTGTAAATATCCCCAGTAGCTCCGTCGTAAATATCACTACCGCCAGTAGCTCCTTCGTAATTATCTCCATCACGCGCAGCCCCTTCATAGGTATCCCCATCACAGGTAACCCCAGCGTAATTATCCCCATCGCAAGCGTCTCTCTTGTAGATATCCCTGCCGTTGTCCTGTGCATTGATGTCGTCGTCGAGTTCACGTACACGCTTGTACGCGCCCGTCGTCGGCAAGCTGATCTTCCTCAGCAGGTTGCTACCGTGTTTGTTGAGAGCGTACGCTACATGCTTGCCGTCCACCTGTATTGATTGCTGTGACGAGGATAGCTTCGTCGACGCCGCCGACCCCTGGCGACTGGCCCTGGCGTGACGGCGCGTGGCCGGGGTGTCGGGAGCGCTGTACAGGGTCTCTGCTGCATTGTTCTTGTTGCTGTGCTTGCTGAACGCTTGGGCTATGAAGTCGGTACCGGCCTGTGGTGGTCGTTTTGAAGACCGTGCCCTCGGGGCAGCAGCAGGGGCCTGTCGACTTGTTCCAGCATGTCGACGGTTAGCCGGAGTGCCCGGAGCGCTGCTATACACGTCCTGCAAGCCTTGTCGTGGTCCACTGTGGCAAGCGGCGTTGGCCGTATTGTCAATGCCAGCAGTGTTCCCTGTGGCTGCTGCTGCTGCTGTGCGGCTGCGGCCCGCAACCTCTACAACGGCACTGTACACCTCCCCGTGGGTCAAGTCGTCAAGGTCACCGGGTGTCGTTACCTTGGCAACCAACCCGGCGGGAGTGCTAGCGTCGGTGGTATAGTGCACTCGGCCACCGCCGCCGTTGTTGGTCAGTTTGTCCGTGGGCGCTACCAAGTCCAGGCGAGCCAGGCTGCCAGCGGACAAGCAACCGCCCAGTCGGGTGTCGCTGCAGCCGCTCGAGCTGGTAGTGGTGGAGTACATACGCGGCGGCGACATCACATTGTTCGTCGTGTCGTAGACGTTGGAGTCCGCAGACGACGTGCTGCCAGGTGACGCTTGGAGTTTGTCCACGGTGACGGGGACGGGGGGAGTAGCGTTCTTGACGGCAACCGATGCCAGTGCGACGTCCACGCCCGCGTAGATGCTCAGCTCTTGGTGGTGATTGTTTGCCATTCCCGCCACCGTCATGCCACCTGCACCATCCAGGAAGGGGTTCCCGGTCTTGTAGCTGTTGACAAACGAACTCTCTCCGCGGGGCGGCTTCTGAAAGTCGACGCCAGGCTTGGTATTGGTGCTGGTCGCCGCAGTTTCGACGCAGCCATGGTTACCGCTAGCGTCCTTGTGGTAGTGGTGGTGGTTGTCGTCCACCGCTACGCCGGTGGCAGTGCAGTTCGTGATGCAGCTCAGCTCCGACGTCTGGACCTTCAGTCCGCCGGCTTCCC
Organism: Sycon ciliatum; assembly: GCF_964019385.1. Taxonomy (NCBI): domain Eukaryota; kingdom Metazoa; phylum Porifera; class Calcarea; order Leucosolenida; family Sycettidae; genus Sycon; species Sycon ciliatum. The sequence goes on from NC_088653.1 coordinate 16,093,329, forward strand.
CATACAGGTTCAGATGCGCTCCGTTCTGCTGCCGATTACCACAGTCGGCCGTCTTGTTGTAACCAAGGCAACTGGCATTGCATTGCCCTTGATCACTGCCGCTGTCGACGGCAACGTGTTCCTCGTGATGGACGATGATACCGTAGGCATTCTGGGGCATCTCGTCGTCCGACAGGTCGGAGCAGTTGGTTGCGATGGACATGTTGCGCGTGCGGGTCGCCGAACGCTGCTGCAGGTTTGCCAGATGCGACACGACCATGTAGTCATACTCCTCTTGATGGAGGTCTGCTGCGCCGCGTTTCGGTGCCGCATCGCCGTTGCCATGACTACAGCCGGATGAGTTCAGCGACACCAGGCTGTTGCTCTTGGCCTTCTTTGCCTTGCTCTTGCCCGACGGCGCTCGGTGGTCGACGACCAGAGAGTCGAACGTGGATATGTGGCTGCTGGCACCTGGATGGGAAGGGTTCCATACACGACCTGCATGTTCAAACACATACGCATGCACACAACACAACCATCCACCACACTTGTACACACACGCGTGCACACACACACACACGCGTGCACACACACGCGCGCGCGCACGTACGCATGCACACAAACACATACACACACACGCACGCGCGTGCGCACACACACACTCACGCACACACACACTCACGCACACACACACACACACACACACACACACACACTCACACACACACAGACACACAGACACACACACACATACACACACACATACACACACACACACACACACACACACACAGTAACAGAAAGAAAATACTCTTGTAGTCAATGTTTTAAATCTAGTGTTTTACAAGACGGCAGGTTACAGTTGCACATTATTATTATTAGAACACATAAATTAAAAAATAAATTCGACATTAGAACACATGGTCTGATGTAAATGCTCAGGGCATGAGCGGGTAGCATGCCGTCGTACTTCAGGTGCTGGGGCACACAAGTAGAGTGACAAACAGGGCCAGAATTCAAGTCTGATCTGCCGCTTTTTTTTTAAAACTTTGAATGTCCACAACACTTTGTGCTTGAAAACGGGATTGAGGGTTGGAACACTCCAGAAAATGAGGGGAGGGGGGGGGGGAGGGGAGGGGGGGAAGGGGGGGGGGGGAGATTCTACCTAACACATTAGACTTAAGTGCAGTCAACGTTGCGTATAACGACATTTGGCGGGGCATCAGAAAAATGCCCTTGTTTGCGAAGTGTTGTTATACCCGAAGTCTCATTATATGTATTACAGTTAGATGTGTGTCCAACCTGTCGGAAGGCTACCTTCTTGCCAAAGTAGTTGGAAGTTGGACTAGTTTCGGCTCCACAATCCTGTGTGTCGTTACTATAATAGCTTTCATGGCTGAGGTTGTTGGTATGTCTGTTGGCTCTGGGCTCCCAGTACTCAGTAGCCGAGGCTGGTTGGTAAAGTAACTACAATTTCACTTCAAGGTACCAGTGCATCTAGTGTCTGCTTTTATCAAAGCAACGTGCTGTCTATACTGGTTACCCCAGCAAGTGTAGGGTGTGCATAGGTAACTACTGTCTTGGCCGTTTTATGCCGATGTACTCCGTGTGGTGTAGACCAGGTGTGCATTGGTGGTCGATTCACATGGCTTCGCCAGTTGTGTGGATTAGACAGTTATCTGGCGCAAGTCTTGATCTGTCTCAATCAGATCTTGTTCGCTATCGTTGCTATAAGAGAAAATCTGTGGGTGCACATCCAGTGCATTTGCAGATTTGCATGCTTCTCTTGCGACGGGCGTATCCAAAAATACCTGGTACAGTAGTTAGATGGGACTTTGCTCGGGCCATGGAAATTCTGTCGTTGTTCGCGAAATGTCGTTATATCCGCCGTTGCTATTAGCGACGTTGACTCTATTTCAAATTACAGTACAGCAGGCAGGGTTGCTGCCAGATCGACGTACAGTAAAAACTGCGTTTGCCGGACGCCGTGCCAAGCGCAAACCGGTATTGACCGGTCACATTATCATGTATCCCTGGATCAAATGGAATCCTGTCATATCAGGACAGTTTCGGGTGCGCCAAGGAAGGGCGCCGTCCGGCTAGCACAGGCTTTCACTTTGCGTGTAGCTGCACCGCCTTTCAAATGGTTCCACACACCCACATACGCACACACCCACACACATGCACCCACATACACACATTCATACACGTGCACACACACACACACACACATGCACACACACATGCACGCACACATGCACGCACACACACATGCACGCACACACACACAAGCACACCCATACGCACGCACACCCATACACACACACACACACACACACACACACGCACACATGCACACACATGCACACGCGCACACACATACACAAATGCACCCACATACACACATTCATACACATGCACACACTCAAACACGCACGCACACACACACACACACACACACACACACACACACACACACACACTCATGCGCACTCACACACACGCACACCCATACACACACACACACATGTACACACATGTACACACATGTACACACACATGCACACGTGCACACACATACATACACACACCCATACACACATACCAATACACATACCAACACACACCCACACCCATACACACACACACACACGTGCTCACCCCCCCCCCCCCCCCCCCACACACACACACGTACATACACACACACACCCACACATACACACCCACACACCCACACCCACACACATGTACACACACGCACACACACCCTCCCACACACCCGCACGTGCACACATACACCCAAACACGCACATACACATCCACACACCCCCATACACACACACACACAATTTACAATTTAAACTACAATTTACGCTATAATGTCCACTAACACCACCGGTTACTTTACAATCAGCTCATGCGATAACATTCCGCGACACTGACCAACGGTACTGACATTCTACAACTACCTTCTAATAGCGTAACTTGTACAGTCAGACCTCGCTTAACCGCACACGTCCGTTTTCCAGAAAAATATGCGGATAGGCGAGGGAACCGGATAATCCGGAACACACACACTGTATGTATGCATGGCATATGCGCCGGTATACTGTAAGACATGTATATATAACGAGGAAGCAAATCTAACGTTTTAACGGACGACATTTCTTCGTTATAATAAGATCCGTTGAGGCCGTACTGCTTCATATATGCTGTGTGTGGATATGGCAGAATACTGCAAGATCGTTAACATATCTTCTCGTTAACCTATGAATTTTGGACAATCGTTAAATTTGCGACTCGTTATAATAACATGTCTTACAGTATCGGTAACCAACAATTTTCTACCGGATGGCGAGGGATCCGGATAAACGAGGTCTGGCTGTAGTTCCTTGGTCCTCTTTTCTTCTTATAAATTCATCCTTGGCTCTCCACCCGGGTTTAATATTCAGATCAGTAACTTACCGAATAGTCGTTTACGGACGCCGTGATTCCTGCGTTTGAACACTAGAGTGGTGACCACAAAGGCAAGCACGCCCAGTCCCACAAAGATGTACACCAGGTTCACGTTCTTCCAAGCGCTGCCCGATTCGGTTTTGCCCGAGTCTGAAACGTATCGCCGCAGATGTGCAGATGCAGCGTGCACACATGCATGCACACAAACACACACACAAGCACGCACGCACGCATGCGCGCGCGCACACACACACACACACACACACATTCATGAACCAAAATTAGAACAAAGCTCCAGGATCTGCTGGATTTTGAAATTGCATGGATAGGATTTCGTCATTCAC
>NC_088653.1:16102107-16129607 GCF_964019385.1 Sycon ciliatum
CGGTAACTCACCACTGCAGCCTCCCTCGTTTGTCTTTCCTGCGCCGGTGAATCCAAACTGACAAGAACATACGTAACCACCGGCCGTGTTGGAACACACGGAGTGGTTTGCGTTGCACGAATGCATGTCGTTTGAACACTCGTCCACGTCTGCAGAAGTAAAATCACACATGCGTCCATGTACACACACACACACCTCAGACCTCAGACCTGCCCATCGCGGAAGCGATGATAGCGAACAGCTATGTTAGACATAGCAACTTGTGCTGGGATTACACCATTCAACAGCTTGCAAGGCTGATGAATTGACCGCCACTATTTTTAGCCTGGTATCCACCACACAGCTGATTGAAGTGACTTTTTCTGGCCAGTGAATCCCTATTTTTCATTTTTCCATTTTTTTCTTTTTTTCTTTTTTTCTTTTCTTACACACACACACACACACACACACACACACACACACACACACACACACACACACACGCACACGTACATACCATCACCCAAGTCAGAGCCACCACCAGCACCATTAGTATGCATAGATGAGTTCAGCCTGGAGTGTGCACTATCTCTTTTTGATATTGTTCACATTGTTAAAGTCGATTCACAATACAACTTTCTGGAACGCAACACGTGATTTGCGACAGTGGCGACAAGAAACTGCCTGTCGCGAGCTGTCGCGTACAGTCGCAAGGCACCTGTCGAAGAAGTTGAAGAAAGTTCAACTTTTCCAACATGCGACGCGCGGCATACACAAATGGAGTACAGCTTCAACCCTGGGTGCACCTGCAGTGCACGTGCATAGTACTACTAGTGCATAAGGATGTCGCAAACATGACAAATTGTGAAAAGTGTGTCGCTGTCGCAGCTCGTCGCTGGTGTCGCAAGTCGCGTTGCAAGAAGTTGTATTGTGATTCCGCCTTTACCGGTACACTGTCACATGACATCATGTCAGACTAGTGCTTTGCTCACCTTCACAAACATCGTTGCTATTGGCAACAAAGCCGTCCCTGCAGCGACACAGGTAGGAATCGATCGTGTCCACGCACACGTCGGTGGTGTGGTTACAGACCGCCCCCACTCCTCGTCCTACGCCCTGGGCTCTAAGGCACTCGTTCTCGCGCTGGCACCGGTTCGTTGAGCCGTCCAGGACGAAGCCAGCCTGGCAGCCCGAGCATCGGTAGCCGTTGACGGGAGGCGCAATGTCGTGGCACGAGCGCTTCTCGCCGCACGGGAAGTACAGGCACTCGTTCACATCCAGGCTGCAGTCCGCACCCGAATACCCTGAAAGCACAACGGCAAAAGGCAGCCAAAACATCTGTCAATGTGAAAGGTCTGAGGGCTGAGGGAGATGTTCACGTTCCATTCCGTCGAAACATTATACAAGTAATTACCGTATTTTCCCCGAATATGAGTCGCACCTTTTTACACAAAAATTCAAGGGTAAAAAAGGGGGTGTGACTTACAATCGAGCACGACTTACTACTGAAGTGATCATGTCGAAAATAATATTGCTGAAACCTGAAAATGGGGGTGCGACTTATAGTCGAGTGCGACTTATAATCGGGGAAATACGGTATAAGAAGAAAAAAAGGACCAAAGTGCTAGAAGTTAGGCTATAACATCCCCAGCTACTTTACAACCAGCTCATCCGACGATAACATTGCACGGCTCCTTGGCTCTACACCCGAGTATAACTATCATGATGTTTTGTTGAAATGTTGAGCAGTGCCATACTTTCAGCCGTTGAGCAGTGCCATACTTTCAGCCGTTGAAAGATCAAATTGGATGTGCCCTCCGCTCCACTCTCACCAGGCACTAAACTCATACGAAAGACAGTCTCCAGTAGGCTCATTGCGCAATGACGTGATTTGTCAACACCCTACACAGCCAGCTGGGCAAGGTTGTGTGCGGTGTTGAACAGTGCATTGCTGAACACAGCATGCCAGTATGCAGTACGCACGCAATTCATATACAGGTAGACTCCCTCTAATTCGAACCTCAAATTGCCAAGCCCTAAATTCTAATTATCCGGAACTTCTCATTAGACACCCTTAGCAAAAAACGATATGTTGTAACGGTATTATCGTAAGGGGGAAAATACCGTGATTTAGGTTCGACCTTTAGCAAGATGCACGCTATTTTTAGTACGCTGTTGCCACGAGAATAGCTTTGATTTCGCGCGGTACAACCATTTTTGTCACCATATACGAGATACAAGGTGAAATGCGTACGGACTATGCAATATTTGGCTAAAACACGTACCGTTGGTCACAACGATAAATCAGCCCCCATAACGTTTATACGCTGCAGCTTCAACGCTATTTGGGAGATCAAGGTACGAGTACCGTAAAAAAATAGCGTTACCCTTGTTTGCTATTGGGTGTCTATTATCCAAAATCCAGTCCCATGTACTGATATGTATGTCAAAATGCTCGAAATTGCGTCCTGATTATTTTTGCACATTTTTATCTGCATCAACGAAACATAGATGGTCATGAACAACGAAATCAGTTCATTTCACCAAAACACTGGATCGACATGAAGTCATTGGACATTATTTTCATCTTGTACGAAGTTCTAGTGAAGCAGTTTTCAATCGCTGCAGTTGTCCTGAAACGATTTCAACGCAAAAGAACAGCGCTGCCTTCTCTGCGTCATGAAAGCCCGTCGGAGAGCAGCACGTCGTTCTGAAGAACGGAAGTGGAGCATAGGCATAGACAATTTTTACGACTTCCAATCACTGTTTAGTCCTAAACTTCTTTGCGCATGAGCTGGCGCGGCATGACAAGCCATTGAGATCCGCGAAGGGAGCCAACCACCTGGAAGAAGTCGTCTTCAATCAAATCTTTGCACTTTGCCTTGCACAGGCTTGGATCAAATTTCGAGAGAAGGTGGGTTTCTTCAACGCTATCGTTGATCCTGGAGCGGACCAGGGATCAATTTTTGAGTTACTATTGGCTAGAGAAGGAGAAAAAATGAACTTCAAATTACGAGTAGAGCAACTCCATCTCACTTCGAAATAAGCGCTCGAAGGACATAGTCACTGTACTGTGAACTGCGCTTCTGTAAGAAGACAGAGTTCGAATTATCCAGCGGGTGCACTTTTCGTACTTCGAATTATGCATTCGAATTTGACTTGAAGTGACTCGCAGTAGATCGGTACGACGAAAAAGTTCGAATTACACGGAATGTTCGAATTATACCGTATTCGAATTAGAGGGAGTCTACCTGTAATATGCAATATAGGAATGCCGGGTGCCGAAGAACGGACAGGCTAGAATATCACGAAACACAGCATACCAATGTATACACGGTGACTCAACTGTGCATAAACTGCAATACATGAAAATATGAACCACCTAGGCTGGGAGGCTGACCCCCCCCCCCCCCCCCCCTAGTTCTTCGTAACCCGGCAGCACAATACGCTTATACAGTACCTGCTGGACACAAGCTGCATGTGGCATGGTACTTGACGGCGGCGGTCACATCCGCAGGCACGTCGTCACGATCGCACGCTGCGCACCGCGAGCAGTCGCGTATCGTCACATGACGCACGGTGGTCGGCGCGGAGAGAGCGGCCGGCGCTTGCGTATCCATGGCGACGAGCGTGATGGTGAACTCGGCCGGCACGATCAAGCTGGTGTTCAGTATGCGCAGCCAGCCACCGTTTCTGTTTGCCGGTTGATGGAGAGTCCAGCTTGTGGCGGGTAAGCCAAGCACGCTTGCACTCACCACGGTCTGGGGGCCTGTTCGGAATGTCACTGGTGGAGCTCTACCCTCCGAGTCGATGTATAGGCCGGTAACGATCTCCAGCGCCGGCGGGGTGTAATCTGTGTGTGCGGCAAGCGATGGCATTGATTGCATACGAACAGACACGAGCGCACACACAACCGATTGAATACGAACAGACACACGTACACACAACCGATTGAATACAAACAGACACGCGCACACACAACCGATTGAATACAAACACACACGCGCACGCATGACCGATTGAATACAAACACACACGCTCACGCATGACCGATTGAATACGAACACACACACACACACATGCAACCGATTGAATACGAACAGACACGCACACACACACACAACCAATTGAATACGAACAGACACATATACACACAACCGATTGAATACAAATAGAGACGGGCACGCACAACCGATTGCATACAAACAGACACGAGCATACACACACACACACACACAACCACTTGAATACAAACACACAGCAGATAACTAGACTAACACACCATGGATATCGTGTAATTAGCTTAATGTGCCTGTTTGGTCATCGACTCTAAAAATGGACCAAACAAACGAAATATACGAATGGCCAGCCAGCTAGCCGGACAAAAAGACAGACAGGCAGACAGGCAAACAGGCAGACAGGCAGACAGGCAAACAGAAAGACAGGCAGACAGAAAGACAGGCAGACAGAAAGACAGGCAAACAGGCAGAAAGACAGACAGACGACAGACGGACGGACGGACAGGCAGGCAGGCAGGCAGGCAGGCAGACAGGCAGACAGGCAGGCAGAAAGACAGACGACAGACAGACGGACGGACGGACAGATGGACGGACAGACAGACAGATAAATAGACAGACAGGCAGACAGAGAGAACGACCGGCAAGCAGGAAAGCGGGCAGGAGGGCAGGGAAACAGACACACAGACAACCAGCGGAGTTCAAAGTTACCGGAAACAGAACCAAGCATGGCTTGACACCTTACCCAGGATGACTTGCGATTCCTTCACCTCCTGCCGTCGACTCTCGGCCGACAAACCCAGACTTAGGTTTGCGGTTGAGTAATAGACCATGGCACACACATCGGATCCCTGACACTTGGCCATTTGTGTGGAGTTCACGCTGACAATAGTAGAGTAAGCGGATAGCATCTTGTCCACACTCCAGATTGAATCGGAGTGCTGTGCTGGTGCGCTAGCAGTGGTGGTTGCGGAGTTGGCCGGTCCAGTGGTAATGCTGGTTGTACCGTTGCTGCTGTTGCTGCTGCTGCTGCTGTTGCTGCTGCTGTTGCTGCTGTTGCTGCTGTTGCTGCTGCTGTTGTTGGTGTTGCTGCTGTTGCTGCTGCTGTTGTTGGTGTTGCTGCTGCTGTTGTTGTTGTTGCTGCTGCTGTTGCTGCTGGGAGCAGTGGTTGGTGCATTGCCCGCGCTCAGTGTGGTGGTGATGGTGGGGGCACTGGTGCTGAACTTGTTTATTGCAGAGGCATACTGCTGAATGTCTGCACAGAGAACAGAAAGAGAAAGAAGAGAAGCCGGTTTGATGTTTTGCGAAAAGAGAAAAGAAAATTGTTCATGCTCATTATTCGTTGTCCTCTCTTTCTCCAAACATTCATTCAAAGCAACTTTAAAATAATAGCAGAACCAAGCCTGGAGGATCACACACGGCAAGTCCGCAAGCCACTCAGCCGTGCCAGCATGTCTCTGCTACATGTGCATCACACACCAACAGGGTATTCCCCTTAATCACATGACTAGCCCTGTGGCCAACTCAATTATTTGATGTGAGGAGTCTGAGGAGTGAGGACTGTAAGGAAAGGGTCCACGTCACGATTGCGATGATTTCCACCAGTCATTGCAGTCAATCGATCATGTCACATGATCGATGAGATCATGTGACAAGATCGATCATGTGACTGGGTCAGCTGAGCAAGCAAAGATTTATTCATGCTTACAGGCGAGGACGACCTCATACAGCTTCTTGGGGTTGTCCAGGACCTTCTTCAGAGGCTTAGGGTCGATAGTGAACAGTCCCTGAAGGCTGGTGGCGCTTTCAACTTCAACTGTAGACAGAACAGAGAAATGGGAAAGCACGCACATGCACAAATGCATGCATACACACACTTGTTCTTGTACTTGTACTTGTTGCTCACTGCCAAAACTGGTCACGTGGGTCTCCCCGGGAGAGGGGAGAGAGACTCAAAAGGAACCTTGGAAAGATGACTCAACTGGCTATTGAACCGCCCAACGGCCGACACACACACACACACACACACACACACACACACACACACACACACACGCGCACACACACACACACACACACACACACACACACGCGCGCACGCACACACACACACACACACATACACCGAAACTGCCAAAGATCAACAATATGCACACCGAGATTGATTCACGAATTGGTGGTGACATTCAATTTTTCTTCAGACTTTCCCGTTTGCATCTGTCCCTCAGATCAGTGAATGAGATTGATTCACTATGTATTTTGCGTTAGTGTTGATGGTCTTTGACTATGTGTGGATAAGATTAAGGTTGTGTCACTTTGCCAGAGACCTACGGATGCCTGTCTTGCTATTCTCGAGAATCCCTCACTCTCTCTGTCACACGCACATGCACGCACAACCACGCACAACCATGCATCCACGAACGCACGCACGCACGCACCCACCCACCCACCCACACACAAACACACACACACACATACGCAAACACACGCAAACACACGCAAACACACACACACACACACACACACACACACAAACACACACGCGCAAACACACACACACGCGCAAACACACACACACACGCAAACACACACGTGCCCACCACACACACTCACCCATATCCCCACTCAACACCCCCCCCCCCCCCACACACACACACGCACGATACGATCTAGCGTAGCCCGTCACTAAGCTCACTCAAACCATACTTAGGGATTTCCCCACACATTCTACCCATCACGACATCACACCTTACCGAGAGTGATGACATCCAGCCACAGACCGGTGGCTGAGCTGATTTCAGCCATCGATCTCCCAGTGCTGACCTGCAAGTGCGCACCGTCCCAACTGAACAGGTCGTTGTACGTGTTCGATTTGATCGCAGCGGTGATGTCGCTCGTCCCTTTGCTGCTGTAGAACATCATATCACCCATCGGGGACAGGTAGCACTCGACTCTCTCGTCCACCTGGACCGATGAGGACATGGCTGAAACGGCAGCTGTGGCAGTGGGCACACAAACGGACAAGAGGACGATGAAACAGATTGGCCTGCTGGCACGGCGTGTTAGTTTGTTTGTACTTTACTTCACCTGATACACACAGGCCTTTCTGACTTCTCGTCTAACTATACGGCTAGACTCTCAACCTCTCCATCTGGCATGGTGTGTAAGAGGTCGGTACAGAAGTTTTGTTTTTTCACGGCTGAGCGTAGCGAAAGAGTGCAAAAAAACGTATTTTTCACTCGCAAATATTTTCATGCGTTTGCTCTTGTTCTGCGCAACTCCTTTGAACCTGCGATCGTGAGTGTGATTGCTCTGGTAGACCACTACCCCATGTACTGAACAGTAGCTTTGTGAGTGAAACATGTGTGTTTGTCATCCATCAACATCATTCATTGTGTACTCTACCCTCATCCCCCTCCCTCCCCTCCCCCTCCCCCCCTCCCTCCTCCCCCCACCCTCAACTCCCCCTCCCTACTTAACCCTGTTGGCTTCACTGGGCAATGTAACTTTCCTACATGCACAGTAGTAAAAAATTGACACTGGTTCGCGTGCAGGGCGCGTCACGAACCGGCTTTCCACTTCCGTGGGACGCCACCACCCATGTGGTCAGGCAAAAAAGTGGTCCGGCCAATGGCGGACCGGCTGCCACGCCAATGTACCACTAGGCGGCGCCTTTCTGCCCTTTTCTCTCGCTCGGATCACGGCAGGCATTGAGCCACATATTATCATGTTTCCTTTCGTGGAAACGAGAAGAAAAGACTTGAGAACACCGCTGCCCTGTACAGATGTGGCTTGAGTGTTTGACGTCGTTTATGGCGATAACCAGCTGTATGTCATTGAGCCACATATTATCATGTTTTCTTTCGTGGACACGAGAAGAAAAGACTTGAGAACACCGCTGCCCTGTACAGATGTGGCTTGAGTGTTTGACGTCGTTTATGGCGATAACCAGCTGTATGTCATTGAGCCACATATTATCATGTTTTCTTTCGTGGACACGAGAAGAAAAGACTTGAGAACACCGCTGCCCTGTACAGATGTGGCTTGAGTGTTTGACGTCGTTTATGGCGATAACCAGCTGTAAGCATGCACAGGTAAGGTTTTTTTTGCAATTTCGAATATGAAAAGTCAAAAACGTTCGACAATATTAGAACTCTGTTGGTGTTTCTTTTTTCTTTGTTATAGATAAGGGACACAACTGATGGAGCTAGGCACAACAAGATACCAATGGATAATGAAGGGTACATGGCATGGTTCAATTACTCAGCGGCACAGTATGGTTAGCGGCTAGTGTTTTCAACCAAAGAGTGCTACAAGGGCTAGTGGCTATGTCAGAAAGACGCTTCCATTCCAGTTCAATATCCTGTTTCTGTTATTATCCCGCAGGGATGCCAGCAGCGAAAAGATTGCCAACGCCCCTGGATCTACACAGACCCAGTGGTGAGCTAGTCAGCAGTAGAACTGTTCGCCTCTCTCTAAACCGCATCGGGTACAAGTACGGCGGGCCCTACAGAAAGTCAGCCTTGACTGAGGCAGTGATGGAGGTACGCCTGGCGTGGTCAATGTTCTACCGCGACGACGATTTTGAGCGGATTGTCGATGAGGCATGCCTCACTGTCGGTCCAGATGGGCGGATTTGTTTGTGGTTCCCCGTGCTGGCAAGCCAACGGTGGAACAGAGCCAGTTCCCTACCAAATTGCATGTCCTGGGAGCCATCAGCATCTTTGGGACCGTGGGTAATTCTGCATTCGCTCCCACCTGGAACCGGGAGACATTCTCCAAAGCCGTCATGATGGACATTGCGCAAGCAGGCAACATGTTTTTTACGGCGACAGGTAGCTCCAGCTGGACAATGGCACGTGTCACCGCTCGATGGAGGCTCAGCACTTCCTCCTTCAAAGCGACGCCCCATCTATACTCTTTCAACCTCCCTCCTCTTCCGAACTCAACCCCATCGAAAACCAGTGGGCGATTCTGAAGCGGAAAATCGCCAGGCGCAAATGCCAAACTGCCGTGGAATTGTGTGCAGCACTAACTGCCGTATGGGGTGCTTTGGAACCTGCCGACGCTGCTCCGTCTGCAGACTCGATGGCAAGGCGAGTGGAGGAGGTCATGGACAAAGACGGCCGGCACACCAAATATTGGTCCATCTCAATAGTGTGCAAGGATGCCGAAACGTTTGGTCGGAGGAGTCCACAACGCCCCACCTACACAGCTGCGCTAGTGGACACTAGTAGTCCGCCCCGACTCAATAGTTGCTTGTTCTGTCAACCCTCAACTTCGATGTTCTACTCGTTTCTTCGTTTTCCCTGCACGCAACTTTGCTATCTTTTTTTGTTATTGATATTTGTCTCGAGCCGGGTTCGTGTTCTTTGTAAAAAAGAAGAAAAAAAGAAAGAAAAAGTCTCCTTTTGGGGAAATAAAATTTATGCAGTGTACATGTATTTTATTTATTCGCTTTTATTTATTTGAAACTCGGATGTTGAGCCAATAATAAGTGTAGAAAGGAAAAGGAAATATAGATACGAAGCTAGGTGTCAGGACTTCGAATGTCTCACGACGCTGTCAGTTTTGTGCCTAGTTGTTGCACTTTCTGACTGTATATAGTATCTGGTTACAGTGATGGAGAGTTACTCTCAACTCGTATCTATATTTCCTTTTCCTTTTATTTATTTTTTATTTTTTTACTATTGACACAGCCCTACTGGAAAACAGGTGGAGAACAATAAGAAACGAGGAAATGGACAAAACATTGGGGATGTAGGGGCGACGTGCTGATGTGCTGGGAGCAACTCGACCGACCAGAGGTCTCGTCGTCAGCGTTGCAACTGGACATCGCTTGCATGGGTTGTTCCTATGTGATAGTACAATACCCTGTCGACTCGACACCATCCGCTCTCCCCGCTCCTTTCCTCTCTCTCTCCTCCACCCTTTCCCCTCTCCTCTACTCTATCCCCGCTGCCCCCCCCCCCCCAACCCCACCTCTCTCTGTCCACTCATCTCCTCCCTCTTTCCTCTTCTTCTCCCCTTCTTCTGCCTGGCCATTATTCCCCTCCCTCTTCCCTCTTCCCTCTTCCCCTCCCTCATCGCCTCTCTCTCCAATCATGGCGATATTTTCCGTGGTTGGATTCAGCCTCCCTTTCTTGTATTGGCTATGTATCATTATGTGCCATGAAGTGGAGACGATATATGAATAAAAATGGCGTATGCAAGCAGGATAGCACTCTCCTCTTCCCCTCTCCCAAGCCCAACCTGTACACTCCCCCCCTCCCCCCCCCCCCCACCATCCCGTCCCGTCCCTCTCCCTCTAACACAATCTGTATAACCACCTACAGATCTCAATGAGGACCCTCCGGAGTACTGGAAACACACTCTGAGGCCCCGGCAGCTCCATACGGCCGCTCAGCGTTAGCGTGAAGTCCAAACTACCAAACATCGAGTGAATGTCGGCCAGCACGCAGTCGATGCGAGCCATGAAGTTGAACTCCAGACCGGACGGCAGTACGATGTGCGGATCGCCGAGTATCGCGGCTGCAATGGGAGGCACGTGCACACACGTATGCACGGACAGACAAACATGCAACCTCTATAATTATAGTTATGTGTGTTTTCCAAATTTCCAACATTCCCTGTTCTATCCTGAAGAGAAGGGAAAGAAAACATGTCATAGATGAAAGGAAATGTCTACTTGATTGTGTGGATTTGAGTTTTGAATGTGAAGGTAGAGATTGCGAAACAAAAAAATATTTTATCGATATACACTGTACATGTATATACTGAACTGTCAGGAGAACTGGAATCCGATATTGCTGAGAAAACTCGATGAATGATAGCGAACACCCTATGTTAAACATAGCAACTCGTGCTGGGATTACGCCATTCAACAGCTCGCAAAGCTGATAAATTGACCGCCACACATGCACACACGCACACACACGCACAGATGCACACACACACACACACACACACACACACACACGCACACACGCACACACGCACACTGACACACACACACACATACACGCGCACACGCACACCCACACCCGCACATACACACGCACGCACAAACACAGGCACACACACAAAGACACACACGCACACACACACACACACACACACACACACACACACACACACACACACAAACATCCCCCTCCCCCAGACACACACGCCCATTACCTTGGAAATACACAGCCTTCGTTGCCACGGCACTGGCATTCGGAGAGGGACGAGCAGCAAAGAACGTGCTCAGTTGTGCCGCTTGGTCACATTCCTCCAGGTGTAGGGAGTCGTTTTGCATCAGGTTCACGTAGTACCGATATGGACCCGCCGTGATCAGTGAGTCGTCAGCGTTGTCATAGCAGCAGACCTACAGGAGCGGCACAAAAGTAAGGTGCAGGATGAGTATTTCTATGGAGATGTTTATCTAGAATTCTGCGCTCGAGTACACGCGTTTTGCGCAATGCCAAATGTGAAATGTTTGCAAAAATGCTTGTCAGTACGCTGGGATCAGCAATGTACTGTTCAGCACCCCACAGGACAATGCCCAGGTGGCTGTGTGGGGTGTTATGTGAGTACACTGGGATCAGCAATGCACTGTTCAACACCCCAGAAGACCATGCCCAGGTGGCTGTGTGGGGTGTTTAGGGTACAAATTACGTCATTGCGCAATGGGCTTATTGAAACAGGGATTAGTCAGGTTTGGAGGTGAATAATGACATGCCCATTTCGGTGACATCATTTCGCGCCATAGACGAAAAACATTTCTCCGCATCCATTCACGACAGTGAACTGAGGACTGCCGCGAACACCCGGAATATTCCACCTGCAGTGCCAGAGTTTCATGTTAAAATGGTTCCCACACACGCGCACGCGCACACCTACATACATACTCCCTCTCATACACACAAACATGTATACACTCATAATATTATACACACACACACGCACGCACACACATAAACAGAAACACGTGCACTCCCCCCCCCCCACACACACACGCACGCACGCACACACGCCCACACAGCTCACTCACCGTGTACACCAGAGAGTCCGGCTCTGCCAGGGAGTTAATCGGCCTGGTCCTGTAACATGACGTGCCCGTGGTCTTGTTCTCTGCGTACGAACCATTCGCGTCGGTCTCATTAGCCAAATCATAACCATCTACGCTGCTATCGAGATGAGCAAACAGATTGTAGAGGAGATTACTTGCGGCTGCGTGATGATTGTGCGGGCACGATTGAACGTCAACGGTAGTGCGGTTATTCACCAGCCATGAGGCTAACATGGGCACGACACATCGAGGAGGCGGGCAGGCTTGCGTCAGGTTGAACACCAGCGTGGTTGGGTCGCCAACGGTGCCATTCAGTGACCCGTTCAGCAGCCGTGGTGTGTGCGAATCGTCATAGTGATCGAGCCACGCCCCGACCACGCTTGCCTTGGTGCCGAGAAAGCCGATGGCGTTCGGTGGGTACTGCATCACGCCAATGCTTGTGCAGCCATCGCTCATCACCGACACCTGGAAGGAGTTTTGCTGCGAGACGCAGACGAATACAAACAATCATAGAAACAGTATGTAAAAAATAATAAATAAAAATAAAATAAAATAAATAATAAATATGCGTCGCCTATGACACCCCTCAGAATTTCCCACCTTGCTCACCCTTATGTTCTGGCTGCCCGTTTTGGATCCATCAGTTGCCTGATGATCGTAGTAATACGTGAAACTCAGAGTTGTAACAAAGCTTCCAAACTCTCTCTTGTGTAAATAAAAATAAAGGATTTTCCTCTTCCTCCTTTTCTTATGTCACTATCTTCATCATTTTGCGAGAACTGTGGCAATACGCCCAGTGAGAAGGCAGATTTTGCCTGTGCTTCTGGTGAAGTAAAATAAAGCTAAACAAACAAACGTAATGCAGGGGTGTCGAAACTGGTGCGGCAGGTGTGACCAAAGCCACACCAATAATGTTATCCAGTGATTTTCGAAGCAACGAAATGTGGGCTATCTGGGCCCGATTTTACTAAACGTTTCTCGGGGAGCCGCCGCCTTTTCATAGTCGCACCAATGTCGAATACCTTTCGATGCCCCCGACATGAGTGAGCGAACACCTAACTGTTGTCCCTGCCCTTTTGGCACGTGTGTGCCCCTTTTGGCACGTGTGTGCCCCTTTTGGCACGTGTGTGCCCCTTTTGGCACGTTGGTGCGGACCGCGCGCGGACTGCGCCGGTTGGAGATTATCGTACATGTTCTTGTTGTTGTGCGCATGCTTGCATGCTGATCGTGCGCATTCTGGTTGTTTTCGGTGCCTTCTTCCTGAGACTCTCCTTGGAGTAAGACGAAAATAATCTGTCCTCTGAGTGTGGCGTGCGGGTGACGTAGAAGAGAGTAATCGGAAGGGCAATCGTGCGAGGGATTAAAACCCACGCACGATCAGCATGCAAGCATGCGCACAACAACAAGAACATGTACGATAATCTGCAACCGGCGCAGTCCGCGCGCGGTCCGCACCAACGTGCCAAAAGGGGCACACACGTGCCAAAAGGGCAGGGACAACATAACAGTGCCCCATTTCCCACCACTAATTTGATCATCTTAGTATAAGACACACCGACTTTTTTTGGGGGGTGAACTGGTCGGTGTTTAACTAATAAAAGTGCGGCTTATGCTCCGGAAAATACGGGACTGCTGAGGAGGTCATGTGTACCCGCAATACCATACATAACGCATGAATAGATTCCTGGTTGTAGAGAAACAAAGGCAGCACACGAACCACAGAAGCTACGGTGATAGTTTCGACTAGGCCTTTCGTTGAATTACATGGCGGTAAAGACACACCTGGCAACATGGCGGTGAATACACGCCTGCTCACATACGATCTCTAGGCTGCAAAGTTCTGGCACGCAGCTCTCCTTCTCACCACCACCACCACCAACACCAGTTTCAGCATCATTCATACCATTACCTATCAAGTCAAAATACAATATGGCTGGTCGAAACTAAAACGGCTTCTGTGCTCCATATGCTGACACAAGGCACCGGTATGAAACACTAGTTGTAACCATGCCAGTCAAGAACAACTCGTCAGGAAAGTCACGCAAAAGCAGCGGTAACGCTAACCTTAAACGGCTGCTTGGTGGAACGCATGTTCAACCAACTGACCACCAGAGCGCTTGTCGGCCGGAACCCCGGCATCGTCGTGCCAACAACGGTGGTGTCGTTCACGAGCCGAGCCAGCTCCGCAGTGTCGTTCATGCCATATTTGGTGTAGGTCACTGATCCGTCGCTCGGCGAGACTTCGTCGAGGTCCGTCCACAGCGGAGCCACTATCTTCGTCGTTCCCAGCAGCTGCGCTGGGTCGGCAAAGTTGCCCTGGAAACGGGAAAATGTGATTATGCCGTTGCGCCGTACCTAACCAGCATACACGGAGAGGAAGAGTTGAGCACTTGTTAAATGCATTTACAACGGCGTAGCATGGTGTGCGGTTGAAGCAATTCACATCGAACTAGACAGTCATTGAGGCGACCGCAACTTTGAGGTCCCAAAAAGAGAGGTACGAGTCAGTGTAATGGGTTTCTCGTAGGGGTGAAAGTTGGCACTGAGATCCCGAGTTCGAGTACTCTGATATTCTCCGATCGAATATTCGAGTATTCGAGTATTTTTCATCTCCTAACAATTGCACACCAAGGGCTTTAAAATAACATGATACAACCCTGATTGAACCGAGTAGCAGTCATTTTTCTCGGGTATATTGGCTGGTGGATCATTTGGGCTCTCTCTACTCGTGAACAAATGTTCACCACACAGTCTGCACATCACCATCTGCCGACTACTGCTCTGAAACTGCAGACTTCTGCAGTAAATGCATGTACCAAGTATGAACGAGTACTCTGATTTATTCCGAGTACGATTATTTTTTTTAAAAGCGAGCGAGTATTCGAGTACTCGGTATAATTGTTTCACCCCTAGTTTCTCGCCTGACGATGTTCAATGTGACAAAGCATCCAATGCACATGCACACAAAAACACTTTAGTGAAGAACATAACACATTTGTGATTGAATGTTACAGCTGTCACGTGCCGTCTAGCCCCCCCCCCCCTGACAGGCCGTGAACATCCCAAAGCGCTTCATCGAAGAATGCAACACATAACATTTTGTGTTGGAATGTTTCAGCTGTCTCGTGCTTTCTAGCCCCCCTCAGTGACAGGCCGTGGGCTTTTGACCCAGTCACGTTGTTGCTTTCTAGTTGATGTACCCCATCACAGATGCAGCTATCAAATACCTGATCCTTGTGTGTGTCGCACCAACCCCTACTCAATGAAGCTGCCAAAAACCTGAAGGTCTCCTAGATTAACTCGTAACTGTCCACCAGTGTAAACGGTTTCCCGACAAGTTTCCTAATTCGTGTTTGAGTGGTATGACTAACGTAGACTGTGCTTTCGGCTCTGCGCTTGTCTCCGAACGGGATAGCCTCGATCGTTATCTGGCCGGACAATGGTACTGCAGTGCCCGTCTTAAGCCAGGATGGCTTGGCTGGAGAAAAAGATAGAGTACGCGGTGCACGACAGCAGCAACAGCAAAAACAGACCAAGAGCCACATGCACATCAAATTCAAAATAATAGTGACTGAGAGAAAACTCGGTTGGAGAGCCAAGGATTAATTTATAGGAGGAAAGGAGGAACAAAGAGCTACATGTTACGCTAGAAAATCCATTAACCCTTTCACTACCCAGTATTTTCGCAATTGAGTCAATTTACAGTCTACAAAAATACTTCGTTGTGCGCCAATTAAGCACCAAGGAGTGAAAGCGATAGTTGCAGTCGATAGTCAAGGTCTTTCTGAAGACGAAGAGCCCTCATTTGTAATAATCCGACAATATTTGAGTGTGACAAAATATTTAGTGATCGCCTATTGCATCGATCCACGTGGATCGATATTTGAATGGCTGGTAGTGAGAGGGTTAACACCATCAGTTACTTTAATGATAGCTTGCATAGACCTCGGTCCTACCGGTAGGACCTACCGGTAGGACCATCATACACAGACATGCTGCATGGCCTCTGTTCTAACATTGACCTAAAACTTGACCCTAAACTGTTGCTCAGGGGCTAATGAAGGAGTCCACAAATTTTAGACGTGATCGCACAAGGCATACTACGAAATTCCATGGTAACAGCCCATGGTAACCATGGAAACGGCGTATGGAATTATGCATTCCACTGCCTTGGCAGACTAATAAAAACATTAGGACCTCACCACGATTGATGTGCCATGGTCAAAATTCACTTTGGACAGAGTTGCTAGCGCTCCGACAGGAGTATGTGCGGCCATTTTGACAATTGATAAAATTGCGCGTATGCAATGCACTGGACATAGCCTTGCATTTAGCGCCATTACTTTGCCTGACAAAGACCTCATCTCAACAATTGTTTCAAGAAATTTCTCAACCAAAAGCACTTTTGCAGCGCGATTTCTTGAGTCCTACCGGTAGGACGGCATGCAAGCTATCATTAATAGTAGCTCATGCGGTAACATTGCACGGCACTGACCAGCGGTAATGTCATCGCATGAGCTGATTGTAAAGTAACTGGTGGTGCTAGTGGATTTAAACGCGTAATACCGTAAACCGCCCAATATTCGCGTCACTAAATTTTCGCGATTTCTCAGAACCAGCGAGTTTGCGATGGCAAAAGTTCGCGAAGCACTGGGGCCGCTTACATACACCCACTGTTGAAATTAGATTTCACGATGATTGATATTCGCGTTACGCTCTTCTCGCGAAAATAGCGAACATCGATCTGTCGCGAATATTAGGCAGTTTACAGTGTGTAGCTCTTTGGTCCTCCTTTCTTCTTATAAATTGAGAGAAAAGCTCACAGTAAAATAGTTCCCTGTTTTTGGTAGCTGTCTAACACTCTGCCTTTATGCAGCGTTCGTTTGTGTTTCTCGCATCGGAGCATGCTAATAATGTATTGACCTGGTCTCAAAAGGCTTCGCTGTTCACTATTCATAGCGGTACATTGACCACTGGAAACAGTTTGTATTAGTCCGGCCACAGGAAGCATGTGCTGCCCGTGCGTAGTCGTTCTTGCTGCGATACGTTCTAACAGTATTGAGATGCCTTTTTGTTGGCTCTTCTGCCTGGATTTCATTGACAGATGCCTTAAGCCCATGGATCCATCCATGAGTGACATGCAAACTGTAAACATTATTATGATACTATCCAGTGGGGAAAGTCCCTACGAATCTCAATAGAGTCTTGAAATACACTTGCACATGTACACTGCACCTTTTAAAAACCGGCGGGGAAAGTCCCCTAAAACCCCATAGAGTCTTGAAATACACTTGCACGTGTACACTGCACCTTTGAAAACCGGCGGGGAAAGTCCCCTAAAACCCCATAGAGTCTTGAAATACACTTGCACATGTATACTTCACCTTTTAAAAACCGGCGGGGAAAGTCCCCTAAAACCCCATAGAGTCTTGAAATACACTTGCACATGTATACTGCACCTTTTAAAAACCGGCGGGGAAAGTCCCCTAAAACCCCATAGAGTCTTGAAATACACTTTCACATGTATACTGCACCTTTTAAAAACTGGCGGGGAAAGTCCCCTAAAACCCCATAGAGTCTTGAAATACACTTTCACATGTATACTGCACCTTTTAAAAACCGGCGGGGAAAGTCCCCTAAAACCCCATAGAGTCTTGAAATACACTTTCACATGTATACTGCACCTTTTAAAAACCGGCGGGGAAAGTCCCCTAAAACCCCATAGAGTCTTGAAATACACTTGCACATGTACACTGCACCTTTTAAAAACCGGCGGGGAAAGTCCCCTAAAAGAGTCTTGAAATACACTTGCACATGTACACTGCACCTTTGAAAAATCGACGGGGAAAGTCCCCCCCCCCCCATACACACACATAGTGACGTACGTATGCAACCAGTGCTTGTGTAGATATGCGCTGGGTCGGCACAGGTATCGCACTTCCTGCCGCTGAATCCCGCCTTGCACCAGCACTCTCCGCCACTAGGATTACACATCACGTTGATAGAACCGACCATGTTGCACTCACAAGCTAATAGCATGGTGAAAGATGGAACAGATCATGGTATACACATGCAGACACAGACACAGACACCGACACAGACACAGACAAACACACACACACACACACACACACGCACGTACGCACGCACGCACGCACGCGCGTACGCATGCACATATGCACAAGCATGCACGCGCGAGCGCGCGCACACGCACACACACACACACACACACACACACACATACACACACACACACACTATCTAAAAGTCTGATGGTTGCTCAATGTAGGAATCTGCGTAGCTGCAGCCGAGTTCATCCAAAGATTTCTTCTGTGCTTGCGCATTGCATTTTCTAACACATCAAGAGGGGGGGGGAGGGAGGGGAGAATGGTAGCGCCGAAGCCAATGCATAATATTGGTTTGAGTAGTGCACGTGGAGCTCTATACATGATACAGGTCTACCATCGTTAGTACGACATCGGTTACAAGAAAAAACCTCATCAGTAAAAAATGATATAAAAATCCCCTGGCGCCTGAAACGCGCACATTCAAGTCCGCATGGTAGATTGGCGTGGGTTCGAATCCCACCGCTGCCACCAATGTTGTAACTGACTTTTCTCCACCTGCTCCCAGTCCCGTGCCATCTCCACACTTACACAAAGGGACGACGATAACTATAAATGGTGCCGGATTGTAAAGGGACTCAACTGTACCGGTGTTCACCACATACTCAATGGTGTCCCCACTGCGCAAACATTCTTCTCTTAGGGGTCGTCGCAAACGTTTTCTGTCGTCCCTGAAACGAACATCGTTCATTTCGTACTCGGACCCCTCCCCTCCCTCTGAAACGAACACAGCTTGCTATGCTGGACGGCGAAAATCGCATGCATGTACATGTCTTATGTACAGTGTCGGTCGACTTGCGATTTTGGCTCGCACCCCCTCCCTCGCACCCCTCCCCCCCTCCCCCCCCCCCCACCAATGAATCATGTTCGTTTCAGGGACGACAAAAAACTTTTGCGACGACCCCTTAATGAAATCGTTGTGATTCATCAGGTTTAAATCTCGAACTTGGAGAAGAGAAGATGTTTTGCGCCACAGAGAGAACACTTTAAAAGGGTGTGTCCGAACCATGCGACACTAAGCCCAGCCTCTGCTGGTCTTGCTGGGAGTTTTCCAGGTGTCAGAGCACTTCCACCAGAGCACCTTAGTTCTTATGTGGAAGAGCCTACGCGGCGAGATATCACAGTCCGTCACACAACTGCTGACTCCGGAAATGACTAGGAGAAGCCCGCCTTCAGCAGCAGGACGGACTCGGCCTTCCAGTTGCAAGAATGAACGCTGGCAAGTCGGGGTATGCCTTCAGCGCTGCAGATAAACGGAACAGATTACCAGGAGACGTCCGCTCCCGAGCACAACGCTGGTGACCCTCAAAGCTGCAGTGGTAACTGACACGATCGGTTACTGAATGTGCCTGTTGTAATTCTTGCGCAATACCTGCAACAGTAGCCAATTGCCATGTTTGATACTGAATCCGCAGTATTGATCTCCAGCTGACTATCATATCCAGTGCATACAGTGACACACTTTACATACATGCACACAGTCATACACATGCCTTCACAGCTATGTCATGCTACGTGAAGCGAGACGCTACCGGCGGCCACCGTGGTAGACCCAAGACGACACTCGCCGCCACGGTCATCAAGGATCTCCAAGAAAAGAACATCAAGAATCAGTGGCGTGCCATGTTCTATTAGTAGCTGCTGCATTTTGTTCGCTCCGCTCAGTAACTATTGATGCTCTCTCTCCGTTCCTAACGTTCAAGCAGTAACCGCTGTATTTTGGCTGCTCAGTAACTATTAGTGCTTGCACTCCGTTTCCCACACGCGCACGCACACTAGTACACGCATGCGCGTACTCAGTCACATACACCCATCTCCATACACACCTCTATCCGGTTGTGCACTTTCATTTCTCTCGGGGTTTTTTCTTTTCCTTTTTTTCACAACCGTCACATGTAGCAGAGCTCAAAAGCGACAGAAGCGGAAAGGTTAGCGCTACATTGCTGCCCTGCACGCGAACTGTTCTGTAATGTCTCCTTACTTCACTTCTTTCGAAGGCGATAAGCCAGACCCACTGGGAAGATATTTCCATAGGTGGGACAGCAAAAAGAAAGTGAAAAAATAGAAAAAAGCTAAAAACCAAAGGGACAAGAAATAGGGGAAGGAAGAGGAAGAAAGGAAAGAACAACTTACTATTATTATTAGTACAAGTATCATTATTATTATTCATACACCTCTCTTTCAGCTCTTACCGTATTTCCCCCGATTGTAAGTCACACCTTTTTACACTTAACCTCAAGGGTAAAGAAGGGGGTGCAACTTACAATCGAGTGTGGCTCCTTGCTTATGTGAATGCATTGAGACGATTTGGTTACGACGTGAGAATGGCCTGCGACTTATAATCAAGTGCGCCTTATATTCGGGGAAATACGGTGTACCTGATCTCTTCACTACCTTGTTATTGGGAGGAAACTCCCGTTTGGATTTTGCTAAATACAACAAAAGTCATCATCATCATCAGACCTGATTGATGCAGGAATGTCTACAGCAGAACTTGCAAGTTTGTAAAAATATTGTTCGCAAGGTCGTCCTATAGTCAACTTTGCTAATATAATGACAATTCCGGGAATAACGACGGAATTTCCATGCCCAGAGCAAAGTCCCATCCAACTGTATTACATATGATGAGACTTCGGGTACAACGGCACTTCACGAAGACGGACACTTTTCTGATGCCCCGCCGAGTGTCATTAGAGAGGTTCTGCTATACGTGAAACGTAGAGAAATCACGTAGAGAGCAGGTGTCTGGGTTAGAGTCTACGGCTTCGCGTGTTTTTGGGTCCAGATTTCTACGCATAGATGAGGTTCTCTACGTTGTGGCACACGCAAAGAAAATGCGTACGGATCTGCTCGGTATCATTCGAGTGCAGGCAGAAAACTGCCGAATATGGAAGGGGAAATTCCCAGCACACATTCCACGTGACTTCTCTACGTGAAACGTAGAGCAGAACAGGTTTTCTTTACGTTACGGGAACGCGAAGAGAGTTCGCGTGATTCTTTGCGTTGCGTTCCCATAACGTAGAGCAGAACCTCATTATTATTATGCAAAGTTGACTGACTGTATAGCCAACTACAACTGCATGCTACATTGCTATGCGGTTGTGCTGTGCTAACGGTGGCTTACGTGTGCATATGTGCTGACGGTCGCTTACCTGTGCATACGCGCGTGGTCCGACTGCGGTGATAGTATATAGCGCACTGGTCACACTTGTCACCGATGTAACCCGGGCGACAGCTGCACGTGGCCAGCAACGGCGCGGCGGACAGCGAACAGTCGGCACTCGTGGAGCCCGCCGCGTCGCAGCCGCAGCGCACGCAGTCATTTCCGTCGTCGTAGTAACCTCCGCTGCAGGCCTCGCAGCGAAAGCCGGTGTACGGCGGCCGACAATGACACTGGGAGGTGACAGCATCGCAGCCTGTCGCGGTCGTACGCCCCGCAACGCAGGGACACACCGTGCAGGTACCGTCGCCACCGCTGTGGTTGCTAGGGCGATAGTAACCATTGCTGCAATGCTGGCATGCGGTGCCCATGGCGTGAGGCTTGCATTGGCAGGTACCGTTGTACGGGTCGCAGCCAGTGCTGGTGGAGTCTGTACAGGTCGTGCAGCGCTCGCAGTCCTGCGTGGTTTCGTTGAAACGATAGAACGGCGAACACACATTCTTCTCTGCAGTGTCAACACACATGGGGAGAGAGAGGGACAACGAGGGTGAGTGAGTGAGTGAGTAAGTGAGTAGGTGAGTAGAGAGAAGGGAAGAAGAGAGAGAGAGAGAGAGAGAGAGAGAGAGAGAGAGAGAGAGAGAGAGAGAGAGAGAGAGAGAGAGAAGAGAGAGAGAGAGAGAGAGGGAGGGAGGGAGGGAGGGAGGGAGGGAGGGGAGGGAGGGGAGAGAGATAGAGATAGAGATAGAGATAGAGAGAGAGAGAGAGAGAGAGAGAGAGAGAGAGAGAGAGAGAGAGAGAGAGAGAGAGAGAGAGAGAGAGAGAGAGAGAGAGAGGGTGAGAGAGAGAGAGGGGAGAGAGAAGAGAGAGAGAGAGAGAGAGAGAGAGAGAGAGAGAGAGAGAGAGAGAGAGAGAGAGAGAGAGAGGAGAGAGAGAGAGAGAGAGAGAGAGAGAGAGAGAGAGAGAGAGAGAGGGAGGAGAGAGAGAGAGGGAGAGGGAGAGAGAGAGAGAGAGAGAGAGGAAAAGAGAGTGAGATGCACGGTCATACAGACGGAGAAAAAAGGGCTCAAGCAAGGTTCAAGGAAGCTGCAACAGTGGAAGCTGCAACAGTGGAAGCAGTGTTGTTCCAGCGGTTGATGGGGTATGTCAAACCATTGCCATCAGGGTCGTTATAACTCTTAACAAACCCTTATAGAAAGGAAGGCTATTGTCATGTTGACCACCGCCACGAATAAACAACTCGTCCTTTGAGCCTACACTCAACACATCGTATTGTTTTATACTAGCCTGTATTGATACTTATTTTAAGCACTGAGAAGTTCTATTGTAGCCTCGTCATCTTTACTTCACCTCCGATCCACAAACACACGGACAGTCCTTGGCCACACACCACGGACGCTAGTTGTTTCCAAATGTTCGTATTGATACTTGTATGCAGGAGCGTCGGACATGGTACGGTCACTATGGTATTGAGCGCATCACATTTTGCCTTAGGTACCCCGTGGATCAATATAACACACTGATTGGGGCTCTAAATTACCAACATTTTCGTCTCAGCCACCCCTCCACACGAGTAAATTGTACTTCAGACGTCTGACCGTACCACACTAAAATACCTTCCGACGTCCCTGGTATGATGAGTTCAGGCTACTTGAACTCCAGTGGGAAAGTCTGTTCATGCAAACACATGAATGCCACCAACAACAATAGCGAGTGGCTACTACACTACACTCACCTGTATTGATGCAGACCTTGCCCGTTCCCGAGAAGCCCCTGTGACAGGAGCACAGGAACCCGGGCGTAGTATCGGCACACAGCGCGTTCTTTGAGCACGGCGATTGCAAACACTCGTTTATGTCCTCACACACGCCGCCTATTGGCTGATATCCGTGGGCGCACACACATGTGTAACTGCCCACGGTGTTGTTACATGATCGGCCTCTGCCTGTACAGGACGTCAGGCATTCGTCTGTGTCTGTACACACGGCAACAACAGGGCCGGCGGCCACAGTGTTGCTGATACTGCCGGTGATCCTGGTGGTGCTGCTACTGGTGGTGGTGGCTGTAGTGCTGCTGCTGGTACTGGTCGTGCTGAGATGATAACCGGGCTGACATGTACACGTATAGGAGCCGACGCTGTTACTGCAAATGCACTGCGGGTCACGACGAACCGCACTGCCGTCAAGGCATTCGTCAATGTCTGTTGCCATAGGAACGGAGCACATCGACAAAACAGAAATCAGAACATTGAGACAAAGAGTGGACATGTGCAGTACAGGAGGGGAGTGACACACAGAGATTGCATAGATACAGGGCCGGACAGAGTCAGAGAGGCAAGGATAGAAAGGGCTTTTTTCTTTTCTTTTCCTTTTTATTTGCAACAGGACACACACACAGCACTGCAGCACTGCAGCACCATAGCTTAAGCAGGTTAGTACATGGCGAAGAGTACACTTAATCAAGATCAAAACATGCTGCATGCCACGAGACGAGGGCAGTACCCGGGCGCATCTTACCAGAGCATTCGGTGCTGTTCCACACGTACCCCGCCACACACGCGCAGTGGTAACCTCCGATCGT
This sequence comes from Sycon ciliatum, assembly GCF_964019385.1. NCBI lineage: Eukaryota > Metazoa > Porifera > Calcarea > Leucosolenida > Sycettidae > Sycon > Sycon ciliatum. The sequence goes on from NC_088653.1 coordinate 16,126,018, forward strand.
GTTCGTACACGTATGTGCATTATTTCCGCACACGGCGGCCACTGATCCTCTGGAGCATTCGTCCACATCTGTGAATTAACAGAGAAGCAGAAGAATACAGAGGCAAACGGACTTAGGTGCTAAGTTGCAGTTCTCCCACAAGTTTGTCAGTGCAGTTCAAAGCTGATAGAAACTCGTCCATATGTTGATCCAGTATACTCGTACGAGAGAGCTTGGAAGCTCAGGGCCCTACGCTATGCTTTTTTGCCTTGATGACCTAGACAAAAAAAAGCATAGGGATGTTATAAATTCTTTAAAAAATTCCGTTTTTAAGACATAACCTGGGATTCGAACCCGCACTATCGCGCGCCCTGCATGCATCCCCGATACACTTCGCATACATACTAATTCTTCCAAGTTGCTTCACATTGTGATCTTGCATTTGAAAGCCCTATTTGAATATGCATTGTGGCCAGCCGTCTTTGATGGTACGGGACGGTATGGGATACGATCGAGGGTAATACGACACCGTCTCCCGTACCGTACCATCAAACACAGCTGGCCACATACAGCTGCCCGCAATATTCAAATAGGGCTTTCAAAAGCAAGATCATAACGTGAAGCAACTTGGAAGAATGGGTATGAATGCGAATTGTATGGGGGAATGCATGTAGGGCGATAGTGCGGGTTCGAATCCCAGGAAATGCCTGAAAAAAGGGGAATTGAAAAATGTATAACATCCCTATGCTTTTTTTGCCGTCAGATACGGGATAGCGCCAGGCGTGACACAAACAAACAAACAAACAAACAAACACACCAATACCAAATTAAAGCTGTGTGGACCCTGGCTAGCGCCAGACGTTACTGAAGTAACGTCTTCTGCATAGCTACGGGAATAAAATAAAATAGAAGTAGAATAAATTCACGGTTCGTTTGAGACTGGGCTGGGGACTGAGTTGTCTGCATTGGTAGGAACGCTACACCACCCTGTATGCTCGTATACTTAACTTCGGGAACAAAACTTCGTGACTGCGATCCACCTGCCTGAATTCCGGTCTGAAGAATCGAGCAATGTTCACTCCGAGTGATTTAAAAACGGTGCTGAGTATTTCGTACAACAGTGTGTTTCAACTTGCGTCTTATCCCTTCATCAATTATACAATCCTGATCGGCTACACACAGATCAGCTTCCCGTGGAAGAAACAAGAAAGTCAGTCCGTTCCCACCCTACAATCCACTAAACAGGCCACTGTGCTCAAGTACAAAACTATCCAGAGAAAGGGAGAAGAGAGAGAAGGAGGGCAAGAGAAAGGATGCTAGTTCACATTTGCGAAAACAACCACCAGTTCATTTTTACAGAAGGTATCCTCCAGACCCTGCGCTTAGGAGCTGCATCTGTTCCTTGATCCTAGAGGGCGGTGGCATTCCTGTGGATGCGGAAAACTAGGAAGCCGAGTCTCAAGCGATCCGTTAATTTTTTTTCTCCAGAACACTTCATAGAAGTTGAACTCAAGAGCATAAACAGAGATGTGCAGGCTGCAGCAACTGATAAACTGCTCAGGGCGTGACACCCACGTACAAAAAGGCGTGACACCCACGTACAAAAAGGCGTGAACCGCGCAAGCTAGTGAAAGGATGTCAACAATTACATACTAGTACTGGGTCTTGAACACGTGCAGCGCGAGGTAAAGTGGCGAGAAGTCGACAGTATGATTCAATGAACATTGGCCGTGCTGCCAGTAGTGGGGATAAGGAGTGACAACACCCACACCCTTGCATGTTTGCATCCCTGCACGTTGGCACTATTGTATCCTTGCGGGTTTTCACCCTTGAACATCTACACGCTCGCAGGTTTGCACACTTGGACGTTAGCTAGTTTGCACCCTTGAGCGCTGGTGACCTTGCTCACTCTTACACTTACACCTGTGCATGCTTGCACTCCTGTGTCTTTGTACCAAGCACACTTTTAAATGAATTCAACTCTCACTTTACAAATCTTGTAGGCACGTCCATAGAGTCACAGCTTATCTCCATTGGAAGTACACTGGATGTTTACTGCACTGTCTATTTCCCCCAACCCCCTTCCAGGACCAACTAATCACATGACCAAGGGATCACATGACCAAATGATCACATGACCAAATGATCACATGACCAAATGATCATATATTTGACCAAATGATCACAAGACCAAAATCATTGTAGGGAAATCCAGCAAAGCGAATGCCCAGAGCACAAGTTTGTTCGCAACTGCAGGCGCGTAGCACCGCTGCTGGCGGTGGTCCGGTTGAAGGGGGTCTGGGGTGTCCCCCGGGAAAATTTTGAAAACTTGGGTGCAAAATCCTGCATTCTGGGCACTTCTGGGCAAAAACGTGGTGAGGCCAAAGCCGGACCGGCCGGACCGGCCGCTACGCCCCTGAACTGGCGCTTAATTTCACAAAATTGTTCGTTGTATTTTATTATCGGTACATTCTGTGCATCTCTTTCATACCTAAAATGTCATAGCCACACACGCACTGAGTGACACTCATCATCCCATAGCAAACTGCCTCTTGCCTCTCTGTAGCTAAAATGTCAACAGCCGAACAAACACTGACACACCTAATCCAACAGATAACCGATTCTCTGGACCTAAAATTTCTGGTCATATCTCAAACGGTCCGTTGTCCTCGTGCCAACCATTTTGAGCACCTAAAAAAATTCACGGCTCTCGTTAGGCTCGGCTGGAGGCCGACTTTCCGCATCCGTAGGGACACCACCACCCGCTGTGGATTACCTTTGAGCACCTAGAATTTCTAAAAATGCATGGTGTGCTCTTACCCAGGCAAATGTTAGGGCCGCTCATCTCGTAACCGTCGACGCACGCGCACTCGTAGCGCCCGTGAAGGTTGTTACATGCCGTGTTGGGTTCCAGGCAGCGCGGAGAGCCGGTCGCACACTCGTCCACGTCTGCAGAACAGAAGGACAAGAGAGGTTACTATAGTTGGTGGACAAGCCATTAGTTAGCCACTCGGATTGGAATATCAAAAAAAGTTTTTTTCTTTTCTTTTTAGACCAAGAGTGGTACATATTGTTTGCAAAGATAGAAATTTATAGTAAAGAAAAAGGACGAAGAAACTACACGTTACTAGTACGCTATACTGTCCACTAACACCACCAGTTACTAAACAATCAGCTCATGCGATAACATTGCACGACACTGACCGACGGTACTGACGTTCTACAAGAAACTGGCTACCAGTGCACTAGTAACTTGTAGTTCCTTGGTCCTTTTTTCTTTGCTTTAAATTTATCCTCGGCTCTCCATCCGAGTGCAAAGGTAGAAATATTTACGATACTTTTCCAGACGTTTCGTTGTTCTGAACAACACCGTCAGCGGATAAAGAATGGACGGCTTTGGGTACGGCATGAGTTATAGTCAGACCTCGCTTAGCCGCACACATCCGTTTTCAAGAAAAATATCCGGATAGGCGGGGGAACCGGATACTCGAACACACATGCTGTATGTAAGCACGGCATATGCTGTAAATTGGTAACCAACAGCTTTCTTCCGGATGGCGAGGGATCCGGATAAACGAAGACCGGATAAGCGAGGTCTGACTGGAATAGGG
>NC_088653.1:16132807-16177807 GCF_964019385.1 Sycon ciliatum
TCTCTCTCTCTCTCTCTCTCTCTCTCTCTCTCTCTCTCTCTCTCTCTCTCTCTCTCTCTCTCTCTCTCTCTCTCTCAGGTCAAGTGGAAAAAGCAGTGGCGGATCCAGGGGGGGGGGGGGTTCCGGGGGTTCCATGGAACCCCCTAAATTTGCAAAGTGTGCGGCTGAGAAATATCGAAAAATATCATGTGTGCACAAAAGGACGTCCATCCGATCACAGTCAGTGCAGTCACCATGGTCACTGAGTCAAGGAGCACAGACTGTCAGGCAGTGCACTGCATGCGCGTGCGGTAGATCGATACTGTACGGATAGTACTTAGTAGTCTGTACTGGTGTTCACGTCCGTGATTTACAAACGGACACTGCAGCCAACATTGGGTGGTTGTTTCCTTTTTGATCTTTCGAAACGATCCAAACTTACCTCCATTGGCGCTGTCATTCACTGCTGGTCAGGATGGGTGTGGTGCGGTCAGTATTCCTTGGACAAGTTTTTTTGCAGAAGAGAAAGGATGTTCCGAGTACTGACACTCTTCAACGAACTTCGAACCGTACACGTAGAGTTCAAGCTCCTCAGAAGATGAGGGCTCCGACATCCAAGCAAAGTCAGTAACCTCTACCTGCTGCAGCATGCAGTAGTGACTAGTTGTTCCTCCGCAGGAACGGAGTGCTGTGCCAGCGATGTGTTTTAGATGACATTGAAAGGATTGTACCCCGTCGACACTGTTTCGCTGTTGTTGTTTCTGTCACTGAAGTGAAGACGATGCTCTTGTCCTGTGACTATAGAGCATTTCGCATCGTAAAAATGCCAAAATTTTCCGAAAGTACAAATGGACAGGGAAAGTAACTTAGTTGTCATTTCGGCATTCCTGGCTCTTAACGTACCCATGGCTTGCATATTCGATCTTTACAAGAAGTTGAAGGGGTCTTCAATCCCTCACTGAACCTGTGTGCCAGTCGATTGCATACATGTATAATTTAATTATGATTATGTGTCCGTACTAAAATTTACAATGTAGGGTAAGCAGCAGCATTTGGCCCTGTATACAGGTTTTCCATCGTCCACCACACCACAACTGCGCTCCGACTCAGTCTCCAGCGATGGTGGTGTGCTGTGGCAACATGTCGAGGCCGGCTGGAGAGCGCAGTTGTGGTGTGGTCGATGATAATATTATGTCCGTAGTGCGTTTTAAAAGCATGCGATTCCCACTAACACAATCGGATTGTCGTTATTACAAGTGTCAACCGCACATCTGATTCCATAATATTTTGGCTGTTCAATTTTGGCTCAACCGGAACCCCCCTGTAGAGATCTCTGGATCTGCCCCTGAAAAAGACTGCAACTTCTATGACTACCATTTGCATCTTTCTCTCAAAGCAATGAGTAACTTAGACTTATGTGGCCTAGGCCGCAAAAACCAGGGTTAGTTGATATTTGGCGAAAATCAGTTTTTTGATGGCTTTGAACTGTCCACTAAATGAGTGTGTCTATGGGCCAAATTTTGGAGCTCTGGGCACCTTCCAAGATGGTCAAAAGAATGCCCGAAATCATGGGTGAAGGTCGACAAAAATGATCAGCAAAAAGGCGAAAAGGAATGCAGTTACAGTTGGCTGAAACTCACTGCGCCGCATATGCAAGTCCCCTATCATTCACTGACCAGAAAAAGCCACTTCATAGCTGTGTGGTGTAGACCAGGCTGAATACTGTACAAGCAGAAATATTCGTCTGGAATTTAATTTCGTCTTTTTCGTCCAACAAGCCGCTGGACTAAATTATATGCCGGACTAATGTTGATTTGTCCAGCTTTTCAATACACTCTTATGATCCATGGACGAAATTTACAACCGGACGAACTCTCTTTCTTTGGAGTTGGACGCAATTATTGACCGACGAAATTTTCCGCCTCCACAGTTATTATTATTATTATTATTATTATGAACAGTTTCGCGTACTTGAGGACCAGCCTCTTTCCGCCTGTGTGTTCCTGAGCAATAGAAGGAGAGAAACAAAACTATACTATTATGATGATGACAAGGGAAGACATGGACTGCAAGGTACGGTTTACAAATCGACAATAAGCAAATAGCACTGAGAAGGATGGGCAACTTCTGTTTCGTCAGTGTTCACTGTGCGTTTTTCACGAAGGCCTTCCACACTTGCCTGTCGGATGCCTTCTGCCGGCGGCTCTGCAGATGCGGGCTCCTCTTGAGTGGCGTTTGTCTGTGGACGCAGTCTTGCTGGATCTGGGTGACTAAAGTAGTCAGAGGTCTTCCTGGCTTGGCTGTGTTCGGTGGATTGAAGTAGAGTGCCATGGCTTGTTGCGGTGGTGTGTCTTCGGGTAGGCGTAGGACATGTCCCAGCATGGTCATTCTTCGTCTGTGGACTTCCTCGGAGATGGGCTGGCTCTGACATCTCCGGTATAACTCGATGTTTGTGATACGATTGGGGTAATGTATGCCCAGTAGCGAGCGAAGCTGTTGCCTGTGGAACACGTCCAGCTTGTCACTGACTGCCTTTGTTGATCCCCACGTACAGCAATTGTACAATAGGGTCGGCAGAACATATGCGTTGTAGAGGCGAACTCTGCGAGCTTCTGAGACATGCTCCCTCCGCAGCCACAGAGTGTACATGTTCTTGAAGGCAATCGTTGCCCGCTGCTTTCGCCTTTGGATGTCTTCGTTAGTTGCCATGAGTGATCCCAGCTGCTTTACTGTTTTCCAATTTTCTGTTGTTGACGATACTGTGACCCATTCCGTCTTCTGGGTGTTTACGTACAGCGACCAGGATTCAAGGACCTTCGCAATGATCGGCAGTGCAGCTCGTAACCAGTCTAGACTTGTGCTGTAGTAGTTGACATCGTCAGCATACCTGCTCTCATGGGGTAGTAGTCTATCGCTTTCTGGACGGGGTGGCAGATATGGCCTCCACAGTAGTAGCGGTCAATTCATCAGCCTTGCAAGCTGTTGAATGGTGCAATCCCAGCACAAGTTGCTATGTCTAACATAGCTGTTCGCTATTATCGCTTCCGCGATGGGCAGGTCTGAGGTCTGAGGTGTGTGTGTGTTTGTGTGTATGTGTGTGTATGTGTGTGTATGTGTGTGTGTGTGTATGTGTGTGTATGTGTGTGTGTGTGTGTGTGTGCGTGCGCGTGTTTGTTCACGCAGATATCAACGAATGTGAGGTGGACCCGTCACAGTCTCCGTGCGCTCTCCAGAACGCTAAGTGCACAAACACCGCAGGCAGCTATACATGCCCGTGTAAAGCTGGTTTCCAGGGACCCAACTGCAACGGTATGTGTATGTAATGTGAGGAGATGTATGCAGCTACCAACTGGTGTATATTCAATAGCCAGTTGATCAGCAACATTTTTCATCAATTTGTTTATGTTAGAGCTGAACCGATACGCACACCCTGCTTGACGATAACCCCAAAGCTGTGTTTACACGACAACGCTGGGGGCGAAAACGCAACGAAATCCTTTCGGAACCATGGTTCATTTACACGGCACGCCGAGCAAAACGTAAAAGTTGTACACCAAAACGGAAGAAAACCAAAAACGCTGGCCAAGGTGGAAGAATTTGAAAACGGAAACGTTCTGCCGGATAAATTTGGGTGTGTAAACAGTCGAAACTTTGTGCTGGTCTCGTTTTCCGTCACGTTTGTTCGTTTTCGGCCGTTTACATGTATCCGACAATCCAAAAAATGGTTTTACAATTTCCGTCATGTGACGTGTGTTGCCGTGTGCCTGTTTTCAACCATTACTTGAGTGTGATTGGTGCTTCCACGGCAACACTTGGCATATGACGAACTTTGGCGGATCCTTTGCTATCGTGTAGACGCTTGAAAACGATACAAACGGAGACCACCTCGGATCGGCTTTGATCGTGTAAACGTACGAAAAAAGAAATGCAGGAATGAAAACGGAAAACTGGCCGTGCGTTGTCGTGTAAACGCAGCCTCAAATAGAGAAAGCGAAAAGGGACGTTATCCCGATTTTTGTGCGTTTTGAGTTATCAATAGATTCTTGTAGCCAGAAGATGTACAAAGCACATGAAAAAACCCGATTCAAAATCGATACACGGATAGCAAAGTTACGGGCATTTTCCACGATGCATCGCATATATCGCATTGTATTCCACGAAAATATCGCATACATTTTCATGGACAATCTTCATGCTGCGCAGCTTCGGAGGTACTACGTAGCCTGGGAAGGTTTGGGCACAGTCGTTACGACCTACAGTTCTGATTTTTGATCGCCAATGCGTAGAATGTTTGTCGATTTAGATAGGGTTTTCTTCCACGGGTGCGGTGCTGTATGTTACTGGATCTCCTATACACAGAGTGAATTTGCTCCAAAGAAGTCTCGTATCACCGAGAAACGCACAGTTTCAAAAGTTCCATCCGAACGTGACAGCCGGAAATCAGCTGATTGACTTCAAGTGCGATTGTCTCAAAATCAAGTGCCGCGGGATAACGTCCCTTTTTCGCTTGCGCTGGATTTTAGCAGAACAATTGATATATCGATATAATGATATTTGAAGCAGGGCATCTGGTTGTCATAGCCGCACGCGGCTGGCCCTCTGCGCATCAAGATAGAAGCCTCGATCATTGTCAACGTGACGTCGCAGCTTAAAGCCCGATTCACAATACAACTTTCTGCGACGCGACACGCGATTTGCGACAGTTGCGACAAGAAACTGCCTGTCGCGAGCTGTCGCAACCTGTCGCAAGCTGTCGCAATGCACCTGTCGCAGAAGTTGAAGAAAGTTCAACTTTTGCGACATGCGACACGCGACATACACAAATGGAGTACAGTTTCGACCCTGGATGCACGTGCAGTGCACGTGCATAGTACTACTTGTGCATGAGGATGTCGCAAACATGAAGAGTATTGTGAACCGTGTGTCGCTGTCGCAGCTCGTCGCATGTGTCGCAAGTCGCATGTCGCGTCGCAGAAAGTTGTATTGTGAATCGGCCTTAAAGCACAGCGCAACAAGGTCCTGTACGAGTTACGGTCAGAGATCAAGAAGAGATCAATATCCAAGCTGGAGTCAAGGGCTGCAGAAATAGAGACAATGAGAAATGATACGGCAAAGATGCATGCTGCAGTCAAGTCTCTAAGAAGGAAACCCACAGAGATCCACGTTCAGAACAGCGATGGCGCTCTGGTAAATCGTTCAGAGCAGAAAGCGGAACTTTAGTCGATCTCATGTAATAGGACAACACTGCCTGTTTGTTATTCGACGTTAAATAAACCAATCCAATCCAATATCAGGTCACTTTCAGACTCAGTTTTCTCACTCCAGTGCGGAACCCCTTCCGAGCAAGGGTGATGTGTTCGTTACACAGGTTACACAGTCGCAGGTCTGCAAAACCACGAGCAGGCTGAAGAATAGGCGTTCTCCAGGCCCTGATGGTGTCCACAATGAGCTACTGAAGTATGGTGTGTCCCCAGGCCTATCATCTCCCGTCACCAAGATCCTCCAGAGTTCACTAGAGTCATCGTCACCTGATCCTGCTGTCGGATCGGGGCTGCTTATACCCTTGCAGAAGCCAGGAAAGCCAAGAGGACCCTGCACAAGTCTACGCCCCATAGTCCTACTCAATGGTGTGCGCAAAATTCTCTCGGCCATCACTCTGGCAAGGATCTCCTCAGAGGTTGAGGACTACCTCCCTTCATCCCAGAGCGCATACCGACGGGGCCAGGCCACAACTGATGTGGTGTTCACTCTACGGATCCTCAGCGGCATTGCTGAGACGAAGCAATGGTCTCTGTAGAGGCTCGGCATAGATCTCTCGAAGGCCTTCGACACGCCACACCGCTCAGATCTCCTTAGCACGATTGTCAGCGTTGCTCCTACCATGCCGGATGTGCTACCCTTAGTCCACACTCTGCTGTCAGACACCACCACCCTCCAGGTAGGTGTGCAGGAAAAAACAGCACCCCCTTTTAGGTCGAACGTTGGCACATCACAGGGTGACAGTCTTAGTCCGATTCTGTTTACATGCTACTTTGAGAGTGCACTGCGAGGTATCAGATCTGACTCCCCTCCTGACGACATCCTACCACCTGAACTGCAGTATGCTGATGATCTAGATTTCATTGGAACTGATGAGCAAGAGCTAGATGACGTTCATGATCATTGTGGCGAGACCCTCCCAAGCCATAACCTCACCGTTAATACATCCAAAACTGAACGAACAAAGATATACCTGGCTGATGATCTGGAGGAGCGTGGTTCCGAAGCATGGAGAAATGCGAAGTCGCTGGGATCACGGCTAGGCTCAGCGCACGATGTCCAAGCCAGAAAGGCTCTAGCAACCCAGGCATTCTGTTCGTTGTATGCACTCTTCAAGCATCAATCTACCTCACTACTGCTTAGAGTTGCGCTGTACAATACCTATGTGAAGCCAGTGCTGTTGTACAACTGTGCGACATGGGGTCTCACAGATGCCACCACCAGAGGGATTGACACCTTTCATCGAAGGCATCTGAGGACAATGGCTGGCGTTAAGTTCCCAAGCACAATTACCAACAAGCATCTGTACGACATCTGCGGCTCAGCACCGATTTCGCTCGAGATTGACCAACGACGTTGGGAGTTCCTCGGTCACGTACTGAGAATGCAGAAGAGCTCTCCCCACAGCGCGTGTTAGAGTTTTCAGCCACCGCGAGCCTGCGCAGTCGACTGGGCCGACCCAGGACAACTCTCCTCTCAGCTCTTTCTCAGGACTGCCTAGCCCGACTCGGCATTTGCCTGGGTACGCTTAGAGGCCTTAATCAGCTGCGGCAGTTGGCAGGGGATAAATCACGGTGGAATGGCACCCCGTGGCACTCATCTTCCTCTGCCAAGCCGCGTCCTTGACTTATCTCCTGCAGGGTGAACATCATGCACGAACAGTCTACCGTCTTTCTGACATTGCCACTCGAACTTGACAATAGAAGCTGCTTTACGCAGCGTTATTTGCAATAATAATAATAATAATATTAATAATAATAATCCACTCAATCACTTCTTTTCTATCCTGAAGAGAAGGGAAAGAAAACGCTTGATAGAAAAGAAGTGTCTACTGAATTGAGTGGATTTGCGTCGTTGCATGCGAATACTTATTACGAAACTGTTTTCCCACCGCCTCCACACCGGATGGTGTGTCTGCGGGACCAGTGACTCGCTCTAGGGCGAGGTTAGCAGAGTCTTTATCGTCTCCGTCGTTGTCGTCATCGTCGTCGTCAGCGTCTTCCTCATCTCCCTCCTCCTCTTCATCAACATCAACAGCCATTGGAACGTCAAAGGGAGCATCATCGCAGCAGGCAGTGCCAGTAACGGACGTGCCTTTGGTACTGACATCTACATCGGCCTCGTCTGGATTGGCAGTAGCGGCAAGGAATGTCAGGTCGGTTACATTGTCACGTAATTCCAAAGTATGTACTGGTTCTAGTAGCGTTGTTAGGGTGTATGAATCTTCTATCGCCAACCATCTTGTTCAGAATAGTGATTGTCGTTCTAGTTATGCTGATGATTGCTTTTCTGTTTGGTCTCGTTCACGTAGTCAAAGGTATTTGCGTGTATTGGAGTCTATTTACATTTTTACCACTAAGCCGATTTTGTGTAGACAGAAAAAGAATTTGTTTACGTTGAAATTGTTTGTGAATTTAGATCAGTAGTTCTCGTTTGTGGTTGCATGGTAACTTTCTAGTGGTGAATTTATCGCATCTGTTGTCACCTGATATCGTTGAATGGTGTAATGTTTCTTTCAGCTCTCATTTTATCGCGCTAGTTAGGGTCTAAATTATTACTTGCATTGTGCGTATATATATTGAGTTAAGAGCTTTTGTTGATTTGCCAATAATCCTCTGATGAGATGGCGACGAAAACGTTTAGGAACAAGCTTCTTTATTTACATGAAAACAAGTTTTGCTTATGGTGTTTGTACTGAGTGCGCAGCTTACTCTATTTATTGCGTTGATTACATTTTTATCTCCACGGAAGCTTCTTAATAATAATAATAATAATAATAATAATAATAGTAGAAAGGAAAAGGACATATGGAAACGAGTTAAGAGTAACTCTCCACCACTGTAACTAGATACTATATACAGTCAGAAAGTGCAACAACTAGGCACAAAACTGACAGAGTACTGAGACATTCGACGTCCTGACACCTAGCTTCAACACATCTCCGTAGCGCTAACCGACAGCCTTCCAACTTGGAAGGTTCAAGGTTATGGAAAGACCAAAGAGGGGAAGGCAAGCGCAACGAAAACGAGCACAAGCTACAGTCCCAACGGAACAAAGAATGTCGATTGTCACTGGACGATGACGAGACCAGTAGGCGATTTGACAAAGCGGTCTAACTACGGAGATGTGTTGAAGCTAGGTGTCAGGACGTCGAATGTCTCAGTACTCTGTCAGTTTTGTGCCTAGTTGTTGCACTTTCTGACTGTATATAGTATCTAGTTACAGTGGTGGAGAGTTACTCTTAACTCGTTTCCATATGTCCTTTTCCTTTCTACTTTTATTATTGGCTCAATACCCGAGTTTCAAATAATAATAATAATAATAATAATAATCTTCACTAGTTTGAGGGAAAGAGACAAACGGGAAAAGTCTGAAGAAAAAATTGACTGTCACCACCAGGACTCGAACCAGGGACCCTAATAATAATAATAATAATAATAATAATAATTCCCAGTATGTACCGTAATTCCCCGAATATAAGTCACACTCAATTATAAGTCGCACCCCCATTTTCAGGTTTTAGCCAAATAGATTAGATGTATTGACTTCAGTAGTACCGTATTTCCTTGAACACCCGCCGCCCCTTGATTACCAGCCGACCTTGAATAAGCGCCGCCAGTTTATTTTAACTGAGGGTTTTTCGTACACAAGTGCAGAGCAGTTCACATTATTTATACGCAATTTCACAGCTACGAGATGACCTTCAGCTACGATGTCATACTCCTTCACATGCAGCTAGTGCTGCTCTCTGTTCGGACAAAGGACTCAAAGGCGATCTAAAGAAGGGAATAAATCGAACACGCCATGATGACGCCCTCTCACAGCATAACAAAGAGCAAGACGAGTTATTTTATCGACCACCAAAAAAGAAAATGGGACGCAAACAAAGTAAACGGATGAAATGCAAGACGCACTGAGGATTGTCAAATCTACAAAACCAAGAACTCAGATCGGAGAACTTGTCTAGGAGAAAGTGGACACTGACGCTATGAAAGAAACAAACGCAGAAAGAGAATTCAAACGGGAGAGAAAAAAACTTGCGCGTCGTTTTTTTTTATTGCATCCAAAATTTTCAGCGTCGACGTCTTCTTGAAGCCCCGGGCCTCTACTTCATTCTCGTCGGCATGAGGGACTGCTGCTGCTGAACATGCAACTAACTTGCTAGTCGAGCCTCAAGCTCCCTCGCCATGATATTCTTTCCAGCGCAACGGGAAAAGAAAAGAAGATGCACTAGCCTACAGTTTAGCTGGAGAACACAAGGTTCAATAGTGCGCATCGTATGTGAACTCTACCGCGGCATACAGCACGCACATTGTGACGTACAACTATATATTTTTCAGGGCCGCACCCGTTTTGCTAGTTTTGAATACAGGCCGCGGCGGCTGTTCAAGGAAATACGGTAATTCATGCTCAATTGTAAGTCGCACCCCCTTTTCGCCCTTGAATTTTAGTGTACAAAGGTGCGACTTCTACTCGGTGCAATACGGTAATGTAGTGGTGGGCGTGTCTCATGCCAGTGAGCAGTGCGGGCCGAACCCAGTACACGGTGCACGCAGCATCAACATCACTGTTGCTTGCAGTCTAGCACCTTAAACACGTGTATGCCCATGTTGTGGTAGCTATTGTTATATTAGACACCCTTAGCAAACAACGGTCACGCTATTTTGTTTTACGGTACTCGTACCCTTATCACCCAAATAGCGTTGAAGCTGCAGCGTAAAAACGTTATGGGGGCTGATTTATCGTTGTGACAAACGGTATGTTTTTTGGCCAAAATATTGCATAGTCCGTACGCATTTCACCTTGTATCGCGTATATGGTGACATAAATGGTTGTACCGCGCGAAGTAAAAGCTATTCTCGTGGCAACAGCGTACTAAAAATGGCGTGCATCTTGCTAAAGGTCGAACCCAAATCACGGTATTTTCCTCCTTACGGTAATACCGTTACAACATAACGTTTTTTGCTAAGGGTGTCTATTGTTAGTGGCAGCTAACGATAGTCGATAGTAGATTCGATACCTTCCTTAACCCTTTCAGTGCTAATGACGAGATATCTCGCTCTGTAAAGTGTGCCTGAACGGCGGATGACAAGATATCTCGCTCCGCTGCCCACGCAATAGTACCAAGTGCATATATCACTGTACAAACTGTCATAACTCATCTCAATGGTGGCCGATTTTCACAAAATTTAATGATATACCGTTTTTTTTTTTTTTTTTACTATGTTCACATACCCAACTCATAAATAATACAGAAGACAATGGTACTGAGACAAGGACAAACGTGACAACTACTGAGAAGGGGCTGCACTGAGGTGCAGCAGTGATGGTGGGGCATTGATGGCTCTGCCGACCTGAGGTCTCGGCATCACGGCCAGAAACACGCACCAAAAACAAAAGATAGAGCTGTAAGGGTCAGCAAAAATTAAAAGAAAGCAAGGGCAAGCAACAGCTAGTGCTAGTGCGCAGCACATTCGTAGCAATGGGAGTCGTTGACGGGGCACTAGAATGCAGGTGGGCCGACAGGCAGAATGTCCGTGGACCATCGCCAATCCTTTCGGCGGAGGTATTCGTTGATGTTGGACTTATACTTTTGAAGATTTTTGCGAGTTGGGGCGGAGTCTAGAAAAGCTGGCGGCAGGGAATTCCACAGCTGGATTGCACAATGTGGGAAGCTGCGGAGAATGGTGTCTGGTGCTTGACGCGGTAGCGGATTTCGTAGCTGGTAACTGTGGCCGGCGGCCATGCGGAGATAGTTTCGAGTGCGAGTGGCGTCACGGGGCTCAAGCCTTGGTGGGAGGACTGCTAGCAATTGAGTTGGACCGGTGATGAAATGCAGTTTGTAAGTGTATGTAAATGCAGCAACGTATCGCCGTAGGATGAGGCTCTGGAGCTCCGTCCCGGGACCAATGATGCGCAATGCACGGCGTTGGATGCTATCTAGGCGTGCAAGATGGGAGGGAGCAGCTCCCATCCAGGCGAGCGGAGCATACTCCAAAACGGGCCGTACAAACCCCTTGTACACCGTGAGGCGGCCTTCTCGGGAGAGATAGGGCGCAGCTCGCCGCAGGAGGCCCAAGCGCTGTTTGCCACGTATAGACACTGCGCGGATGTGCTCCGCGAAGGACAGCTTCGGATCAAAAGTCACCCCCAAGAGGCTTATTGTGGATGACTCTGGCACAGGGTTGCCTCCAAAGAAGAGAGAGGGCAAGGCTAGCCGCGCTTTTTGCAGCGTGACTGTCATAGCCTGGGATTTCGACGGCTCAAACGCTACACGCCATTCCTTGCCCCAGTCTGACAGACGATTGACGGTGTCTTGAAGCAAGGCAGCAGCAGTGGGGAGATCGTTACGGAGAAGAGTGTACAATGTCATATCGTCAGCATATGCTTCCAGCTGCGTGTTCCCAGCAAGGCATGTGTGTGTGTGTGTGTGTTTGCGTGTTTGCGTGCGTGCGTGCATGGGTGTGCGTGCGTGCGTGTGTGTGTGTATGTGTGTGTGTGTGTGTGTGTGTGTGTGTGTGTGTGTGTGTGTGTGTGTGTGTGTGTGTATGTGTGTGTACGTGTGTGTGGGTGTGTGTGTATGTATGTGTGTGTGTGTCTAGTGAAAAAAACTACAAAGTACACATGTATATTTAAACAACTTCTATGACCACCATTTGCATCTTTTCCTCAAACCAATAAGTAACTTATTATCGTGTGGCCTGATTTCTTTGTGATGCAGCTGTTGATTGCGGATCACCCGGCAACATCTCCAACGCTAAGCTGGCAAGTAGCGATGTAACCGTATATCCCACAGTCCTGGCAATAACGTGTAACGCTGGGTTTCGTGTTAACGCTTCGGTCAACGCCACTGTCAACATCACTACCCAGTGCACATCGAGTGGCACGTGGACACACGCCGGAAAGACAATTTGTATAGGTGAGTGCGCATGTGTGTGAGTGCGCATGTGTATGTGTGTTCTTGTGTGTGTGTGTGTGCGCGCGCGTGTGTGTGTGTGTGTGTGTGTGTGTGTGTGTGTGTGTGTTTGTGTGTGTGTGTTTGTGAGTGTGTGGGTGGGGTGTTCATGTTAGCTCTTGTGCACACTGCGCATGTTTGCAGATATACGTACTCGTGTGCTTGTGTGCGGGCATGTTTGTGAGGGTGTACACGCTTGCATGTGTGCCTGCATTGCCATCATCCATCCATGTGTGAATGTGCGTGTGCATGCATCTACTACAGGAATAGTGGAGATGTGTGAATGTGCGTGTGCATGCGTCTGCTACAGGGATAGTAGAGATGTGTGCATGTGCGTGTGCATGCATCTACTACAGGGATAGTGGAGATGTGTGGTTGTTTAACCAGTATGCTCTGCGTTCACTGCTACAGACGAGAATGAATGCAGTGGAAACTCTCACCGTTGTCATGACAATGCAATGTGCACAAACACATTTGGCAGTTACAATTGCACTTGCTCCACTGGATATGTAGGCAATGGAGCGCATTGTCAAGGTGAGTCACGCTCTGTGGTGAGTTTAACCCCTTGTAGGATTTATATCGAGTATAGGCGTCATAACCACCACCTCCACCCCAGCCGCCGCCACCGCCGCCACCACCACCATCACCCCTAAGCCCGTCGTCACACTACACTCACGGACTCCCGTGTACGTCTACGATGAAAAATCCAAAACAAGTGGACGTATCATCAAACAGGCACAGTTCTCGACCCGTACACAAGTTCACATCTTGGAGAAATTTCAAAAGTTCAAGCTCACGTACAAGGTCGCTTGGGAAAAAGACTAGGAGACTCGGATACGCACGTTCATCCGTTTTAGTTGTGTACTCCCTCCTCTGCTCCTGCCACCTCTATGTTTTCCGTTTCCTCTGCTCCCGTTTTCACCCCGTTCATGTATCATCATGACAACCGCCCCAAAAACTCCTTACGTGAACGTAGACGCGCCTCGCTTTGTACCGTAGTGTGATGGCCGCCTCAGGAATGTGTTTTTAGGAAGGAAACAAGGACCACAGTGAACTGCAATGTTATTGCACGAGTTACTTAACTGGTGGTGTTAGTGGACATTATAGCGTAACTCGTACTTCCTCCGTTAACAAAAACTTCGTGATGGATTTTGTTGGATATGAAAACGCTTAGAACAGGTCAAGAACAGTTTGTATCGACTGCAAATCACTGGACGAAGTTGATTCAGCCTATGTACAGCGTCTTTACAAGAGATACTGTTGGCGGAATGAGCAGAGAGCTCAGTTTGCGTCGCTTTCGCTCGATTCATTTTTGACCTGCGTCGCTGTCGTCATCTGCTGCAAGCGAGTCGTCATCTGCTGTATGCGAGTCGTCATCTCTCTCGAGTCGTTGTTTAGCTCGTTTCAGCCTTGCCTCGGCTTCTTTGATCACACTCCGCTTGATGTCGCCGTCGTTCAAGTAAGTTTGCTTTCAAGCTGCGTGATCCGCCGCGATGGCGATTACTCGTTTCCACCAGGGAGTCGTGAAAAATATTTTACGACTCCCTGGTTTCATCTTCGCTCTCCAGAACTCCGCGAAACGAGGAATAAAGGCACAGCCAAACTGATTCCATTTTCTCTAATGGATACCAGCACTGAACGCCACCGGCTAGCAAGTCCAGTCAACTTTCTTTAGCCATGAGACTCGCATCGGACTGCAGACTTCTGAAAGAATGCATGGTCATCAGCATTCGAATCTGGGCTTTGCGCAGGTTGAACAAGAACTTGAGTTCAGAACAATTTTCATTGAGCCGTGCGATTGGAGCAGCTCCTTGTTCACTCGCTCATTGTGTGGGCTCGCTGCTCCGTTTTATCGCTCTCTATCACTCTCCAACGTACTCAGTGCAAAAGTGGTAGAGAGGCCAAGCAGCGCAATATCCCCTTGGAGAAGTGGTATTTCAGTTTCGCTCGCCATGACTGCCATCACCTATGTTTATACAGCGCAACCATCGATTCCGCTCGGTTTGTTGTGAAAGGTCGCTTTCCTTGCATCGTACCTCTGTCATGGCATGCCAGGGAAGGCCAAGAAAGTGATTGCGACTCATTTCACGGCAGTTTGTGCCCAAATCAGCCCCTCAAAATTCCATCACGAAGTTTTTGTTAGCGGAGGATGTAGTTCATTGGTCCTCTTATCTTCCTATAAATTCTTGTCTCACCATCCGAGTCTAACTGAATGTCCACTGGACATAGAGCACTCTACGCAGCCCGGACCTTAGACAACTGTGAATGTGTTTTTCTGTATTTTTGCTAGACGTGAATGAATGCACGGTGTTCAGTCCGTGTTCCGTTGACGCTCAGTGCACTAACACGAATGGAAGTTACGCATGTGCGTGTAACACCGGCTATTCCGGCGACGGAGTGAACTGTGAAGGTACGGCGTCGTCTTGCTGCAGACAGTTCTTCCTAGAGAGGATGGTCATTCGCCTGTTGACCATAATATGGGTGGACAGTCATTTAAAGATTAAACTGGGCTCAGTCAATTTTGGCTATAGCGTACCCTTTTTTTGTTTTCCACGATTTTATCACCATACCGTATGTGTTACTACAAGCGATATCATCCGCACACGTACGTACGTGTGTGTGTGTGTGTGTGTGTGTGTGTGGGTGTGTGTGTGTGTCCCATATGGTGCAATGGTATGTGCAGCGATTTCCAATCGATAGGTTGTGGGTTCGATTCCCAACGATTATGGTCACACACGTCTTTCTTCTCTTTCTCAGACTCCTCCGGACTTTTCTTTCATTCTCCTGGGTGGTTACCAACAGCCAGTGCATGCCGGAGTATGTGCATGTGCATGTGGTGTGATGTGTGTGAGGAAAAAAATAAATAAAAAAGACCAAAAAGTAGGGATTCACTGGCCAGAAAAGCCACTTCATAGCTGTGTGGTGTAGACCTGGCTGAATAGTGGCGGTCAATTCTTCAGCCGTGCAATCTGTTGAATGGTGCAATCCCAGCACAAGCTGCTATGGCTTCTGCTGTAGCATCGCTATCATCGCCTCCGGCGATGGGCGTCCAATGGTCCAATGGTGTGTGTGTGTGTGTGTGTGTGTGTGTGTGTATTGTTGGCTAAATTAACTCTTGTGTAATCAATGATGCTAGTGACACTTAGATCAGATCCACTCTGATTTAGCCACCCACACTAGTAGCAAGTATTACCTTCACTGGGGGCAGGGGTAACTGCAGTTGGATCCCAGGACGGATACCCTGATGCCGTCAATCCTTTTTCTGCACCTTGTCCTCACCCACTTACTGAGGTGTGGTGAGCCCATAAGTGGGATCATTTTCAAGTCCACCCAGAGTTTTGGGGATTTCAGGGGGTGTCGGCCGTTGGGCGGTTCAATAGCCACTTGAGTCATCTTTCCAAGATTCCTTTTGAGTCTCTCTCCCCTCTCCCGGGGAGACCCACGTGACCAGTTTTGGCAGTGTGCAACAAGTACAAGTGTATTGTTGTTGTTTATGTTTCTGCACACGTGAACGTTTGTGCATATACATACATGTGCACTCGTGCGCGGGCATGCTTGTGAGGGTGTACATGCTTGCATGTGTGCCTGCATTGCCATCATCCATCCATGTGCATGTGTGCCTGCATTGCCATAAATCCATCGATGTGTGAATGTGCGTGTGCATGCATCTACTACAGGAATAGTGGAGATGTGTGGTTGTTTAACCAGTATGCTCTGCGTTCACTGCTACAGATGAGAATGAATGCAGTGGAAACTCTCACCGTTGTCATGACAATGCAATGTGCACAAACACATTTGGCAGTTACAATTGCACTTGCTCCACTGGATATGTAGGCAATGGAGCGCATTGTCAAGGTGAGTCACGCTCTGTGGTGAGTTTAACCCCTTGTAGGATTTATATAGAGTATAACCGGTGCATAGCATTGCTGTTGTTGTCGGTGGTCTCCCCAGGACAAATTTGAAATTAGGGCGCAAAATCCTGCATTCTGGACACTTTTGGCATTGAAATAAAAAAGCGGTCCATCCAAAGCCGGACCGGCCAGACCGGCTGCGGCGCCCCTGTATAGTCGTCATAACCACCACCTCCACATCCGCCCCCTCCGCGACCACCGCCACAACCAACACAACCAACAACATTACCATTACCACCGAAAGAGCCCCTTCTTGATTTTCTTTTCCCCAAATTGATGGTTTCTATTCCAACCGGATCTTTGTCAATGAAAGGCGATGGGGTGGAATCCCACCACGGCTTACCCTTTCAGTGCCAAGGGGGTCAGAAAAATTCAAATTTTTCTGAGTTGAGCCAAACTCAAATTTTTCATAGCTCAGCTGTATATCCACGGATCTTTACAAACGATGGCTCTCTGGAAAGATATCATGGCCAGACAGACAGCTGTGAAGAGAAAATGCAGCGAAAATAGTCTTCCTCGCGAGGGCGCCTGAGCGAAGTCCGTTTTCTGCATTTTCGTAGCATCTGCACTTTCTCACGCGCGCGATCGATCACAGTGCAGTCAACGTTCAACGCACGAAATTCGGACAAAGTTGGCCCAAAAGCCACTGAAAATCTCGATGTTTTGATACCCAATACGCATGGGTTGCCGCGAAAGAAATAGAGAAACCCGCGATGCGCATACGTCATGTTTTCTACGCGCGACAATTGTTTGTCCGAGCGCGCGCACTTCAGGCTTCGCCCTGGCGATATCTATCCCCACGGACACAAAGCGATGTGATGAGTCGATAGCCAAGGTCTTCCTGAACACGTAGAGTGGTCGTTTGTAACTCTCCTGTGTGTAGAAGTGGAGATACGAATTTATTTGTACACACATACTCATTCTGGGCGACTAAAGTCGCCCGTGGCACTGAGAGGGTTAATAGGAGAATAAATACCCTATTTCCACAAATAGTAGGCCGGTCTACTGTTTTTTCAACCTCGTCCTAACCCGGCCTTATAATCGAGGACGGTCTTGTATTCGAGATGGTCTTGCATTCGAGGACGGTCTTGTATTCGAGGACGGTCTTTTATTCTTTCAACCCAGTTTGACCCCCGTCTTCTATTTCTCGCCACACAGTTTTACCCCCGTTCTTCCATTTTCTTCTACACAGTTTGAGCACGGTCTTCTATTTTTTCCCACAGTTTGAGCACGGTCTTCTATTTTTAACACAAGAACAAAGACTCATTTAGTAGGCCCGGTCTTCTAATCGGAGACAGTCTTTTATTTTTTCAATCGCCCCCTGCCCCGGCCTTGTATACGAGGAAGGCGTTGTATACGAGGACGGCCTTTTATTTGCGGAAATACGGTAGATTGATGAAAAACTCTAGTGAGTGGGAAGAGGATAATGGAAAACTTGTAAACTTTTGCTCCTCTCTTTTCTCTTTTAATTATGAAAAAATGTAACGAAAAAGGGACTGGTAACACGCTGAACGTTTGCCATTGAATCTTTGCGGGGTTCCATACGCCTGATGGCGGGTAGAACTATACTGGAACAGCTAGCTTCGTGTGTACTGCTACAACGATTGTTCACGTCATTCGTCTGTGTCGGATTTAACAATGGTCATTCGGTTGGGCTTGCTTGCCAATTTGTGAAGCATCTTAGGGGCCCGCCCATAACAGGTCCCCGCCGGAATAAGTCCGATTGGTCAGGTTATCACACCAACCTTTTGGTGGTCACCAACAATGTGTTCTACTGTGGCCTACGTGTGTGGCCGCCATAACATACACAACGTATGTGTTGCGTATCGGTTTTATTAGAAGGAAAGACTTTTTCTAAATGTCAAGTCCGTGTGGGGTGGATATGTGGGGGAGAGTTGTGACTTTCGTTCCGTGAAACATTTCGCTATGGCCGGATGGCCCCTAAGCCCGTCGTCACGCTACGCTCACGGACTCCCGTTTACGTCTACGTCTACGATGATGAATCCAAAACGGGTGGACGTAGCATCACACAGGCACAGTTCTAGATCTATACACGCGCGGTCACGTTTTGGAGAAATTTCAAAAGTTCAAGCTCACGTACAAGGTCGTTTGGAAAAAAGACTGGGAGACTCAGATACTCACGTTCATCCATTATAGTTGTGTACTCCCTCCTCTGCTCCTGCCATGTCTATGTTTTCCGTTTCCTCTGCTCCCACTTTCAAACCGCACATGTATCATCATGACAACCGCCCCAACACTCCTTAGGCTAACGTAGACGCGCCGCGCTTTGTACCGTAGTGTGATGGCAGCCTCAAGAATGTGTGTTTGTAGGAAGGAAAAGACCAGTGAACTACAATGTTATCGCACGAGTTGATTGTCAAGTAACTGGTGGTGTTAGTGGACATTATAGCGTTACAGTGAAACCTTGTTAGGAAGAAGAACACTGATACGACAAATGTTTGCTTAAGAAGAACTAGTATTCGTAACACCATTGGATAAATCACTGTATATTCACTGGGTATAACATACGGATAAGAAGAACTCCCGTTATTGCGAACAAATATCATCGGTCCCTTGGTGTTCGTCCTAAAGAGGTTTGACTGTACTTGCAGTTCATTGGTCCTCATATCTTCCTATAAATTCTTGTCTCACCATCCGAGTCTAACTGAATGTCCACTGGACATAGAGCATTATACGCAGCCCGGACCTTAGACAACTGTCTAGGTGTTTTTCTGTATTTTTTCTAGACGTGAATGAATGCACGATGTTCAGTCCGTGTTCAGTCGACGCCCAGTGCACAAACACCGGTGGGAGTTACGCATGTGCGTGTAACACCGGCTATTCCGGCGACGGAGTGAACTGTGAAGGTACGGCGTCGTCTTGCTGCAGACAGTTCTTCCTAGAGAGGATGGTCATTCGCCTGTTGACCATAATTATATGGGTGGACAGTCATTTAAAGTTTAAACTGGGCATGGCCAATTTTGGCTATAGCGTATTCTTTTTTGTTTGCCACGATTTTATCACCATACCGGACGCGTTACTACAAGCGATATCATCCGCACGCATACGTGTCTGTGTGTGTGTGTGTGCGCGCCCGCGCGTGTGTTCATATGCGTGCGTGTGCGACCACGTCCACACATGGTCATGTGTGTGCATGTGTGTGCGTGCAAATGACACTGTGCTGTACAATGTACCGTGGACATGCGGTGTGTTCATGTGTTCATGTGTTCATGTGCTTATGCGTGTGTGTTTCAGTCTGGTGATGCAATTTTTGCTCGATGGTCGGTGTTTTGTTTTGTTGGGCCATTTCTAGTCTACACGTCTGGGTATTTGGTGGCTTTTGGATCATTTTCTGATCTCCTGACCTCCAACCGCTTTAGGAGCTGCATCTGCGCCTTGATCATTGAAGGATGGCGGTGTTTCTACAGATGCGGAAAACTCGGCCTCTAGCCAAGTCTCACGCGAACCGTGATTTTTTTCTTTTTCCGAGGGACATGGTGTAGTTTCAACGTACCGTACTTTCTGGTGTGTATTAAAGCCGCACTGGGGTGTATAAGCCGCGCTCCGGTTTTTGGTTATGGAATAGAGACGTCTGTCTTGGATTTCACCGTTCATTTCATTATTGTAGTGTAAACAGTATCGGTTTTTTAAACAAGAATTGTGAGTGTTTGAAATGCGGCGTATACTCCGGAAGATATAGTATACTTCAAATTCTCTTCTAATTCCCCATGCTCATCCAATGCTCTTCCACGATCGCTATCCACCCCTACATAAACCTGCCTGCAAAATTTTGTGTTGGCAAAGTCAGAAAGATCGACTTGCACACTTGCGTTGGTATTCTCAGACATGCTCTCTCCATTTAGGGAACTTCACTTCTCAACTCCAAACTCCAAAACGATCTCTTCACTGCGATTAAAATTAATTTTTTTACATTAGGCCATGGTAAAAAAACTAAAGTTGATTCTCAGGTCATGAGCCTGTGAAAATCGGTGCGAGCGAGCGATTTTTTATTGTATTTCCCACAAATTTTTTTATTTCCAAAGATAGGGTCACACCAAGAGTACATAACCAAGAGTGTGCAACTCCTATCTTGAGCTGCGATGGGTTCACCCACGGCGGAATTTTTTTATTGCGTCATTTGGCAGAAGCATGACGAAGTGGGTATGCTTTCCCGCGCTTGTTTTGTAAATACGGTGAGAGTTCGTCAGGTTCAAGACACATCGATCTGTCGTCCGTTGTTCTGCTTCCACTACCGGTATACCGTAGCTGTAATGTACAAATTCGTTGTACTTTGATCTCTGGCTACGTATGATGGCATCGGTGAGCCAAACCGCCGCCAAAAACTGATGTCATAAAAAATTCCGCCGTGGGCTGGGAGATCGTCGAGTTGCACACTCTTGGTTATGTACTCTTGGTCACACATATGTACGTCATGGTCACATGTTCATAATTATTACATTCAGGCCAGGGAGTAGAAAAATACAGGTGTTTTACTACTCCCTGATTCATGCCTTTCGCATTGACCGTTTTCATGCGCGCATATGCATGCATAGAAATAAAAAAAATCGTCGGTGCGCCGCCAAAAATCGGTGCGCGCGTACTTGAGAATCAAAGATAATTTTTACCATGGCCTTACACCAAATTTTCGGTCCTGACCCATCATCATCAGGCTAATACAATTGCAGACAATTAGAAAATGCTCTCTCCATTTTAACTGGGTTTTTTTGGCGTTGTGTGCTTTGCAGAGGTGAACGAGTGCATTGCTTTAAGTCCCAACCCGTGCTCCGTTGATGCTCAGTGCACAAACACTAATGGAAGTTACACATGTAAATGCGACAAAGGATTCTCTGGCAACGGAGTGAACTGCAAAGGTACGCAGCCGTCGTGTTTTTTATATATATATATATATTTTTTTACTAGCAAACGCAGCCCTATTAATAGTCAGGGAAAGAGGACAACTGAAGTGACACTGGACAACAAGAAAAAGGGGAGCAAGGGCGATTTGCTGATGTGGTTGGCGAGGCGCATCCGACCGGACGTCTCGGGGTCATAAGGTAGCCTAAGATCAGGCATCGATAATAATGCAGCCAGGGAGTGAGTGATGTGGGCAGTTCTTCCATGGAAAGACAGCCGACACAGTGAGCTAAGACCATGATTGAGATACGAGGTGGATCCGGTTCAAGTCCTACCTGGGAGCGGTTTTTCCAGCTGCACTGCTACCCACAGTCAACTGGGAACTTGTGGCCAGGCACAAGGGGTACACAGATGCAGCTAGTGGGGTTTCTCGGCGCTTGTGCCAGTGGTTGTGAGACTTACCCCCCTTCCCCCCCCCCCCCTACACACACACCCCCACCGATAGGCACTCCCTGAGTTCTCACCCAACGTTCTATGCTGCCACCCTAGACAAGTTGCAATGACATCACTGTACTTGTCACGAGTGCCGGACCGGTTTGGTTGGTCAGGTCAACACCGGACCAACTTTGTGGCTACCAACACATGTTCACTGGTGAGGAGGGCACACGTCCCCGTCATATTCCTTCATCTTTCTGTGAGAACCGGACCTATGGGACGGTGAGAAGGCAATCATGCCTGTGCAATTGGTGAAGGAAAATAAAAATCAACAACAACATATTATATACAAAGTATGAAAGACATTGGTACGACCGGACCAATTCATAACAAACATTTCTATAATAATAATTATACCGCTTGCATGTCTTTATCTCTATACATTTCCTCATAATTAATTTCCTTCATCTTTCTGTGAGAACCTTCTTGTGCAGTAAGCCTGCACACCCCGCATGTTTTTCGTGTGTGATGAAGGTCGGGGTGCACGGACAAATAAATCTAGACAAAGAACCGGACCTATGGGCCGGTAAGAAGGCAATCATGCCTGTGCAATTGGTTAAGTAAAATAAAAGTCAACAGCAACAATTGAAAAATGCTTCCGGTAGCCTTTTTCTACAGGGATACGTCCATCCTTGTTCATATCACTTCCAGCACATCAACAGCCGTGCAAGTTGAGGGTATGACAAAGCCCTTTCGGCCAGAGTTCCCGGAGCACTACTGCAGTGCTAGGCTGCATTGTTTAATTCTGGAAAGTTCAGCTGGTTCAATATGTTTAGGGTAAGAGAGCTTTGTTGGCGAATGTGCGCACATGCACACATGCTCGTGTGTGTGTGCTTACACTCAACGTGTGTGTGTGTGTGTGTGTGTGTGTGTGTGTGTACGTGCGTGCGTGCGTTTGTGTGGGTGCATTATTGTGTGTACTGCAGATATTGACGAATGCAGTGTGTACAACGGCAATTGTGATGCAAATGCAAACTGTGCTAACTCAGTCGGTAGCTACTCTTGCAACTGTAACGTAGGGTTTACCGGTAATGGCAACCAGTGTACAGGTATGTGTGAAGAGAATGTTCTAGCTGTGAGCTGCAAACCAGAGAGATGGAGAGAGAGAGAGAGAGAGAGAGAGAGAGAGAGAGAGAGAGAGAGAGAGAGCGCGAGAGCGAGAGCGCGAGAGCGAGAGAGAGAGCGAGGGAGAGAGAGCGCGAGAGAGAGAGAGAGAGAGAGAGAGAGAGAGAGAGAGAGAGAGAGAGAGAGAGAGAGAGAGAGAGAGAGAGAGAGAGAGAGAGAGAGAGAGAGAGAGAGAGAGAGAGAGAGAGAGAGAGAGAGGGAGAGGGAGAGGGAGAGGGAGAGGGAGAGGGAGAGGGAGAGGGAGAGGGAGAGGGAGAGGGAGAGGGAGAGGGAGAGGGAGAGGGAGAGGGAGAGGGAGAGGGAGAGGGAGAGGGAGAGGGAGAGGGAGAGGGAGAGGGAGAGGGAGAGGGAGAGAGGGAGAGGGAGAGGGAGAGGGAGAGGGAGAGGGAGAGGGAGAGGGAGAGGGAGAGGGAGAGGGAGAGGGAGAGGGAGAGGGAGAGGGAGAGGGAGAGGGAGAGGGAGAGGGAGAGGGAGAGGGAGAGAGAGAGAGAGAGAGAGAGAGAGAGAGGGGGGGGGGGTGAGAGAGAGGGGGGGGGGTGTGAGACAGACAGACGGACGGACGGAACGACCGACGCACCGAAAGACAGGCAGACAGACAGACAGACAGACAGACAGACAGACAGACAGACAGACAGACAGACAGACAGACAGACAGACAGACAGACAGACAGACAGACAGACAGACAGACAGACAGACAGACAGACTGGCAGAGAGACTGGCAGACAGATGGACGGACGGACGTACGTACAGATAGACAAACAGACACACACACACACCCACACCCACACACACACACACACCCACACACACACACACACACACACACACACACACACACACACACACACACACACAGAAAGATAGACTAAAAAAGAAAGAGAGAGAGAAATCTTCCCTTGCAGGCAATGAGCGCTGTAGTTGCATTGAAACACCTTGTTTGAATGCAATTATTGATTTGAATAAAAGCCTTGCCCTTGCATCGACTTCTGCGGAAACAAACATGGCTTTCATACGTGCCATGACGGTATTTTATGCAATTTAGGGGAACAACCTGTACGCCCTATTGCACTTTTACACTTCCCTGTAGGAACTCTATTGCTTTCGCTATTCTGTGTAAGAATGTGGTATTCGGAGTGTAAACTTGTCAGTTTCGGGGACCTGGCTGGTTTCCGTTGTAACTTAAAGTTAAGTGACCAATGTACCCTTCGCACACAGTCCACACTCCTGTACCTTTTTGATGAACATGCCTGTGTGTGTGTGTGTGTGTGTGTTTGTGCATGTGTTTGTGTGTGTGTGTTTGTGTGTGTTTGTGTGTTTGCGTGTGTGTGTGTGTTTGTGTGTGTGTGCGTGCACGTGCATGCATGTGTGTGTGTGTATGGGCGTGTGCACACGTGTGCGTATGTGCCTTCATCTGAGCAGACGTCGACTGCGGACCAGCGCCGATTACGAACGGTCGATTCACACCTGCCTCGCCCACGACATACAACAGCTTGCAAACCCCAATCTGCAACTCCGGCTTTGAACTCAAGCCGGCTTATGTGACATCGATTGTCTGTTTGAATAACGGATCATGGTCCAACTCTGTTGCGTGCATAGGTGAGTGCGTACAATGAGGCCCGGCCCCGGGGCGTCCACAGGTGGGAGGTTCACAGGGCCAAAGATTCGCTTTAATCTATTCCTGTGGACGGTCATGATAGTGGTCGGCCGGGATGAATGGACGCCAAGCCGTTGAATGGTGTAGACTAGGGGGGAGTGAACAACAGAGACTTGCCGCGGGCCATCCCAATACCGGAACAACTTAGGGCTGTCGCCAGCTTGGGGGTATCGGTACCGCCAAACAAACTGTCCTACCTTCAAAGCATCGGCATTTGCTTTGAGATCATAGTTGGTTTTAGCATGACGTTCAGCGGCGGATCCAGAGTTCAGCCGAGGGGAGGGCGCGGGTAATATTCATGACAGGGAACCCATGCAGTACATGTATTTTGTACACATTACGACATAGCGGCTATTTTACGTCATAAGCTTAGCGGTTATGTAGAATTACTATTATTTTTAGCACATGCACTCACTAGTGCACTCGCACTTGTTCAACCACTTCATTGAGGACTCTGGCTGGGCTGTAGTAGAACATAGATGCACTACATTGAATTGTGTAAAGATAGTGCTTCAAAGCTCAAGACATGCTGAGATCGAGAACATAATGGCAAAATAATAAAATATACGATTACTTGGATGGCCATGTCCAGCAGTAAGAATGGAGTATGTTGTGTCCTACCCCAGGTGGGTTCTACTCGGACTCATCCAGCTCGATCACACTCACACTCGAGGCCATTACACATTTCAGTACATCTCAAACACCATATCCGAAAAAGACCAAGCTCACGTGCGAGCATGCGCACTGCATACATATGGTCCATGTCCAGGACATGACAATTTCCCCCTCACTAGTTGAGGCGAAGCATCTAGAACTATGCAATAGTAAACATATCAACATACAATCTCAAAACTCACAACTGCCGAGACATAATATCTCATGATACACTATACACCATATATACACCATAAATATATAATTATATACAATATCCAGCAGAGTCCAAAATATATCATTTTAACTCCACAGACTAGAATAGGTCTATATGAACTGTGTGTTCTGAACGTCAATCCTTGGAACGAACTGGTCGAACAGTAGCGCGGGTTGACCGTCGTTCAGCTTGCGGTGACGACGTCTTGCTGTAGCTGGCACGTGAAGTGCTAACCGACGCAGACTCACTCATACCGGTTGTTGCTGAGATCGGCGCGCCTAGCTCCGCTGCCGTGACACTGGCGTCGTTGTTGCTGAGTGACGGCTGTGCCTGGGCTGTTAAACTTGCTCCACTCTGCTCAGACACCCCTGCATCGAACTGAGGGATTTGCCGAGGACGGAGCTGGTTGCGATGGCGTTTCCACATTGCATCACCGACTTGTATCTGATACGTCATCGGACTGAGAACAGCCATGACCACGGCTGGGGCCCACTTATCTCCTCCTTTGCCGAAATTCAAAGCCAGGACAGCTTGGCCGCACTGAAATTCCGGGGTCCCATTGCCATTCAGCAGATTTCTTCACCAGATTGTACAGAGGTACCATTATTGTTGCGAAATGAGGTATGAACCGTCGCAAGAAATTCGCCGTTCCAATGAATGATTGAAGCTCGATAACATTCAAAGGAGCCTTAGCGTCCCGCATTGCCTCAATCTTATCCGCTGTAGGAGCCACACCAGCACTAGAAATCGTGTGACCCAGGTAGGAAATCTCATCCATCATGAAATGAAACTTACTGGGATTAAGCTTCATCCCGACCTCCTGTAGGCGACGTAGTACCCTGATCAGGTTGTTGTGGTGTTCATCCTCATCCTTCCCAGTAATCAGGATGTCATCCACATAGACGATGCACCCAGGCAGATCTGCCAATATGGATTCCATTGTGCGTTGGAAAATTGCCACTGCCGAGTGAATGCCAAACGGCAATCTCACGTATTCATACAACCCCTTGTGAGTCGAGATTGTCGTGTACGGCCGAGAAGCTGGATCAAGCTCCAGTTGGTGATAGGCTTGGGAGAGATCCAATTTGGTGAATTTATCTCCCCCGGACAATTTCGCTAACATTTCCTCAATAGTAGGTAGCGGGTAGTGCAGTGGTTAGGCTCCCTACAGATTCATTCATAGGAACTCGTTCTAAGACCAGACTCACGCTTTACCATTCAATCTGCAATTGTATCGAATTGCAAACCTAAAGGAGTGCAGTTTTGCAGAATAACTTGTAAGAATTGATAATCTCAGTAGTAACATGGAAATCGTGGGCACAAGTTATGCGATCGAGTCCGCCAACTAAACCAGATTTTGAACAGATTTTGACATGCACACTGATCTAGATTGATAAATGAGTTTGATACTGTTGCAGAGTGGATGAGAAAGAGCGGGTCTGCTCTGAACTACTTCCTATAGCTATCTTTGTTTGGCCAACGAAGATGATGAATACAGTGCGCGGGACCAAAAAATCCTCAAACCCGATATTAGATTTTGTAGAAAATCCTCTAACCTGAAACCAGAAAGAAATTTCCCGAACTTGATACCGGAAGACAATTCCCAAAACCGATAATTGAAAAATTCCAAACCCGGTATCCCAAGAAAATTTCCCGAATCCGATACCAAATTGAAAGCATGGCAACCAGTGGATCGCAAGGTATGCGTTCACAGAGTTCACCAACTAAACCAGATTTTGAACAGTTGGCCTGGTGCACAATTTAGCACCAGTCGGATAACTTGTGCCCCACTGTCTTCTATGTTTTCAAGTTAA
Source organism: Sycon ciliatum (assembly GCF_964019385.1). NCBI lineage: Eukaryota > Metazoa > Porifera > Calcarea > Leucosolenida > Sycettidae > Sycon > Sycon ciliatum. The sequence goes on from NC_088653.1 coordinate 16,159,726, forward strand.
TTTAAAGTATTTCCTCAGCTCACCATCTGAGAGCCCGATAGAGAAAGAAAATTTCCCGAACCCGACACCGGACGAAAAAAAACTTAACCTGATACTGAAAAGAATTCCTGAACCCGACAAAAAAACCCCAATATGCATTGTGATTTTTGTGTGTGTACTGCAGATATTGACGAATGCAGTGTGAACAACGGCAATTGTGATGCAAATGCAAACTGTAGTAACTCAGTTGCTAGCTACTCTTGCACCTGTAGAGTAGGGTATACCGGTAATGGCAAGCAGTGTACAGGTATGTGTGAAGAAAATGTGCTGGTTGTGAGCTGTGAATGAGTGTGTGTGTGTTTGGGTGTGTGTGTGTGTGTGTGTGTGTATGTGTGTGTGTGTGTGTGAGTGTGTGTGTGTGTGTGTGCGTGTGAGTGTGTGTGTGTGTGTGTGTGTGTGTATTTGTGAGAGAGAGCACAGGTACGTGTGAAGATAATGTTGTAGTTGTGAGCTGTGAGAGCGCCTCAACAACCAAGTCATAGTGACCCCTGCATGGTGGTTGCGTCTGTCGATGCCACTGTGTATCTCTTTGTCAGTGTGTTTGTGTGTGTGTGTGCGTGGGTGTGTGTGTGTGTGCGTGTGCGTGTGCGTGTGCGTGTGTGCGTGCGTGCACGCATGCATATGTGTATGTCATATATTGGCTACAGACGTGAACGAATGCAAGGCAACACCAGGTGTGTGCCGCAAGAACTCCGACTGCGTCAACTCCATTGGCAGCTACGCCTGTCCTTGTTTGCCCGGATTTGGCTCGGTAAACCAGGAATGCCAGGGTGAGTCTGCCAGGTTTGTTACTAGTCATCCAGACCATTAAATCGTTGTTCTTTTTCCTTTCTTTGTTTCCTTCAACAACACTGCCCCACCGCCACCGGGAAAAGGAGAACGGGAGAACATGAAAAGGACAATAGGGAACAATGGGATGGTGTGTGGTACAGGGTGACCATGCTCTGTACGTGTGCATGGAGAATGAATTTTAAAACATGGAAATTGTGAGCACAAGTTCTGCGATCGAGTCCACCAACTAAACCAGATTTTGAACAGTCGGACGTGCACAATCTAGCACAAAACTGACAAGGAGTACTGAGACATTCCACGGCATTAAAGTCAGCTTGAGCACTGCTCGATAGCGCTCACCAGCGGCCTTCCAACTTGGAAGGTTCATGGAAGGTTCACGGTATAATAATTTATAATGAATTTTCTTGGAGATACCGCTGACTGACCCTGAGCTAAGAAAAGACAAGCTTCTGGCTCCGAGTTTACGATCAACATTTGCCCTGTTTTCACAAGCACTTCAGTTGCCTTCTCTTCACATGGATACAGACCACAGAAGAGGACACTAACCAGCACAATGCTTTATAAAACAATTCCCTTATTGGCCACAGGCCATCATGAGAATAAAAGATTTCAAACGATGTAAATGCAGTTAGTTAAACAACCAGAACTCCATGAAGGTTGAAGGCTTTTGACTCGGGTTTTTTTGCACACTGGGATCTGCTGGCAGCGTTAAAAATAGGTTAAAAGCAAGAGTACATAACCCCCCAGAGTGTGCAACGCCGATCCAGCTCTGTGTAGGGTCTTGGTCGAGCGGAATCGGATCTTCTGATGTCATGCGTACACTCCACACCAGTGCAAGGCCGGTCTCAAGGCAGGGCACCATTGTTTTTGATCGAAGAGTACCCGCGACTCCCCGGGTTCCCCTCAGGTTTGTACGGTATTATGACGCGAAGATCCGATTCCGCTCGACCAAAACCCTATGCAGAGCTGGATCAGGCGTTGCACACTCTGGGGGGTTATGTACTCTTGTTAAAACTAATCATGGGTCGTCCGTAAATATCGAAAATTTATCACGAAACGAATTATTTCGTTCAACCCAACCCCTCCCTCCCCGTCAGAATACTGGCATAAACTTCCTTTTTGGAACTGAGGCACGTTTGGTGGGCACTCTCACTACAGGCTGGCCACGAGCCCCCATTGGCTATCGTCATGTTAGCAGTCTTGTGCATAGGTTTCTGAATGAGAAATGCAAAACCGCTTGGTTGCATAGCGCGGAAGAAGAGCTCAGTGGACTAGTCTGGGATTTTGGCAGCTTTTTTTTAATTTTACAGTGAAACCTGTCTAGGACGACCGCTCAAGGAACCTTCAAAACGTGGCCTCTTTTACCAGGTATATTCTTGTCCAGGATTATTTGACTGGAAATAGCATCCATTGAACCAAGAGTACATGAAAACCAGAGTGTGCAGCTTGGGGCCTTTTCTACTATGGGTGTCTGTCACGGCGGAATTCCGTGATTACATCATATTTGGCGCAGATCTGAGGCGGGAAATGGCGGAGTGCGTACAACTGAGCTGCAGTTGTGCAGAAAGAGACCTGCTCGAATCCTGCTTGTACGCACTACATCACTAAAATGATGTAATCGCGGAATTCCGCCGTGACAGCAACCCATCCGAGCTGCACACTCTGGTTTTCATGTATTCTGGATTGATCATTATTTGTAGTGCCCCTATTGGACAGGTGGTCGCCTTATCCGAGTGGTCGCCTTGATAGGTTTTACTGTATTTGATTTCAATCAACTCGTGGTCCATGACCAATTGGCACACAAAGTGCGAGAGAGGGGTGATAGCCAACCAGGCTTCACTGCGGGACTAATTACTTCTTCACTGTTTTGTTTTCTTTCGTTTTGCTTATCATTGCACATACACACCCTCCTCACATGCACGCACATGCTGCACGCGCGCACACATTCACGCGCACACACATGCACGCACACACACACACACGTCAACACACATACACACACGTGAACACAGATGTGGATTACTGCCGCGTCATGCCACCGCCGTGTATACAGACGGCGGAATGCCTGGACGGGATACAGACCTTCACCTGCAGTTGCTCAAAGGGATACTCTGGCAATGGAAGCTACTGCGAAGGTCAGTGACCCTGCTTGGAAGCTTCCCTTTTAGAGAAGGTTCATCCAAAATCCCGCACCCCAATCTTTTGGTGTCTTGCACCTACAGTGCCAGATATCATGAAAACAGCAGCACATCCTGCGTTGTGTGACCCGTGCTATTCCTCATTGCCACAATCGAGGCTGGAAAAGTCAAATCTGGACTTAGAAATTTGGCCAGGTTTTGCGAAATTCGGGCAGGTTTATCATGCTAAATTTCATCAAGAGGCCCATGTTTTCGAATTTATAGTTGGTTTTGAGCCTGTAACGTTATTCGGTCAAAATTGGCCTTTCAAAAGTTAACGAGACTGCTCCAATTTCAGAACTTTTCAGTGCTCAAGATGATTGGGATGAGGGCAAAAGGCCAGGTTAGGTGGACAGAAATGTTTGGTCCAGAGAAGCAGTTCCATATTTGATGGTGCTCTTGTGTGTGTGTGTGTGTGTGTGTGTGTGTGTGTGTGCGCGTGTGCGTGTGCGTGTGCGTGTGCGAGCTCGCTCGTGCGCTCATGTGTGTGTGTGTGTGTGTGTGTGTGTGTGTGTGTGTGTGTGTGTGTGTGTGTGTGTGTGTGTGTGTGTGTGTGTGTGTGTGTGTGTGTGTGTGTGTGTGTGTGTGTGTGTGTGTGTGTGTGTGTGTGTGTGTGTGTGTGTGTGTGTGTGTGTGTGTGTGTGTGTGTGTGTGTGTGTGTGTGTGTGTGTGTGTGTGTGTGTGTGTGTGTGTGTGTGTGTGTGTGTGTGTGTGTGTGTGTGTGTGTGTGTGTGTGTGTGTGTGTGTGTGTGTGTGTGTGTGTGTGTGTGTGTGTGTGTGTGTGTGTGTGTGTGTGTGTGTGTGTGTGTGTGTGTGTGTGTGTGTACGAGTATGCGTGTGTCTGAGTGAGTCTGCATGTGTCCGTGCGTGTGTGTGTCTGCATGTGTATGTCTGCGTGTATATAGACGTAGACGAATGCTCGCTGGGCTCGTCGTCGTCGTCATTGTCGAGATACCAATGCCCGGTTAACTCCCACTGTAATAACACTGTCGGAGCATACACTTGTGTGTGTGATCCGGGATTCACCAAGAACACCCTTGGCCAGTGTGAAGGTGAGTTCAGGAGAATGGCTATAGTACGGACGCCGAAGGACGACCAGGCTAGAATATCATCAAGCACAGCATACCAATGTAGACATGGTGACTCAACTGTGCACAGACTATGACACATGAAAACAAGTACGGTCTCGGCTAGGAGGCTGACCCTCACCCCCAGTTCTTCGGCGACCGACACTACCGTACCACCCAGCATCTTTCTATCCTTTTCCTTTTATTTTCACTTTCTCTTTGGCTTCTTCCTTGTCATAAGCCGTTGACGGGGACTCCCACGATTGAGGCCAAGGCCAGTGAAGAATCCATAAATAAAAGTACAACTTACAAAAATGCTAACAGTGGGTGTCCTGGTTTACTGTGGGAGGTGCCCTAATATCTAGTCCACTGTAAAGTCAACAAATATGCGGCGCGCACTTTTTTCGGCTATTTTCGACCTGGGCACTTTCAGCCTTTTAAAAATTTAATTTGTTGCGGCTGAAATATCGTTTTAGCAAAGTTCAGTGTGACAGTGTATATACAGGCAGCAGCAGTGCAGCCTGTGCGGCCTACATGTGTTCTAACGTTAGCCCTGGGAGGCAGAAATCTGTAGACTTTAACAGACGCCATGCTGGCTCCCCTCAACCCCTGCATGGATGGGTCACATGATGTCGTCCATGTTGGTTCCAACTCCCCTCAAACCCTGCATCTGTGGGTCACATGACATCGGCCATGTTGGTTCCAACTCCACTCAAACCCTGCATCTGTGGGTCACATGACATCGGCCATGTTGGTTCCAACTCCACTCAAACCCTGCATCTATGGGTCACATGACATCGGCCATGTTGGTTCCAACTCCACTCAAACCCTGCATCTGTGGGTCACATGACATCGGCCATGTTGGTTCCAACTCCACTCAAACCCTACATCTGTGGGTCACATGACATCAGCCATGTTGGTTCCAACTCCACTCAAACCCTGCATCTGTGGGTCACATGACATCGGCCATGTTGGTTCCAACTCCACTCAAACCCTGCATCTGTGGGTGACATGACATCGCACATGTTGGTTCCAACTCCACTCAAACCCAGCATCTATGGGTCACATTATGTCGGCCATGTTGGTTCCACTGTCCACTCACCCTGTGATCACTTTCTGCACAAATTTATTCACATGACAAAGATGTGAAGCCAAATCTTTTCAGCTTTTTCCTCGAAGATGAGACCGACCATTTGCTTCAGCTGAGCATCGGCACCAGGCTCTGTCTCCAAATAATTATTATGGTTGTGCGCTATGCTGCATGTACATGCATCTCTTTCCTCCGTATAATTATATTCTTGGTCATATGCTGTCTGATGAACGTTTCACACGAAACTCCCGAGTATTAAACAGCGGAAAAAGATTTGTTTGCTTCATTGCTGTGTGCTGCATGTATTTCTTTCCGCAATGCGTGCAGACATAGATGAATGCCAGGCTGGTGTGTCGGCCGTCTGCGGCGCAAACGCTCTCGCCTGCACGGACACGGCCGGTTCGTTTAGCTGCACGTGCCGCTCGGGATATCGCTGGACCGGCAGAGCATGCGACGGTAATCAGACTGCTGTTGCTGCTGTTGTGCTGTGTGCACTGTGCACGGTGCATGGCTGTTTAGTTCCCGAACCAAGCTAATTATTTGTTATGGAGGAGCAGAACACAATTCAAGTGCTGAAAACAATTGCATGAAAGGAAGAATGTGATAAGTAAATTGCAACCCTACTCAAATACAACAATATTCGATGAAGCGAGTGCTATCGAAATACCGCGTACTGAAGCCATGCACGATCACTGCTGTAGTAGCTAATGTCACTGTGCCACAGTGTGTATAGACATCTGGTTTAAAAAAAAAACGTTAAGCCAGATCTGTGATTACTTTGTGCATAGAAATTTCCATTTTGGGTTTTGTTATCCAATTGCATAGAAATCTATAATATGAGAAAAGTTGGGGAAATTGCCTGAGCGATATCCCGAAGAAATTTCTGAAAAAGCTCAAGCCGCAAAATTTGAATTTCGAAAAAGAAGGTGTCAGCTCCGAAGCTATCCACACAGTCAAGTAAGCCAATTGGGTAACCGAACGTTTTCGTTCCTTTCTCATCATGGGTAAGTACAGGGAATAATGGAAAAATGGAAAATACAGCAACTTATAGAGCTACAGCAAAAGCATAAATTGAGGACCTCACGCTTTACGAAATTTGAATTCTTCGAAAATGTCTAGAGGCTTATAAACCTTATGCTTTTAAAACCTACTATAGACTTCTATTGAACGCAGGATTTCCGTCAAACCATGTATTCCTCTGTATGTCAACAATAGAGCTAGGCTCACGAGACAGGCTTTGATATGATTTTTCTTGTAAACTTCTCAAGTGCAGTTTGGAGCCAAAAGTGTTTTGCATGATTGTGACTAGTGCTATCTCCGCTCCCTGAACATTGTTTTCACGTTTTTCTCATTTTGTTCTTGTGCCCTGTTCTTATGGCAACAGACATTGACGAATGCCTTGACGGCAGTGCGGTGAGCCGTGACCCGCAGTGCATTTGCAGTAACAGCGTCGGCTCCTACACGTGTAAATGTCAGCCCGGTTATCACCTCAGCACCAATACCAGCACCATCACCACAGCCACCACCAGCTCCAGCAGGACTGTGACCGCCGGCCCTGCTGTTGCCAAGTGCATAGACACAGACGAATGCCTGACGTACTGTACTGACAGAAGCATGTCATGCTTCAACACGGTGGGCAGTTTTTCATGTCTGTGCGCTGACGGATATCAGCAAGGGGGCAGCGAGTGTGTGAATATAAACGAGTGTTTACAATCGCCGTGTTCAAAGAACGCTATGTGTGCCGATACCACACCTGGATTCCTGTGCACCTGTCACACGGGGTACACCGGGAATGGAAAGGTCTGCGTGACAGGTAAGTGGACATTCTAGACTCGCAATTGCAATCGTCACGTGACCAACACGGAATGTTGAGTCGATGGGCAGGGGTAGTGTCACACATGGTATGACCAGTATGACCATGCTCGCACCACTTCTCATCCAGGATGGTCCGCCCAGAGCACCTTGTGGAGCGCTACAACGTGTCCTGTTGGCCGAAAAATCCGATTTTCCCCTGGGGAGATCCCCCGAACCCCAGTTGTACAACTCCCAACTGCCCTGTGGTGCCCCTGGATGTAATCATGGATAAAAAAAGAAAGGACAAAATGTTTCGAGTTATAGGGGATTCACACGACTGGCAAACTCACATGTGTGGTACTCTTTTTACTCGTGTGACCGTAGCGCGTGCAAAATCTTGGTAAACTGGATCGGGGATCCTAGGCCCACGTTTGTGCTTTGCGCGCGCATGTAAAAACAGCGAGAGTACTTGAGTATGGTACTCAAGTTACATGAGCACGCAGACGGATGCGAGATTTGCACGGGTCTGTTGTCGTGTGAATCCGATGGGCAGCCCGGTGTCCACTTTTATACAAACGTGTTTTCGTTCATTTTCACATCGTGTGAATACCCTATCATGACCAACTGTCCTCCAAGTTGACCAGATAATGCGCAAACCAGCGAGTGTGACAACACGGCGCACAACTGACAGGGAGTGCTGAGACATTCAATAACTTCATGTCTCATGCCTCATGCCTCAGTGCTCCCTGTCAGTTGTGTACCTGTTGTCGCACTCTCTTATTATCTGGTTAAATTGGTGGCCAGTTGGTCATAACTCGTAACGTGTTGTCCTCCCTTTATTTCCTGATGTGCCGAAAATTATTGCCTGGTGAAAAAATTGCCCTCCCCCCCCCCCCCCCCCCGATTGTTATTCGAATCTGTTGTCGTTTCAGACACAGAGACAAGAGTGTTTGTGTGGAGAAATGGGAGAGAGAGAGAGAGTGTGTGTGCGTGTGCTTGTGCCGTGTATGCATGTGAGGTGTGTGTGTGTCTGTGTGTGTGAGAGACACACAGAGAGAGCGAGAGAGAGTGAGAGAGAGAGAGAGAGAGAGAGAGAGAGAGAGAGAGAGAGAGAGAGAGAGAGAGAGAGAGAGGCAAGAGTTTCCAGGTTTTCACTTCAGGGAAAATTAACACGTGCGCTGTCTCCAGCCCACCTGTTACAGAACGCGAAGAGCGAAAGAGATTTTGAAACGCTGCGCTCCAAAAATAGAACATTCGGCTCCGGCCGTGTCTACTCGGCTCCACCCTGAATCGACTCTCGTAGATACTTGGCTCCGCCAATATTCTGCTCTGGCACTGTCTACTCATCTCTCTCCGTAGCCTCTCGCTGCGCTGGCCGGCACTCCCCCGTACCGCAAGTTGCTGTGTGTTGTAGTTAATGTGTGTATGTGTGTGTGTGTGCGTGTGTATGTGTGTGCAGACACGATAACCTGCAGTGCCTTGGAGAGGTATGAGCCGGCATCGGGCAAGTGCACTGCCTGCACCTGCGACCAGGCCGGCACGCTGTCCTGCGACACGTTCAACGGCTCGTGCAGTTGCCGCGCCAACGCCCAGGGCGCCGCTTGCGACCAGTGCATAGCGGGTCACTATCGCCGGGACGACCAGGCCGCGGACCAGTGCCCGTCGTGCGGTTGTCCTGGCGACCGAACGACGTCATCGGTGTGTGATCAGAGTACCTCCCAGTGCCACTGCCTGCCGGCGTACGCCGGTTTCCGCTGCGACTCGTGCAACCGTGGCTTCTACAACCGGAGTAACGTGTGCGTTTCGTGCGCGTGCAACGCGCTGGGATCGGTGGAAACAGCGTGCCATGCGAGCACGGGACGATGCCAGTGCAAGCAAGGGTACACCGGAGAGAAGTGCGACCAGTGTGTGGTCGGGTTTTATCGCCTGACAAATGGCGTGTGTGCAGGTGAGTCGGCATAATCGTCTAAAGCGTAAGGTAAACAGGGATTGTTTGTCCCAAACCGCGTGTTGTGTATTTTGTGATGTACCCTGCCATTTCTTCATCATCACACTATTGACAGTCTAGCCACACAGTTGGACGAGAAGATGAGTTGGCATACTCGCCTAGAACTTGACGTATACAAGGGGTTTTGTTGAGTCCCGAACTGTATACTATGCATCGTGCCTTGTACCCGCCATTTCGTTATAATATTTAGAATCTAGCAATTAATGATGCACTCCTATCAAAATGACATATTCTCTATGCCTCGTTTCATACCTTTCGTCTACCTCCCTGCCTCTCTCTCTCTCACTCTCTCTCTCTCTCTCTCTCTCTCTCTCTCACTCTCCCTCTCTCTCACCACCTCTGTTTCCGTCGCTCTGTCTTGCTTCATCTCACTATATCCTTCACGTAACTGTCTTCCAGATTGTCAATGTGTCACAGCCAATACCTCTCAGCCAGGCTGCAACTCCTCGGGGCAATGCTATTGTGACGCAAGCAGTGGAAGGAAGTGTGATATCTGTCCCCATGCCCGCCAGTACCTAACTCAGTCAGGATGTACAGGTATGTGCATCATCTATGTGGGTGAAGCAGCCTCGATGATACACAGTATTTTCCGGGGTATGAGTCGCACGAGGATATAAGCCGCACCCATATGTTTTGAGGTTGGTTGCTCCAACGCGGAGCACACGCTTCTTGCCGAACTTTACACTTGACTGACTCACGACTGCCATCCGGAGCACACTAGGAGCACGTCGCACCCCATATTTTTTTTTGTCACGAAATATAGGCATCCTGCCTGTTTTATGTTGACCACCTTTAATTTTTGACGATTGTTGTATAAGGCTTTTCTTGGTTTAATCACCGATGTGCTGCTTATACTCCGGAAAATACGGTAAGCGACAATGTCTATTTCTTCCAAACTTTTATCAAACACGACCTAATTTCCAATTTCACTCAAAATTTGCTTTTTTGCCCCTGGCCTGGGTGGACCTCATTCACCCCCTATAGCACTTTTCATTTAAGGTATGTACACAAGAATGTTCGCTGAGCCTTCGCATACTGAAGAAACAGATGAAGCACATGTGTACTTCGAAGTACTAAATATGAGATGCGGTGATCATTTGAGGTGCCTAAGGTCGATCTTGATGTCTCCGTTTTTTCAATGTGTGTCTACGTGTCTGCATGTATTTGTGCTTTTGTGTGCATGTGTGCGTGCATGCTTGCGTGTATGCATGGGCCCTATGTGCACTATGCGCCCTGCGCGTTCGTCACTAGACGATACCGACTTTCCGTCCATCGACCAGAAAGTACCGTTTGGAGCGTCGTCTAGCTATGAAATACCTATCATACCTATACCTGTTGGTCAGCAAAGAACACTTCAATCTAGTGTGCATGTAAGTTTTACAACAGCAATTTACTACTACATTTGAGAAGTTCCGCATAACGTAAATACTTTAATAAAAAACGTAGTAGATCTACGGAAAGTCTTACGTAAACTGCATGCGCATCTGTGTTCCGCCATACGGAGTTTTCAAATCACGCAGCTGCCCTTGGCAACTTCGAATGCGGCACTGTACGCCCGTATCGACCTGGGAGAGAGTCATACATTCGTACCCCAATCCACCAATACGGAGCAGGTACGTTATCAGAGCCTTATCGACGTGCTCTCCGTAGACAACTTTCCGTTATTGGAGTGCAAACTCGCGAATTCACGGGTTTTTCCGGCCGACTAACGTAAAGTTGCTCAACTTTACGTAGTGCGGAATCTCCCTAATGTATCACCTTGGTGTTGTCCTTCCCTTTTTTCCTTTTTTTCTTTTTGGGTTTTTTGATCACAGGATTGAACTTTGAAGCTTCAGTGGCCATCCGGCATAATATCGATAATTTCGAAAAGATTGCGAAAGGTTTAGTTTTGACCCTCCCCTGAACGAGAACTACATTGACTTGACAGCTAGAATTGATTGATGTTTTAGCTATCAGCATGTAAAGGTAGACATCACCCTATTCAGAATCCAAAGCACATTTTAGGATTTGAAGGGTCCAAAACATCAGATTTTACACTCTCTATTCTTTATCCACAGACGATGCCGTTTAGAACGACGAAACGTCTGGAAAAGTATCGTAAGAATATTCCGTCTTTGTTAGTCAATGTATCACTGTTGGTCTAAAAGAGAGAGAGGATTTTATTGTTTAATTTGTTGTCTTCTATCAATCCTTCAGGTGCACAAGAACGGCTTCCTATCGTTCTCCAAGTTTACCGGTCGCTTTGCTGACCCCTCGCAGCTAACGGACGCAACAAAGATGGTAGCAGCGATGTGGACAGACTTGGAGGATATGCCGTCGGATGACGATGTAGCATCATCTGTACACTTTAGGCTGTACACGAACGTGTCGGATATCAACGCCACTGCTATTCCGTCGGCCGCTCGCCTTCCAGCACCTGCGGGATCAGCCGCGTTCGAGCCGACGTATGCCATTGTGGTGCAGTGGAAAGGCGTGCGACCATCCAAAGACTCGGCACACGTGAGTGGTTGAGTTCTCTGGGTTTGTGTGCTTGATCATATTTTCGCCATGTTCTGTGTTCATGGTTTCTGGCGTGCACCATCCAAATGGGGCACAGGAGGTGCGGCAATGGCTTGGCGCCGAAATGTCATTTGGAGGGGCCGAAGATTCTAATTCAAATTCCTGTAGCACTGGTGAAGGGAATGAGAAATGATGAAGACGTGAGGGGATTTAACCAATCGACAAGGAGACAATAGTCGTAAAATGGCAATAAATAAGATCAAGCACAATTGTGCACTCATATTTATATATAAACAACAGCAAAAAATGTTCCACTGATGAAAGTCACCAGAAAACGTTATGGAACTTAACTTTCTTTTTTTGCTGTTGTTATGTGTGCACAATTTATCTTATTTATTGCCATTTTACGTGGGGGGGGGGGGATACACATGTTTTGGTTCCCTTATCCGAACATACTCCTCATCCAAACTCCCTGGAGACCCCGAGGGGTGCGGATAATCGGCACTCCACTGTACCACATCAGGGTCGTGTGGCAATCCGCACAGCTGCAGCTCTGTGTGTATGACATAAAGCAGTGCATCAGAACCGTGCTCACGCATTCACACACCTGCCGATAATGCTCTGAATACGTGTTAGAGCCAGGTGTTGTCTGTGTGAGCTGTAACTGTACGGACAACTAGCGCCCGGATGCATGCACACGTCAACCTTCCCATGTATCTAATCTCGAACCGTCCTTCTTTCCCAGTTACACCCCCTCCCCTCCTACACACACACACACACACACACACACACACACACACACACACACACACACACACATACACACCTACACACACACACCTACACCCCCCCCCCCCCACACACACACACATACACACACACACACATGCACACACATGCACACACAGACACACACACAAGCACACACGCACACACACACACACACACACACACACACACACACACACACACACACAGCACATGTTTCTGTGGTGCACTTGCCATATCCTGGATGTACATTATTACGTGTAATGTCCTCCAAACTACACTCTTCTGGTTGGAATGACACAGTTCCCTAGTAGTTTTGGAGAGGACCGGTGATTTTCTCTATAATGTGCCCACCTAACATTTAGAAGACCTCTGATTGGTTTTTGCGGTTGTTGTCCCGTGATCAATGTGTCCTGTCCTGCAGCGTAACAGCTTTCAGGTGTCGATACTGACGGACGGCTGCGAGTCCCACGCCACGCTCTATTATCCGCCACATGCCACCACGTTTGTCGGTACCCAGCCGCAGCTACCCGTGATCGGCGCCTGGACGGCGCCCCGCAACCTGTCGGGTCTCTCGGCAACCGACCTGCTACGAGAACTGAACGCCGGTGCCACGTACACATTCCCTCTAACTCCGCCATGTGCCACATCATCGCCAATGGCAACCCCACCGCCACCGTTGCCATCGGCGACGACGTGCTCCGTGCCGCCGTCGCCGTTCGCGGTCGCCTCTCGCGAAGACGTGCCGTCGTGTCCCTATGACAACAAGATGGCCGCCAGCTCGTTCCTGTTCAGCGCAGTCGATCACCTGGGCAGCGCGCAGTCAAACACCACCGTCTGCTATCGCACCGCAACTATCATGCCGTCTGATTCGGGTGACACCGACGTACACCTGGTAAGGTAGAGTGTACGCACAGTGAGCACGTTTGTTGTTGTATTCACACTCAGCACCGGTGGCAGTAGTTTTTGATTGATCCGTCCATACCAAAATAATTATATTATGTGAATGCGTATGAGCGGGCTACGTTCTTTCTCCCATTCTGCAGATATGTTGCTATGACGTAGGTGACGACTCCCTGATTACGTACGGCCGATACCATCCGTACTTGAACATGTACTCCAACGACTCGGCACAGCTGCAGGTCTGCGCCGACCGTGGTCAGCTGAGCAGGTTCTTCGCAGCGCGACCGTACCCGTACTTTGCCTCCACGCGCATCGGCGTGCGCACCCAGCGCCCTGGGCAACGCGTCGCATCTCTCTATACACATGGTAGGTAGCATAGCAGGAGGACTGCTGTAGAACATATCCATATATTTTATAACCGGCGAGGAGACAATAGCCGTGAAATAGCAATGAAGAAAATTAACTCGGCACTCATAACCAGGGAAGACCTTACACACACCATCTTAAATCCAAGTGGTCTCTTCAATCCAAGTGGTCTCTTCAATCCAAGTGGTCTCTTCAATCCAAGTTACAATAGTTACCTCAATCAACTGTTTGGCCATAACTACGTATAAAACAATTATTAAGGAGGCTCCGAACAGTTGCGCAGTTCAGTGTAAAAAGGGCACCTCCGAAATCTGTTTTTGGCCGCGAGATTCGAAAAATGTTGTGTTCCATGCGGAAACAAGCTGTTGTTCAGAAAGAAGTTTTTTGATTTCTCTGTGCTCGCAGTTGTTCCAGGATGTAGTTCTACTTGTTGCAGTGTTTCTGTAGCCATGGCTGTTTCTACGCTGGAAAGAATCACTGGCCATGGCTAATGCAAAACAAAGGCAGTTCCTACGCTGCTTGATTTTTTGGTGAAAACTTTGTTGAAGCGGTACGATGTGGCCACGAAGAACAAATATATTACTGACGAAGAAGGGTGAGAAAAGCAGGCTGAAGTCAGTGAAGACATCGATGTCGAACGTAGTGATACTAGTACTGGTACTGGAATTTAGCATGGACTACCTGTGGAGCGTGAAGTGGCTGCCCACTCGCTGGTAAGTGGACCCACTTGCAGCTCCAGTCGCACGAGTGCCGTTTGAAACTTTCTGTGGATCCTAGAGTATCCTGAGCTCAGTGGACGACGCATCTCAGAGCTGCTGAACTTGGGCTACTGTCCCTGTAGGAATGAGGTTCGTGTCAATCACTGTACTGCACTGATGGTGTAAGGAAAACGCTGGCCAGAAGCTTGTGTTCTGAACCAGGGACGAACTTCTAAATCCTGCTTTTGTAAAAATGGGGATGCCACAACTAAGATGTGCACACTCAGGTGTGTATTGGGTAAATGCCTGTGGTTGATTATTTTGAATCCTTTCCTATGCGCAAGTACATGCGTTTGTGTGTGTGTACGTGCGTGCGTGCGTGTGTGTACGTGCGTGCGTGTGTGTGTGTGTGTATGTGCGCGCAAGCGAGTGTGTGTGTGTGTACGCGCACGCATGCGCGCGCGCGCGCGCGTGTGTGTGTGTGTGTGTGTGTGTGTGCAAGCTGTTGAAAGGTGTAATCCGAGCACAAGTTGCTATGTCTAACATAGTTTGTTCGCTATCCTCGCTTCAGCGTTGGGCAGGTGTATGAGTGTGTGTGTACGCACGTGTATGTGTGCGCGCGTGCTCGTGCCCGCATGTGTGGGTTCGCACGCAATGTTGATCTGGGTTATGCACATGTCCCCACGAGTGCACTGTGTGCATGTGCATGCAAATGTCTGTGTACATGTATGTGTGTATGCACGTGCATGTGTGCGCGCGCGTGTGCAAAGCTAGGTGTGGAAGGGGGGGGGGGGGGAGGGGCTCACGGTGCTGGTTCTGTATGCCTCTCCTCTCTGGTGTCCGCAAGGACAGTGTGGTAATGGCTTTACAGTACAGGAGTTGCATGTGAATGCGCATTTGTGAACCATATTTGAGACACAAAAAGAATTGCCGAGAGAGCATGACAGTACACTACATGTATATCGTATGTGTGCACGCCAGCGTGTGTAGATGCATATTGCCCTTCATGCGTATGTTTTTCTGGAGTCTGCTGCTATCAACGCAAGTGACAACCAGCAAATGCATGCCCAGTGCAGTGGCTGGTCTTCATGCTTTTATTTACACCAAGTCCTACTATGGACTAGTAGTGTTACAATGATGCGTGCACGAGAGTGCGTGCATGTGGGTGGGTGTTTATGTGCGTGCGCACGCACGCGTGTGAGTGTTTAGTGTGCCTGATTTTGAATGCCTGCTTTCACATTATTCATGTGCCAGTTTCATGGTCGAGGTTGTTATGAAACCTCGCTGCCTGACATGTACCGTAAAGTACCGTTGATCCGCCCCCACGCCATGTCGCTTCCCAGCTGGGTTTCGGCAGGGGGCGGGAATTAGATCAAGGCTGTCAAGTGCAGTACGATGTACAACAACGTAGAGGATCAGACTCGATGTGCTGGATTGTGCACATTTTCATCCTGAATTGGCAAGTATTGTGTACAGCAGTGCATGCGTCGGTTCAACATCGTATTTCGTTGTGTACGCCAAAGTCGCTTCACAAGGAGAAAATCGACAGGGGGGCGGGAATTTGGGAGGGGGTGGATCAACGGTACTTTACGGTACATGTACACTACTCGTATATCAATGTGCTAGGACTGAAGGCTACATGACATACATGTAATGATGCATGTACCTTTCCAAGCACAGACTGTCTGGTATGTCCAAAAGAGGTTGCAGCATGAAAATAACTTCTTCTAAAATAATATTACCATACAACCATGTCATTGGTAGTGATATTTAGTCAAGAAGGCAAGAATGGTCAGATTTTATAAAAAATGCTATTTTCAGAATTGGCCTAAAAATACCATAATTTTGATACCTATATTGTTTGGTAGGGGCCTAAAGTGCCTGGTGACACCATCAAAACTGTCCATTATCGGTTTCCTTGGGGCTCAAGGATCACAGAAAGCCACAAAAATCAATATGTCATGGACAAAATGTTGCAGGCTGAACCATTTCACAATTCAGCACCCGATGGAAATTTCGGTACCCGTAATTTCGAAAAAGTGGCTCGCCAAGGGCAAAACCAAGACACAGTCTATCTTGTGTAGCCAAGATACCTCCAAATGTGGTTCTTAAACATATGATGAAGGAAATGCTTAGTATCCTCCTTCCAGGAGGCTTCTTTTGGGTCAAAAAGCAAAAAAATTTACAATTTTTTTGCCGAAAATCAAGAAATTGTACACTCACTAAATACACCAGAATACCTCTTATATGCCTGGTGACCCTACCTAAAAACTATACCAAATTGAAGAAGAGACATCACTCCACCATTCTATGCATAAAAAACAGGGTGTCCATAGACCTTTTATTTTTACTTCTTTAAATTAAGTGAAAAAAATGAAACCAAGAGATGGCTAGAATCTTATGGCTTTTTTCTTCTTGGCTCGCTGATGGCCAAACTCCTTCCACGTGCAGGACACAGCAAACAACACTGTCTGAACTCCTTGCACGTGCAGACACAGCAAACAACACTGTCTGAACTCCTTCCACGTGCAGACACAGCAAACAACACTGTCTGAACTCCTTCCACGTGCAGACACAGCAAACAACACTGTCTGAACTCCTTCCACGTGCAGACACAGCAAACAACACTGTCTGAACTCCTTCCACGTGCAGACACAGCAAACAACACTGTCTGAACTCCTTCCACGTGCAGACACAGCAAACAACACTGTCTGAACTCCTTCCACGTGCAGACACAGCAAACAACACTGTCTGAACTCCTTCCACGTGCAGACACAGCAAACAACACTGTCTGAACTCCTTCCACGTGCAGACACAGCAAACAACACTGTCTGAACTCCTTCCACGTGCAGACACAGCAAACAACACTGTCTGAACTCCTTCCACGTGCAGACACAGCAAACAACACTGTCTGAACTCCTTCCACGTGCAGACACAGCAAACAACACTGTCTGAACTCCTTCCACGTGCAGACACAGCAAACAACACTGTCTGAACTCCTTCCACGTGCAGACACAGCAAACAACACTGTCTGAGCTCTGCCTGTACACATTTTGACTTGATGGTATTTTTTCTCTGTCGGTCTGCAGGCGCCATGTACACCGGCCCCGAGATGCTGATGTTCTCCGGGACGAGGACCGAGGTCTTGAACCGCGCCGACTTTCTCGTTGCCGCCGTCAACAGCAGGGTGGCGTCGGTGTCGTTCGCTTTGAAAGTGTACGGACGAACGGGGATATCCTCCCGCGCCGGCAGGGACCTGACCGGCATTACATCATTTGCCATTGAAGTCGGTAAGTGTGTGCTTGATCCTTGTCAGGTTGTGCAGTCCATTCACTGGAAAGTGGCACCCTAACCTTTTGGTGTTGCCCGCGTATATTTTGTAGATGTTGTGAACACAACATAGACAGCAGTACATCCGGCATTGTGTGACCTGTACCATTTTTTCTCTCTTTTCTTTTGCTTCACATTATCATATTCATCAATTAGTAGGAGCCGTGGTTGGCTCTGGCCATCCCGGCAAGAAGGCAGATATACCTGTTCCCTTGGTGAATAAAAATAAAAATATCATACCATACCATACCTGTGATTATTGAATTATGAATTCAGCCAGGTTTTACAAAACTTGCTACAGGTATGTCATGGCAAGATAATACTGTATAAGCAGAAATTTTCGTCTGGAATTTAATTTCGTCTTTTTCGTCCAAGGAGCTTTTGGACTAAATTAAATGTAGGACGAATATCGATTTGTCCAGCTTTTCTATACACTCTTATGATCCATGGACGAAATTTTCAACCGGACAAACTCCTTTTCTTTGGAGTTGGACGAAATTATTGACCGACGAAATTTTCTGCCTCTACAGTATATGGAAAAGCAGATCCCA
>NC_088653.1:16182807-16217807 GCF_964019385.1 Sycon ciliatum
TGTGTGTGTGTGTGTGTGTGTGTGTGTGTGTGTGTGTGTGTGTGTGTGTGTGTGTGTGTGTGTGTGTGTGTGTGTGTGTGTGTGTGTGTGTGTGTGTGTGTGTGTGTGTGTGTGTGTGTGTGTGTGTGTGTGTGTGTGTGTGTGTGTGTGTGTGTGTGTGTGTGTGTGTGTGTGTGTGTGTGTGTGTGTGTGTGTGTGTGTGTGTGTGTGTGTGTGCAGGTGTGTGTGTGCAGGTGTATGCAGGTGTGTGTGTGTGTGTGTTCGTGTTTTTGTGTGTGTGTTCGTGTTTATGTGTGTGTGTGGGGGGGGGGGGGGTGCTTTTTTGCGTTTATGTGTGTCTGCATTTCTGTTTGTCCATGACTTTGTGGTCTCTGCACTGCGCTCTTGCAGTTCGGTGTTAATCTTGGGCCGTTTGGGTTCATGTGTGTGTGTGTGGGTGTGTGTGTGCGCGAGCGCGTGTATGTGTGCGTGTGTGTGGGTGGGCGTGCGCGTGAGTGTGTGTGTGTGTGCGTGAGTGTGTGTGGGTGTGGGTGTGCGCGTGAGTGTGTGTGTGTGTGCGTGCGTGAGTGTGTGTGTGTGTGTGTGCGCGCGTGAGTGTGTGTGTGTGTACGTGCGCACATGTGTGTACGTGTGTGTGTGTGTGTGTTGTTCTTGATGTTCTTGTTCTTGTTGGGTACAGACATAAACTCGAGTGGGTCAGGTTCCGGTGTGTTTCAACAGTCTCCCGCAAACAACCCAACGAACTTTACGCTTTTGACTGCGGACTACAATAGGGCCGTGAACGATGTACATAGCGGGCGTTTTTGCACCCACAAGGGATTCGCATTCACGTGCACAGTCGCAAACCTCTTCTGGGAATTTACTGGAGCCGCCAGTCAACGTTTCGCTGAGGACCAGGTGACAACGTGGCGCATTCTCAGTAAGGCTGCATTGCGTAACAGCTCTACCCATCTCCCTCCTGCCATTCACCCAATCAGGAGTCTCACATTTATGATTTTTTTTACGGCGTTGTCCTGGGTCTAAGGGCATGTTCGTCTGGTAGGATCGGGATCCCGATCCACTGGATCCACTGGATTCGCACCCTTTCGATTGGTCGAATCCGGATCCAGATCCTTCGGATTCGGATCCGGTCAACCCACCTCAGAGAGCAGGGTTGACGAGATCCAACGGATCCAAATGTGACCTTTGTGCGTATATGGCGGGCAAAAATCATTTTCGTACACATTGTGATACACATACGTGGATGGAGATAGAGCTTGCTGACTTTTTATACAACTGGCGCGGTGAGTACGACTTTTATTACTTCGTCAACATGGCAACAGTCAAGGCCCAAAAAGTGTCCAACGGATCTGAGATCTGGATCCCGATCCCGATCCCGATCCTTACCAATCGAACATGCCTAAAGGGGCCATCCTTAATTATCGATCTTTTTCACGAAGAGAAAAAGTTTCGTCCATGGGTGGGTGGGCTGAAGAGAGTTTCGTTATGAAAAATATTGATAGTCCATTCTAGCTGTCAAGCCGTCAAATATTTTTTTCCGTTCATGGGGGTGGGTGGGTGGGGTAGGATCATAACTAAACTTTTTCGTTTCGCGAAAATTATCGATAATTCTGGATGGCCCCTAAGTAGGTACGGATAGCCGTCCTCAACTTCCGAAGTCATTCCCAAACACAGTGCTGTATAACCGGGTAGTTTCTTTGTAACTGTAATTTCTCTAGCATCAGTAGAGAAACCATGCACCTAAACTTAGACAACAACTTAAAGGCGTAAAGGCCGATTCATACTTCATGTCGTGTACGTGAAAGCCATCGCGCGACCGTCGCGCGATGACTTTCCCGTACGCGAAATAGTTGAGCTCAGATCAACTTTTTCGCGGTGCGACGCGTTTCCCGTACGCGAAATGAAGTATGAATCGGCCTTGACAGTATGCACTGTATGTGAATTGTATGCTGGTCGCCTAATTCTACAGTGCACCTGAAACCTGGCAGGTCCCTGACACCGAAATTTTACTACACCGGAAATTACATCTTATACAGGATGGACGATGCCTTCTGCACTGAATTTCAGCGCCGGTCGTTCGAAGCTCATGGCAGTCGGATGCGAACCCGCTCGTGCGAGTGTTGATACAACCATTCCTGCCACGATGTCGAGATCATTTCTCGTGAGGACCGACGTGACAAGTTGCTGCTTGTGTGAATTCAACAAACTGTGCACGATTCTCAGGGTTTTTTTAAATTTTTAAACAAGACCACTTAGGGGACGACCGTGAATATCGACATTTTATCACGAAACAAAAAATTATGATGTCAGTACAAAATAGCCTAGTCTCGACCCAACCCTCTCTTCCCCCACAGAATGCAAAAACATGTTGACATGCATAATTATACAACAAAAGTCGTGCATGTGCCACTGATCTTCCATGTACATGTATCAATGTTTTCTGAAATGAAATTGGCCAACCACCTCCCCCCCCCCCCCCCGTTCCTACCCCATAACCAAAATTTTTTTGTTTCTTGAGAAAAAAAGTTCGATATCTATGGACGACCCCTTAGGGGCGCCCGGGCCGGGCCATCCGTGAATATCGACATTTTATCACGAAGAGTTTTTGAAAAGGATTTGCAGGCAAAATGGAGCAAAATATCGGTATGTCGGCTGAAAATTGGTCGAGCTTGGTGCGCAAGTGACTCATTTTCGCACGTTTTTGCCGAAACGTGACACACTTTCGGTCAGTTTTCCCACACGTGACACACTGTTCGCCTTTCATCAGATCAAAGAGGTTAGCAGAATGTGGCCTGGCATAATCAAGGTGAAATATCGACGATGAACCAGCATAATTTTGCTCCGTAATATCGAAGCTTTACTGGCAAAATCGGGCTTTGCCTAGAACTCACATTGTACTAGTTTAAATAATCCGTACTGGTATAGAGCGTATCCAATAATCATGTGTCAGTATGCAATTAACCATAATTATAGAGAAGACAAGCTGGCTTCATCGCCCACATTTGGCAAGATTTAGTGGTGGCAGACTAGACAAGTGGAATAACCTTTTCATTCGTAGCATGCTCAGAGTCGTAGCATGCTCAAACTTCCCGCCGCATGTGCTCGGTGAGCTCAGATTTCACACGGAGAATGATATGAACAAAATCTGTGTGAGGCTTGATCCCGTACTTTGACTATGTTTCCATACGTACTTTGGGACGTTTCACCGTGTGGCAGAAACTCACTGTTGACTTTGAAAAATGACTAAAACCCGCTGCCTGCCTCCTTTCTCTTCTGCACAGCTGCGTCACCAGCTGCGTTCGGTGTGCTCAGCAACTTGAAGCTGTACCCGTCCGGGCACGTGTCTCATCTCTCGTTCTATGCGGCGCTCGACGTCAACGTCAGCGTCATGGCGACCGGCATTGCATCGTCGCTCGTCAAGCTCCACCGACCGGCGGGCAGCCGGACGGGAACCGTGACGATCGTCGACGCCAAGAACGCGACCGCCAACTGGAGCCTGGCACTGCTCGTCACCGTGGTTACGAACAACGGCAGCAGCAGCAGCAGCACGGCGAACACGAGCACGCCAGCCAGCCAGCCCGTCGTCAAGGTGCACTATGTCAACGTGCAAGACTGCTCTCACTGCCAGCAGTGCCGGATCACGGCCGACCCGATTCTGGCCTACGACGACAGGTGCACCTCTTGCCCACCGGGTAAGCAGTCTGAAATCGTTTATGCTCACGGCAGCCACTGGCCAATAAGAGATAAAAGAGTGCACGAGGAGAAGTAACGAGGAAGAATTGGATGGAAAGAGGACCAAACAGGCTCTCGTCCCCAGTCTTAGAATTGGCTACTTTTAAGTGTACGGGCAGGAGTGGTCGCTACCCGGGCATACAGAGTTATGGAACAGTAGGGACAGTTGTTTGTTTGTTTTGAAAGAATTGGGGAGCAGAGACGTCGAACACGGTAGGGTCACTCCGGTACTGACCGTACCACTTTTTGCCCCAGGTATCCTGTCAATCAACGAGAGAGCTTGGAAGCTCAGGGCCCTACGCTATGCTTGTTTGCCTTGATGACCTAGACAAAAAAAAGCATAGGGATGTTATAAATTCTTTAAAAAATTCCTTTTTTTTAAGTCATAACCTGGGATTCGAACCCGCACTATCGCGCGCCCTGCGTGCATCCCCGATACACTTCGCATACATACTAATTCTTCCAAGTTGCTTCACATTGTGATCTTGCATTTGAAAGCCCTATTTGAATATGCATTGTGGCCAGCCATCTTTGATGGTACAGTACGGTATGGGATACGATCGAGGGTAATACGACACCGTCTCCCGTACCGTACCGTACCATCAAACACAGCTGGCCACATACAGCTGCCCGCAATATTCAAATAGGGCTTTCAAAAGCAAGATCATAACGTGAAGCAACTTGGAAGAATGGGTATGAATGCGAATTGTATGGGGGAATGCATGTAGGGCGATAGTGCGGGTTCAAATCCCAGGATATGCCTGAAAAAATAGGAGAATTGAAAAATTTATAACATCCCTATGCTTTTTTTGCCGTCAGATACGGGATAGCGCCAGGCGTGACACAAACAAACAAACAAACAAACACACAAATACCAAATTAAGGCTGTGTGGACCCTGGCTAGCGCCAGACGTTACTGAAGTAACGTCTTCTGCATAGCTACGGGAATAAAGTACACTGATCTGGGCTCTAAAAGGAGCGAGAGAGAGAGAGAGAAAGAGAGAGAGAGAGGGAGAGAGAGAGAGAAAGAGAGAGGGAGAGAGAGAGGGAGAGGGAGAGGGAGAGGGAGAGAGAGAAAGAGGGAGAGAGAGGGAGAGAGAGAGAGAGAGAGAGAGAGAGAGAGAGAGAGAGAGAGAGAGAGAGAGAGAGAGAGAAGAGAGAGAGAGAGGGAGAGAGGGAGAGAGGGGGAGAGAGGGAGAGAGGAAGAGAGGGAGGGAGAGAGGTAGAGAGAGCTAGAAAGGCTGTAGCAGTAACATCTAGTTGCGGCCATGGCTCCGTGGCCACAAGGTTTTTGCACCCGCATGCAACAGTGTGTACCAGCTAGTAATAGCGATGTGTATGAACTACAGCACAAACACAGAGCGTATCAGCTGAGACTCAAGCCATGCGCACCAAAACAAGGAAGCGCCAGGCATCGGCCGGGTGAAGCCCACGGAAGAACGTCCGTTTGTGGAAGACAAAATAAGGGAAAGCACATAAATAACAAGGCAAAGAAATAACGAAGTCTATCTGCTGCAATTTAGTCACGTGGGGATATAAAAGCCCACGTGTCGACGGCATGGATATGACACACATGATGACCATGATTACATGCACCAGTCATCCAGTCATCCCAAGCTACTCATAATGCAGTACAGCTAGCTAGTGAACTACGGCTGTGCGCCCTCCCTCCCGCCCCTCTCCCTCCCTTCCTCTCACCCTCCCGCGCTTCCTCCCTTCCTCTCCCTCCCTTCCTCCCTTCCTCCCTTCCTCCCTCCCTTCCTCTCTCTCTCTCTCACACTATCTCTCTCTCTATATAATATAATATCTCTCTCTCACTCACTCACTCTCTCTCTCACTCACTCTCTCTCTCTCACACTGTCTCTCTCACGCTCTCTCTCTCTCACACTCTCTCTCACACTCTCTCTATCTCTCTCTCTCACTCACTCACTCTCTCACACACTCTCTCACACTCTCTCTCTCTCTCACACTCCCTCCCTCCCTCCCTCCCTTCCTCCCTCCCTCCCTCCCTCCCTCCCTCCCTCTCTCTCTCTCTCTCTCTCTCTCTCTCTTTTCCCAGGCTACACCGGAGCGGACTGCAGTCAGGACCTGAACGAGTGTGAGGGCTTTGTCTGCGGCGAGAAGCGTACATGCACGGACGCTGTGGCACCTCGACTGGGATACCAGTGTTCGCCGTGTGCGGCCGGCTTTACCGAGGACTTCAGTACGGGACTGTGTGTGCGCGAGAACGAGTGCTTGCGCCAAGGCAACGCCGCTGTGTGCAGTGCTAATGCCATCTGCGTCGACACCCACAGTTCGTATGTGTGTTCGTGCGCATCCGGCTTCACGGCGAGCCCCAATGGACAATGTGTCGGTAAGAACTTAGAAGGGTTCTCGTTGTTATATCTTTCCACATGTAGAGGGCATGGAAAAGGGACAAGTCTGAAGAAAAAAATTGGCTTTCATCACCATGACTACCAGGGAACTTTGCTTTAGGCTAGCAATGCTCCAACCACAGATGTTGCTATATTTCTCGCTCTATGTTATCGTCTTGGAGGACACATACTGAACGTGTTGTGGATGTGCAAAGTCCTTTTGGATTCGGGCTACGTGGTGCATCCTTATGTTCTTTCCGGATGGGTTTCCGTGTAGAAACTCATTTTAGTGTGTTCGCCGGTCAAGTCTTCCTGTTTCGGTACATGTGTGTGTGTGTGGGGGGGGGGGGGGGTGCATGTGTGCGTGTGTGCGTGTGTGTGTGTGGATGTGTATGTCTGTGCATGCACAACCCGTATCCAGACGTGGATGAGTGTGCACAGGGCAATCACACGTGTGACACGCCGCACTCCGCCGTCTGCAGCAATACCGACGGGAGCTACACCTGCTCCTGCCCCTGGGGTTTCCGTGGCAACGGACTACTGAGCACCGGAGGTTGTACTGGTAAGCAACAGTTACTATAGCATTGACGCCAACCACCCATATTTGGTAGTATCTTTGCTGTACAGAATAATATAATCCTCAGAATAGAATGGTAAAGAGACATGTGATGTCACCTCCTCGGCTCTGCCAATTGTATTTGCTATAGGCCAACGATTCTCTGTCACTAGGTTTTGCCAACCCAGCAGATGCCGTTAAATTTCTTTTGGGAAATTTAGTTGTTTGGCTTGAAGATTTCACAGCACGAAAACGTGTTATACAGTCAGTCCTGTAGCTGGGAATTTTTTCTTTTTTCTTTTTTTACTAAGGCCACAGCTTCCAATCATGACATGCAAAGCAGCCGTGCAGCATCTTTGTTTGTCGAAGGTTGTAGAGTTGTTTGGTAATGACATTATGTGTGTCTGTCTGCATAAATCTGTGCATGTGTGTGGATCTGCATGTGTTTGTGTGTGTGTGTGTGTGTGTGTGTGTTTGTGTGTGTGTGTGTGTGTGTGTGTGTGTGTGTGTCTGTCTGTCTGTCTGTCTCCATGTGTATGTCTGTGTGCATATCTGTGTGTCTGGGTTTCTGTCTGTGTTCATGTTATCTGTCTGTCTGTGCATCTACAGAGGTTGACGAGTGTCAACTACAGAACCCATGCACAAACAAATCACGGTGTGTCAAGCGCTCGCAAACCCTGTACGAATGTCCTTGTCCGGACGGCGATCTGGAAGGCCAATCAGGCTACTGCGAAGGTAGGCAAAGTCTGTGCTGCACTGGTGTGGTATAGTATCAGGGGCGTCGGACACGGTGCGGTCACTACGGTATTGACCGTACCACTTTTTGCCCCAGGTACCCCGTGAATCAACAAAATATACTGATTGGGGGTCTAAATTTCCAAACAGTTTGGCTTAGGCATCCCTCCCACACGAGTAAATTGTACGTCAGATGGCTGACCGTACCACACTAAAATACCTTCCGACACCCTTGAGTATAGAGATGAGAATAGTAGATGTTGCACATGTTGGAGAAGAGACCAATGTGGCCTCCGCACAAACTACGAGAAACTCAGCAACACAACAGATCTCAATGCGCCCCTAACTGAAGAGAGTGATCATGTCGTGTGCCCATGGGAACCAACATGGCCGACATGATGTGACCTGTATATGCAGGGTTTGAGTGGACAGTTGAACCAACATGGCCACCGACATCTTGTGACCCACAAGTGCAGGTCTTGAGTGGAGTTGGAACCAACATGGCTGACATTATGTTACCCACAGATCCAGGGCTTGAGTGGAGTTGGAACCAACATGGCTGACATCATGTGACCTGTGGGGCGGGGCTGTGGGTTATGCAGTTGGAAAGTAAATTACGTCACTTTGAATTTTGTGATTGCGTTCAACACTTTGTGCTGCTTTGCTGTAGTATTGCCGGTGATCTCCTACGCGCTGCAGCGGCCCATCAGCACCGTTACCGTGGCAACCTCGGCGACGTTCACGCTACTATGCACGTATGCGGGCGCGCCGTACAGCTCCGTCTGGTGGACGCTACCTAGCGGTGCCGTCCTACACACCGCTGCCACCCAACAGCAGCAGCAGAACGGCACAACCTTCGGACGGTTCTCCATCTTCCAGCAGGTACAGCACAGAGCACTGTATGACAGGTACAGGCAACAAACTCGTGAATCATTACCTCGGGTGTGACATAAACTCGTGAATCATTACCTCGGGTGTGACATAAACTCGTGAATCATTACCTCGGGTGTGACATAAACTCGTAAATCGTTACCCCGGGTGTGACATAAACTCGTGAATCATTACCTCGGGTGTGACATAAACTCGCGAATAACGACACGACCTTCAGACACAGTGACCAGTGGACTGCAAACGTTCAACATCACAAGCTAGGGCTCCCTGTAAGAAGGCAATAGCCTGTTTGGATTACGCAAAAACTTTCTATGGGGTGTGCCGATGGCGAAAACTCACATCACGTGTCTCAGATACGTTCGTACTACGTCCAACTAAGGATAGTGTGCGCGCAATCTGAATATCTGCCTTGATCATGCTGGGGATTTGCATACCCGCAGTGAGTTTCTGACAGAGAGTGCTTTTTTTATTACTCCGCTGCTCGCTAAAAACGGGCTGGAAACGTATAACTGCGACAGTACACCACGTTTTAGGAAATTAGAGGCCACATGCCACGTACTGCTCTTTTCTCTCCGAAACTCAACACTTGCAAGCCAGATATGAAAGAAAGAAAAAAAAATATATATCTGGCTTGCAAGTGTTGAGTTTCGGAGAGAAAAGAGCAGTACGTGGCATGTGGCCTCTAATTTCCTAAAACTTTGAAATTCTCCGTGAAGTCCAAATTCGAAAGTACACCACGTGATGTGAGTTTTCGCCGTCGGCGTACCCCATCGAAAGGGTATCAGGAGTCGCACACTCTTAGGGTCTTATAATTATACCTCTTGGTAGCGCGGGTAGAGCTGTCACTGAAATAATAAGAACCCCGCAGGTCTTATTAGAGAAAATGTTATGTTACCTTTATTTTACTTCACCATTGGTACAAGCATTGCTGCATTCCTGCTGTGGATCATAAATGATGCCACAGCTCCTAGGCTATGATGATACGGGAGGCTCAGTCTGCTTTCTTTCTCCTGTGTTTTTGTGATCATGACAGCACCAGGGCGTATCTGGTTCAAGCACACTGACGGTGACGGGGATGACCGGGGGAGACCAGGGCGTGTATACGTGCAGTGTGAACAACACCAAGGGAACGGCGATGAACCGAACCTACAGTGCATCAATGACGAAGAACACTGTCCCCAGTACGTAGTTGTTGTTGTTGTGTGTGTGTGTGTGTGTGTGTGTTGTGTGTGTG
The DNA here is from genome assembly GCF_964019385.1 of Sycon ciliatum. Taxonomy (NCBI): domain Eukaryota; kingdom Metazoa; phylum Porifera; class Calcarea; order Leucosolenida; family Sycettidae; genus Sycon; species Sycon ciliatum. The sequence goes on from NC_088653.1 coordinate 16,192,310, forward strand.
TGTATACGTGTGTATGTGTGTGTGTATGTGTGTGTGTGTGTGTCTGCAAGTTGCTATGGCTTCTGCCGTAGCATTGCTATCATCGCCTCCGGCGATGGGCGTCAAAGGTCAAAGGTGTGTGTGTGTGCGCGCGTGTACATGTGTGTGTGTACGTGTGTGTAAGTGTGTGTGTGTGTGTGTGTGTGTGTGTGTGTGTGTGTGTGTGCGTGCGTGCGTGTGCGTGCGTGCGTGCATGCGAGGGTGCCCGCGCTCGTGTATGGGAGTGTGTGTGTGTGTGTGTGTGTGTGTGTGTGTTTGTGTATACGTAAAACCATGTGCTTGCAAGTGTAGACTTCTGTGCACCCACACATGTAGCAAACGGCGGAGGAGAACGGCTGTGAAGCTCTAATCACAAGTGTTATCAAGAGTACATAACCAAGAGTGTGCAGCCAGACGATCCCCAGCCTATGGCGGAATTTTGTTATGACATCAGTCCTCGAGACTCCTTGCCAGCTGGTTGGTTCACTGATGCCACGACGCGTAGCCAGAGATCAAAGTGCACAGAATTTGTACTTCGCAGCTACGGCAGTCGAAGCAGAACGGCGGATTAGAGATCGACGTGTCCTGAACCTGATGAACTCTCACCGTATCTACAAACAAGCGTAGGAAAGCATACGCACTTGGTCATACTTCTGCCAAAGAATGACGCAATACAAAAATCCCGCCGTGGGTGAACCCATCACACCTCGAGGATAGACGTTGCACACTCTCGATTACCGTACTGGCAATATATGTTACCGCGTAACGCGTAACGCAGGGGGGTGCGGCGTAACGCGCGACCAGGCTAGTGCGACAAATTTTCGTTGCGTTCGTAACGCGCGTCCGGCGGGGTGCGGCGATATCTTTTCATTGCAGTTTGCAAAAAATGATGCGGCAATAGCAAAAAATGATGCGGCAATAGCAAAAAAGTGATGCGGCAATAGCAAAAAAAGGACTGCGGCAATATAGAAACCTGTGTAACGGCTCCTGTGCGACTTTGCATGTAACGCCCTGCGTGCGGCAAACATGTGCCAATGTAACGCTTCATGGCCTCACAGCGGCAACATATATTGCCAGTACGGTACTGTGGAACGGCCAATTGTAGTGGGTACAGGTGTTAGCGTTTTCTCAGTCTGGACCAAATCACAGTGAAAATTTCGATTTGCGCCGCAAAGCTATAGCGAAAACACTCCTTTCGCTGGAGTCGCTAAAATATCGCCGTCCCTAAAATTAACCGTTTTACAGTAAGTATGTTGGGAACTCAGATGGTGAGCTAAGGAAGGTAATTGTAACATGGAAAAAACGTGCCTCAGTACTCCTCGTCAGTTTTGTGCTAGATTGTGTACATCTGACTGTTGAAAATCTGGTTTAGTTGGTGGACTCGACCGCATAACTTGTGCCCGCGTTTTCCCAGGTTTTTAAACAATTTTTTGCAGTATGTACTCTTGATTTCAAGCTTCTCAGCGATCACCGGACAGCGGCATTTTAGTTCTGCCTGTAGTGTATGTGTGCATGTGTGCAAGATAACAGGTGCTCATGGACGCAATGGTCCACCTGCCACGACTCAATCCTCCCCTCCCCCCTCGCATAATTGCTCTTCCTTCCTTCTTTTTTCATAATCGTTTCTGTCCCTTATCGGTCTGGATCTGATTCTCTCCCTATTAAAGATGCACACGTGCACACACACACACACACACACACACACACACACACACACGTACACACATACACACGCACACACACAAACACACACAAACACACACAAACACACACACAGAAACACACACACACACAAACACACACGCACGCGCGCACACACACACACACACACACACACACACAAACGCACGCATGCGCACGCGCACACACACACACACGCTCACCCATGTTCTCCATATTCAACTCTTTTGTTTCAGAGCCCAACAATGCTTCCGGTACCGCCAATCTGGCCTATATAGCGTCTGGAGCTGGCTTTGGTGCATTGGTCATCGTGGCTACTGCACTGTTCATCCTCAGAAGGAAGTCCGTCGGTTCAGGTGTGTGTGTGTGTGTGTGTGCGTGTGTGTGTGTGTGTGTGTGTGTGTGTGTGTGCGTGCGTGGGTGCGTGTGTGTGTGTGTGCACGTACATGTGTGTGCATTTGTATGAGTTTGTGTGTGTGTGTGTGCGTGCATGGGTGTGTATTATATTCGGGAACACACAAAGCTTCTCCTTCGAGAACGTCAAGAATACATCCATAATTCAGAGCATGCATCCTTGATGTCGTTCTCTTCTATTTGCAAAGCGCAGCACATATTTTCTTTTGTGCCTACTTCTTTGGGAAAACGAAAATTTCGTGACTTCAATCAACCGGTCAGTTCTTGTGAGGGAGCCCTGAGGAATCGAGTGATATAGATACCAAGAGAGACGCGTTGTGCGTACCCGAATATCATACCTGCTATCCTTTTCTCTCCAGTCTGGGTGTTCCTGCCAGGGTTATAGGAAAGTCTTTCAAAGTGCTCTGCCTCGCATGTGTTTTGCTTGTCTGTCTGTCTGTCTGTCTGTCTGTCTGTCTGTCTGTCCGTAGACCCATTCAAGGCATCCATCCATCCACCCATCCATCCATCCATCCACGAATCCACCCACCCACTCATCCATCCACTCATCTAATCCATCCGTCCGTCCATCCATCCATCCATCCATCCATCAATCCATCCATGAATCCATCCACTCACCCATCCATCCATCCATCCGCCTGTCTGTCCATCCATCCATCCATACATCCATTCATCCATCAATCCATGAATCTATCCATCCATTCATCCATCCATCCATTCATCCATCAATCCATTCATCCATTCATCCATCAATCCATTCATCCATCAATCCATGAATCCATCCAACCATGCAACCATGCATCCATCCACTCATCCATCCATTCATCCATCAATCCATGAATCCATCCAACCATGCATCCATGCATCCATCCACTCATTGATGCATCCAAGCAATACTCACAGCAATGGCACGACCAAGTCCTTTTCTGCCGTTACTCAAACGAGTTTCGTGTTAAAAAGCACTCGTCGGGCATCATGATAGCATGACTTGTTTGTGCCAGTGTTGTGTGAGTACTTTATCACTAGCTTGGTGTGCTGGGCATGAAGCCTTCCGCATTTCCCCGAATACAAGTTACACTTTTTTAAAGTTTTTACACAAAACATCAAGGGTGAGAAAGGGGATGCGACTTACAATCGAGCATGACTTACTACTGAAGTGATCATGTCGAAACAGTATTGCTGAAACCTGAAAATGGGGGTGCGACTTATAATCGAGTGCAACTTATAATCAGGGAAATACGGTACCTGCCAAACATCCCGATCTGGCCAGGACCGTCCCGATAACGAGGGTGGTAGTAGGCACCCAAAAGTGCATTAGTCGCACGCCTCTCACAGCTACATTTGTATACATTTTCATACCTAGGTATGTCATTGTGCCGATCTCAGGTTTTCAAAGGTTGGCAGGTATGGTAAAGCGCTATACGCAGACTGGAGATTTTGGACAACCATGCATCTGTTAGATCTCGTCTCGCACAGGCACAAGAGAAGTCGGCGTGAGGAGGGTCTTGTTCCCAAGCTTACTCGAAGGACTCGAGATGTTGAGAGAGAGAGAGAGAGAGAGAGAGAGAGAGAGAGAGAGAGAGAGAGAGAGAGAGAGAGAGAGAGAGAGAGAGTGAACAAGTTTAAAGCACGAGGTTATGAAGGGCCTGGGTAGCTATGGCGATGGATGAACGAGAATGCGGATGTAGAGCTACCCAGGCCAAATGAATAATACGGGAATGCGGGAAAGTGCGGGGAGAGTGCTGGAGCAAGAAGTTGTAGAGTACTCGAGTGTCGAGAAGCGGGACGGGGTGCATGCGGTATTTTGTGTACGAGTGCGTGTATACAGTCAACCTTGAGTATACTAGTAACGACACTCGGCCGGGCATCAGAAAACAGTCCTTGTTCTCTGGGCATGGAAATTCTGTTGTTATTCGCGAATTGTCGTTCTATCCGTAGTCGTTATCAGCCAAGTTGACTGTACATGCATTATTATGGGAGAGATGTCATCAGTGTAGGAGTGCGGGCGTACCGTAAAGTCTTGTTTAAAAGCTGCGGCTTCTATGACTTTCTTGGTGACATTTTGCAGGCTTCTATATGAGACAGGCTTCTATGCAATACAGGTATTTCTATGTATGTCAACACTAACACCAGGTGTATGTGTGATTTGATGGGCCGAAAATTTGATACTTCTATTCGAGGGCGGTTTCTATTCAAGTGCGGCTTTTATACAAAACTTTACGGTACGTGGAATCGCGATCCTAACACATCTATGAATCTATTTCCTGTGCCTGTCCACAGGTCGAGCACGGAGGAGCAGCAGGCCTACCAAGATGAGCAGCGGCAGCAAAACCGTCTCATCCTCGCAGAGCTCAACGTCCACGGGCTCGGCCTGCTACAAGCCCGTCTCGACCAAGGAGAGCCCGAAGTTTGCCTCGCCGCTGACCAACGCCTGCTCGCCGCGGAGCCTGTGCCAGCAGGAGCTGATCTATCAGGACGCCGTGGACATGAACACCACAGTGGCCGCCGTGGAGTGTCCGCCGCTAGAGCCGCACAAGTCCCGCACGTTGTCCGTGCGCACCACGCTGGGCTTTGACGATCCAAAGTGCGCGTCCGCGCTTCAGCTCGAGACCCTAATCAACAAAGGCGACCGCGAAGGCGAGGACGAGGACATCTACGATGAGATGCGCGAGGCGAGCGACTTCGACCAGAACCTTCTCGACGCGACATGGTCTGATGCCAAGCGTCCCAGCACTGCCTCGTCAACCGGCTATGTCATAGACTCGTTTGCCAACTGCCCCACGCGATGCCTGGGCACCACGAGCAACACCTCGATCAACTACTACTCGTACGGTGAGGTCAACGAGTCCACCGTTGCCCTGACACAGGCCAGTACCGGCTGCTATGACAACCTACAGTCCCTGGTCGCGGTGCCGTCGTCATCCGCCCAAGGCAAGACCCCGACGGCGCTAGAGGAGGAGACGTACTCTGATCCGCGCCCGACCAGCTCGCCTAGCAGTCCCGCTGCCTCCGCCACTAACTGCCTCAAAAACCGTATTGGCAGTCTACGCGACATGATACCCTCGGTGCCCGGCAGTCCCAACAAGCGCTCGAAGAAGAGGGCGGGATTGCCGGCGAGTTCCTCCGCCATGCCCGGCTACCAGAACTCCAGCATCCTGGGCAATCCCTGGCAGGCCCTGAGCCTTGCCAACTTCAACAATGCCGGCACGAGCAACTGCAACAGCCTCGGCAACATCGACACCTACTTCAACGACAGTGCCAGCACGCAGTTGCCGTCGACGACCAAGACTCTGGTGGTGGCCAGTGCTAGCATTGGTCAGCAGCAGCAGCAGAACCGCGCCCCTCCGCCTCTACCGTGCGCCGACTCGCTAGCAGCGGTCTCCTCCGGCGCGCGTCTACTCGGCGCAGCGGCAACACCAGCCTCGGCGAGCTCGCACACAGAGCTAGGGCAACTCCAGCAGTCCCAGCACTTCGCCACCTCCAGTACACAATGCAACGAGCCACACGACCCCCGTCAGCAACAGCAACAACAGCAGCAGCAGCAGTCCGTGACGCTAGCGCAAGACGATATCTACGCGGCGGCTTCGCCCTCGGAGATTCCCGTTGCCGACGCCGACGCCCGCAGCTTTTTCCGTCGCGACTCCAAGCGCAAGTCGCGCAAGAGCGTCAAGGGCATTGCACCTCCGCCTCAGCCCGGAGCCGAGGAGGAGAGCAAAGCAGCGGCCACGGCCGCCCCAGTGCCGAAGCCGCGCACGCGCTTCATGAGCTTGAAGAAGAAGAAGAGCAAGAGCAAGAACAAGGAGCAGGTGGTGCCGGCCACAGAGCCTGAACCACTGGCCAAGCAAAGCAGCACGGACACCGCGATGCTGCAGCCCCGCTCCTCGATGCGCTTCAACGGCTACAGCCAGAGCGCGAAGCTGAAGGACAAGGCACCGCAGCTGACGCACTCGGGGTCGAGCATCGAGGACCCACTCGACGAGGACACGTACGAGTGTGCCCGACACAATTCCGTATTCTCGCGGGTCTCCAACCAGCAGGACATCTACAACCAGATGTCGCCGATGCCGAGCATCACTTCGGAGAAGAAGTACTGCAACGCCCAGCACCTGGAGCAGGCGGAACCGTCGCAGGACACACTCAACGAAGCTTGCGAGTACGTCGGTCCCAGCATGCTTACTGGTTACCGTGGTGTTACCGGTGGCAACCGCCACTTACTGAACAGGTCGAGCTGTTGCTACGGTAACGGTCCCGAGAAAATCGGCGCGATGACCGGCGACAACTGCGACGGTGGTGGCTACGGCAACCTTCCTAACAGCGTTTTCTCTGCGGCTAGCGATTGCTATGACAACGGCAACCAGGTGGTCGCCCTGGGGCTGGGGGGTTCCGACTCCGACTACGGCCTGACCTACGGACTAGGGGTGCAGCAAGATGGCGCGGCAGATCCACTTCAAGGAGATCAGTTGGCGGCGTTGGCGGGGCGGAGACTGAGCCTCACCGGGGATGAGGACGTGTACATGGCCGCCAACAACCGACGCGGCTCGGACGGCATGTACAGCGTGCTGGGCTCGACGGGAGTGTCGCCGCGTATGTCCCTCCACCGAGGCGTGGACAAACGCGACAGTGTCGGCGGGTACACCCCGAACGGCGTCGTCCTCGCCGAATCCGACTATATGGCTAGCAGTGGTGTCGTCGTCGGAGTGGCGGAATGCAACTACGGAGACATTCCGCACGAATCAGACAGCATTGCCACCGGCGGTATTGACGTGGCGGAATGCAACTACGGAGAGGTTGCCACCGAATGTGACTACGTTGTCAGTGGTGGTATGGCTGTGGTCGAATCCAACTACGGTGTGTGCCAGCCGCCACGCAACGCAGCTGATAGCGAAGACGACGATGGAGGAAACTACTCCTCCCAATACGGCGTGAATTCCACGGGCATTGCCCCAGTGTATGACATGACGACCACTGATGTCGTTCCAATGTACGGTGTACCTGTTACTGCTAACGCTCCAGTGCATGGCGTGACACCCACAGCTAACACCCCTGTCTATGGTGTGACAAGCACAACTAACACTCCAGTCCATGGTATGAATCCCACAGCTACCAACCCAGTCTATGGCGCGCCAGCCACGGGTGACATCCCGATCATGTCCAAGGAGTCGGAGAAGGTCATAGAGCCTGCCTACCGACTGCTGCCGGCCATTCCAACCGTTTCCATGGCAACGAATGACACCGGGATCGCGGCCGATGTCGTCGCCGCCAACGATGACCTGTACCAGGCGACGCCTGAGGCGTGCAGCGAGGCGTTTGGCGTGGACGTGCACGGCGAGTCTAGATACATGACTGCACCGACAGCTTCCGAGAGTGCGTCTGTTGTCGCCGAGGACCCGTACAGTGACTTGGCGTCGGTGGTCGCGCAGGTCAAGATGTCACGGATGTCGCTGGTCTCCATGGCTGGCAGTCCGCTCGTGCCGATCCACGGTGCGAAGCCAGCACTGCCTCCCGTTGTGAAGCCAGCAGTGCCACTGCCTAATGCGAAACCAGCTCTGCCTCCCGTTGTTAAATCAGCGGTTCCACTCCCTGGTGCGAAACCAGCACTCCCTGCTGTGGTGAAGCCAGCAGTTCCACTCCCTGGTGTCACTAAACCAGTGCTGCCTCCTGTCATGAAACCAGCGCTGCCGGCTGTCGAGGATGATGCCTATAGCGACTTGGCGTCCGTTGTGGCAGAGGTGAAGCAGTCAATGGCTGCGGAAAGCAGTCCGTACGAGCTGGGCAGAGGCGGTGGTGGAGGTGGTGCCAGTCCTCCTCAGCCTCTCCAGCTGCGCCAGCACCCGGAGGAGGTGTACGAGGACTCAGGCTCTCAACCGCCCCTGATGCATCAACAGGAGAAGGGAATATACCAGGAGACTGGCGGCAGTATGGCCGATGCTCAGCCGCTCCTGATGCACCAGCAGGCTGAAGGGATATACCAGGAGACAGCCGGTAGCATGGCTGATGCTCAGCCGCTCCTAATGCATCAGCAGGCTGAAGGGATTTACCAGGAGACCGGCGATGTCTGCACTGAGATGGGCAACGCCGCTGACTCCGATTCTGAGCCGCAGTACGCAAGCAGCTAAGCTGCCGAGCGTGTGGTGCAAACTCCATGCTCCGCGCCCTGTTGTTTGAAGTTGTCACCAGTGCGTTTGCTCACTGTGCCCACTCTTCGTCTGCTCTCTCCCTCTCTCTCTCTCTCTGTCTCTCTCTGTCTCTCTCTCTCTCTCTCTCTCTCTCTCTCTCTCTCTCTCTCTCTCTCTCTTTCTCCCGTTGTGAAGCCAGCAGTGCCACTGCCTAATGCGAAACCAGCTCTGCCTCCCGTTGTTAAATCAGCGGTTCCACTCCCTGGTGCGAAACCAGCACTCCCTGCTGTGGTGAAGCCAGCAGTTCCACTCCCTGGTGTCACTAAACCAGTGCTGCCTCCTGTCATGAAACCAGCGCTGCCGGCTGTCGAGGATGATGCCTATAGCGACTTGGCGTCCGTTGTGGCAGAGGTGAAGCAGTCAATGGCCGCGGAAAGCAGTCCGTACGAGCTGGGCAGAGGCGGTGGTGGAGGTGGTGCCAGTCCTCCTCAGCCTCTCCAGCTGCGCCAGCACCCGGAGGAGGTGTACGAGGACTCAGGCTCTCAACCGCCCCTGATGCATCAACAGGAGGAGGGAATATACCAGGAGACTGGGGGCAGTATGGCCGATGCTCAGCCGCTCCTGATGCACCAGCAGGCTGAAGGGATATACCAGGAGACAGCCGGTAGCATGGCTGATGCTCAGCCGCTCCTAATGCATCAGCAGGCTGAAGGGATTTACCAGGAGACCGGCGATGTCTGCACTGAGATGGGCAACGCCGCTGACTCCGATTCTGAGCCGCAGTACGCAAGCAGCTAAGCTGCCGAGCGTGTGGTGCAAACTCCATGCTCCGCGCCCTGTTGTTTGAAGTTGTCACCAGTGCGTTTGCTCACTGTGCCCACTCTTCGTCTGCTCTCTCCCTCTCTCTCTCTCTCTCTCTCTCTCTCTCTCTCTCTCTCTCTCTCTCTCTCTCTCTCTCTCTCTCTCTCTCTCTCTCTCTCTCTCTCTCTCTCTCTCTCTCTCTCTCTCTCTCTCTCTCTCTCTCTCTTTCTTTCTCTCTCTTTTTCTTTCTCTCTTTCTGTCTCTCTGTCTCTCTGTCTCTCTGTCTCTGTCTCTCTCTCTGTATCTCTCTCTCTCTCTCTCTCTCTCTCTCTCTCTCTCTCTCTCTCTCTCTCTCTCTCTCTCTCTCTCTCTCTCTCTCTCTCTCTCTCTCTCTCTCTCTCTCTCTCTCTCTCTCTCTCTCTCTCTCTCTCTCTCTCTCTCTCTCTCTCTCTTCTCTCTCTCTCTCTCTCTCTCTCTCTCTCTCTCCTCTCTCTCTCTCTCTCTCTCTCTCTCTCTCTCTCTCTCTCTCTCTCTCTCTCTCTCTCTCTCTCTCTCTCTCTCTCTCTCTCTCTCTCTCTCTCTCTCTCTCTCTCTCTCTCTCTCTCTCTCCTCTCTCTCTTCTCTCTCTATCTCTCTCTCTCTCTCTCTCTCTCTCTCTCTCTCTCTCTCTCTCTCTCTCTCTCTCTCTCTCTCTCTCTCTCTCTCTCTCTCTCTCTCTCTTTCTTTCTTTCTCTCTCTCTCTCTCTCTCTCTCTCTCTCTCTCTCTCTCTCTCTCTCTCTCTCGCTATTTTCTTTTTTCGATCTCTTTTGCCCCGATAGACCGTCCATCTTGCTCGTGAATTCACATAATTATATCCACCACTCGTCACATGACTCTATATATTGCCATGTGACCTGGCTGTCCTCTGGTCGTGCGACCCAGTCTAGTTCATGCGATTCGGTCTCTGGTCATATGCACTCAACGAGCTATATGACCTTGTGTGCATACATGCATTTCTTTGGCTGAACAGCTGCCGGTGTGGGTGCAAGTGTCGTTTATAAACCACCTTTATTCTACTAAAAATTTCATCTGGTATTTTTTCTCGGCAAGCTACAGAGCTTGTAATCAACTCCGAGCCTGGTATTGATTGGCATGTGCTGCAGCGCCGCCTGATTGTAATTAATTAATTTAGTGTCTCTTCGCTGCCGACCGTACGTACAATCGTACATGATGCTGCACTTCGCATACCGTATCCAGCTGTTTGCCGAGGCCTGCGAGTCTGCTGCGCTCGGTAGCCACGCTAGATCTACACTATCGCGCTATTAAAGTGTGTCCCATCGTTCGTGTCTGTCCCAGGCTCACTTTAAAACTTCGACCCCTTTCGTTCCATTCGCCTCGGGTTTCCGGCGACATGCGGCTTTCTCTTTCAATTCTCTGCCACTGTTACGGCAGCTAGCCAAGCAATGCATAGTAATGTCCTTACGCAGCAGCAGGAGCAGCAGCAGCCATTTTCATCGATGACCTCAGCTATTAATAACCTGATGAGTTAGCGATAACGTTATTCCCTCAGTTTATTTCCCGTATAAATTCTGGGGCCTTGCCCTCGCCCCCGATGTTTACCCAATTTTTAATTTTTTTAAGATTTGCAGATCTGGACCTTGACCCTGCCAGCAAGTCATAATGTTTACCCTGTTTTTAAATAGATTCACTTGTCTTGCGGAACGTTAATCCTACACGAACCTAGTGGTGGCTTGATCTCACATTGTGTAGCTCCCTGGGAGTAGTTATATACACACTCTACCGGTATCTTACTACTCCGTGCTGCCTGGCATGTTTTCACCAGGGAGTAGGCATTTCACCACTCCCTGGTTTTCACACACTGCCCCGACATCTAGGAGTCTCTGGTACTCTCTGCATGCTTTGCGAACTCCCCGATATGGGAATTTCCCCTGCTTGACGTGGGCTGAGGTCCCGCCTAGCGCCTGGCATCATTCATCTACGCCCAGATTGCTGCAGGGGCATGTAGCAGCCGGTCCGGCGGTTCCGGCTTTGGCCCGATCACTTTTTCGCCCGACCACGAAAAAAGTGAACAGAATGCAGAATGTTGCACCCCAATTTCAAAAGTTTCCCGCAGGACCCCCCCCCCCCTCTCCTGCCAGACCACCTCCAACGGCAGTGCTACGTGCCTGTTGGGACTGTACTGGGTTCTTTGCTGAGTGCAGCGCACCGTCTTCTATAGAAAGAAGACAAGCAGCAGCAGCAACAAAGACGACGACGACGACGACAAGAACAACAATATCAAGAAGAAAAAGGACATCATGGAGAGACACTTAAGACATGTACATGACTGTATGTATATAGTGGTCACGCCTGAGTAGGCGCAATCAGCACTCAGTAATTAGAACTTGCAACCAATCAGCACTCAGTAATCAGAACATGCAACCAATCAGAACTCACGCTGATGGTTAAGGGAAGGATTGTTGTCATTTTCTTTTTGAGGCATCATGGATTAACATCTGTGTGAAGGAGTCCCCGCGGGCTCGGCGATGCGAGATATCTGACAGGAATCCTGCAACCACGCGGATGAGAGCGTGATATTTGATAGATCATGGTGCCAAGAGTAGGCATTGGCGGATAAAAGGCGGCAGATACTGCTCGAAAAGCCTACACATTACTGCATGTTTTCTCTGTGTGTTCTTCACTGCATGCTTACACATACACCCACCCATTTGAATTATAATACAAACTTTGTGCTTTGGAATTATCATGTTATAATTCTTTTTAATAATTATTTCCTTCTCTCATAATATTATATTCGTTCTTAGCAGGAACCGGAGGTTTTTCCTCTGGTGAGAAGGCAGAATTGCCTGTGCTCTAAACGAATTCAAATTAAAGAAACAAACAAACAAAAGCAGTGAAATTGGCAGAACCATGCAAACCTTATGGCGGGCAATTCCTCGAATTCTGCTCCATTTCTTCATCCACATACCAAACATGCATGAAACGTACCAGAAAAAGTACTGAATTCTGCCAATTTTCCTGCCGGCATTATCCACATATGCCTAACCAAGAGTCCATAACCCCAAGGGTTATGAACTCTTGGTGGTGCCGGTGATCTCTTAGCTCAGGTGAGTGCTGCTCTAACTGTACGACGATGCACTCGGCATTGTCATTAGGTGCTTCCCCCCTCTGAGTCTGAGGCTCTTACCGTTCCGTGTAGTGCATTTTGTCCCTGGGCCTGGGTTTCTGGTCGAAAGGACCCCAATGGCAGCCAGTACATAATTATGACTGTACGTACTCGTACCATCCATAAAGAACGAAACTGCTCTCACGGTTCGCTAAAAATATGAACGGGCTAGGCTAGAACCAAGAGTACAGAACCCCCGGGGGATTATGTACTCTTGCTAGAAGAACCCTGACCCCTGACTTCTGACCCCTCCGTTCGTCGGTGCCTGGCAGTGAAGAACACACAGAGAAAACATGCAGTTTTAGGGTTTTACGTCGGGCCCTAGACGACGGCTACTTTGGCCAACCGGACAACGAAGAAGTTGTGACCAAAGAGAATGATTTTATTTCTTGCGCATGCGTTTGTAGAATGACGTAATTGAGTGTGAGTCAGGTCGCTACACAGTAATAGAGAGGTTTTGCATTCCGAATTTCGGAATTATTTTCGGAATGTGGCGGCAGCAGTCGAAAAAGTAGTCGAACTTTCGGAAGTGTGGTGGCGAAAGTGCACGGTTTTCCGAAAATGGATTTTCGGCTCTTTCCTGTTTGGGAGTGCATATTTGAATACAAAAAGTGTATTTTTATGTTTGTATTAGTTTTGCTTTCTGCTGCTCTCGATTATTTGAATTTTTTCCACGTACATGTATGTAGTTTTGATTTTTCCTGGTTTTTGCTGGTCTCGCTGATCTCGCCATGTTGACTAATCTTCTCACACTCCATCACACTCTATCTTCCTTTGCCATGGTGCCTACTGACAGTACAAGACAGTAGCTCGCCAACCTCGTCTTCAGCTCAGTGTTGGATCACTTGGTCCACCATCAGTCCGTCCTTGTCTTCAAACTGCAGCTTGACCTGCGCACATGGATTTGATCCTGCTAAACCCCTTCGACGCTCTCCATTTTGTTTTGCATGGCAACCCTTGGAAACGAATTCGAATCAGATTTTCGGAATGCAAAACACTGAAAATGCCGTTTTTCGGCACGCGCTTTTTTCGGAAAAGCACAGTCGAAAATCATTCCGAAATTCGGAATGCAAAACCTCTCTAATAAGCGAATCGAATTTCGTAACCGAAAGAAGACAAGCAGCAGCAGCAACAAAGACGACGACGACGACGACGACGACAACAACAACAATATCAAGAAGAAAAAGGACATCATGGAGAGACACTTTAAAAAAAAGTCTTTGCCTGCATGACGCATGGTAGTTGCTTGTTCTTTTCTTTTCTGTCTTACTTTCTTTCCTTGTGTTTCTTATTATTCCTTTTTAAAACCAACATTTCACACTCACTTTGCGCACTTTCTCTCGCATCCATAACTATGTTACTAGTACATACACAAATAGGAGATCCCCCAGATAGGCGTTAGCCTTTGGGTAATCCTGAAATAAATATTTTTATTTTATAAAAGCCTGGCGCTATCCCGTACCTGTCCCGTATCATCAAGAGTACGGTACCATCAAGAGAATGAGTATATATGCGAAGTGTATGGGGGGAATGGATTCAGTGCAGTAACATTAAATTTTGTGTGGATTTGTGTGCGAGGCCGAGATCCCACTAGCAGGCTGGCTGGGCCGCCTGTCGACCAGCCCGGAAATCGCATGTAGGCCGATAGCATAATAATTATAACGTATAATATACAGTCATGTAGATGTATAGCAGGGAGTCATATTATGTAAACGACTCCCTGCTGTATGGGGAGATTTTCTGGAAAGAAATACGAAGTAGGGAGACGAGTAAATGCAATCAGAATGGATGTTAGTTGCCGTCAGTATAATAATAATAATAAGAAGAAGAAGAAGAAGAAGAACGCCCGTGATCGGCAGAGTCAGCGCCGGTCCCAGGAAACGTCAGGACAGACATCCCGTCGACTCCAGAACGCCCGTCATCGGCAGAGTCAGCGCCGGTCCCATAGCTATGCAGAAGACGTTACTTGTACTTCAGTATCTCATTGAAACGTTTTTGCGAAACAATGATTTAGCTAATCAAAGGAAAAAGCATTTCCATCAGTTCTAACAACATGCACGATGAGCTAGGCAACAAAGCATAGCGCAGGGCCCTGAGCTTCCAAGCTCTCTCGTTTTTTTATTATCGCTCTACAACTGTAGTCTTGGCTTGGAAAGTTAGTTGGCATGCATGCAGCAGTTATTCTAGTAAGTACATGTACATGACATTGTGTAGAACTATCAGCTGTAGGCTACATAAGCACGAACTAAATAATAATACTTTCCTCAGTCACAGAGATTATAATACTGAGAATGCAAATGACCAGAAGGACACACTTCAGGCTCTTGAACATCAGTCGGCGAATGTTTTCACTGCAGTAGTAATGCCAGGCACCGAAGAACGGAGGGGTCAGGGGTCAGGGGTCAGGGTTCTAGCAAGAGTACATAATCCCCCGGGGGTTCTGTACTCTTGGTTCTAGCCTAGCCCGTTCATATTTTTAGCGAACCGTGAGAGCAGTTTCGTTCTTTATGGATGGTACAGTCATAATTATGTACTGGCTGCCATTGGGGTCCTTTCGACCAGAAACCCAGGCCCAGGGACAAAATGCACTACACGGAACGGTGAGAGCCTCAGACTCAGAGGGGGGAAGCACCTAATGACAATGCCGAGTGCATCGTCGTACAGTTAGAGCAGCACTCACCTGAGCTAAGAGATCACCGGCACCACCAAGAGTTCATAACCCTTGGGGTTATGGACTCTTGGTTCATAACCCTTGGGGTTATGGACTCTTGGTTAGGCATATGTGGATAATGCCGGCAGGAAAATTGGCAGAATTCAGTACTTTTTCTGGTACGTTTCATGCATGTTTGGTATGTGGATGAAGAAATGGAGCAGAATTCGAGGAATTGCCCGCCATAAGGTTTGCATGGTTCTGCCAATTTCACTGCTTTTGTTTGTTTGTTTCTTTAATTTGAATCCGTTTAGAGCACAGGCAATTCTGCCTTCTCACCAGAGGAAAAACCTCCGGTTCCTGCTAAGAACGAATATAATAATTATTATGAGAGAAGGAAATAATTATTAAAAAGAAATATAACATGATAATTCCAAAGCACAAAGTTTGTATTATAATTCAAATGGGTGGGTGTATGTGTAAGCATGCAGTGAAGAACACACAAGCTCAACTGATGAGGGGTGAATTCCCCGAAACACTGTGTATTGAGCAGGGAGTGGTGCTTTCTTGCAGGTTTGCCGAGTCGAAGGTTCGATGGACTTCTCGTGTGCTCTGGATGGCAGTCGTGAGTCAGTCAAGTGTCAAGTAAAGTCGGCGGAATAGCGCGAGCTCCGGTGTGGGGAGCAAACCTTTCTTACAAATCATCGCCGAAGTCGCAACCACTACTTCGTACTGTTGTGCCCAGCGCGGGCTTGCGACTAGTTGGTTTGGAGGTGACAGCGTTGCGAATGACCGAGGGTCCTCGACGTCTGTCTCACCGTCCAGGAGCGACACTGACTCACGCTGCTATCTGGTGTTCACGAGGTGTTTATCGCGCTGGAAGCGGAGCGTCTCTGTAAGTTTGTATCCCTGGTGATGTTTGTGCCTGGAGTGCACTATATAAGTGGTGCTCTTCAGGCACAATCTTCCTCAGCCTACTCAAGCTCAACTGATGAGGGGTGAATTCCCCGAAACACTGTGTATTGAGCAGGGAGTGGTGCTTTCTTGCAGGTTTGCCGAGTCGAAGGTTCGATGGATTTCTCGTGTGCTCTGGATGGCAGTCGTGAGTCAGTCAAGTGTCAAGTAAAGTCGGCGGAATAGCGCGAGCTCCGGTGTGGGGAGCAAAACTTTCTTACAAATCATCGCCGAAGTCGCAACCACTACTTCGTACTGTTGTGCCCAGCGCGGGCTTGCGACTAGTTGGTTTGGAGGTGACAGCGTTGCGAATGACCGAGGGTCCTCGACGTCTGTCTCACCGTCCAGGAGCGACACTGACTCACGCTGCTATCTGGTGTTCACGAGGTGTTTATCGCGCTGGAAGCGGAGCGTCTCTGTAAGTTTGTATCCCTGGTGATGTTTGTGCCTGGAGTGCACTATATAAGTGGTGCTCTTCAGGCACAATCTTCCTCAGCCTACTCAAGCTCAACTGATGAGGGGTGAATTCCCCGAAACACTGTGTATTGAGCAGGGAGTGGTGCTTTCTTGCAGGTTTGCCGAGTCGAAGGTTCGATGGACTTCTCGTGTGCTCTGGATGGCAGTCGTGAGTCAGTCAAGTGTCAAGTAAAGTCGGCGGAATAGCGCGAGCTCCGGTGTGGGGAGCAAACCTTTCTTACAAATCATCGCCGAAGTCGCAACCACTACTTCGTACTGTTGTGCCCAGCGCGGGCTTGCGACTAGTTGGTTTGGAGGTGACAGCGTTGCGAATGACCGAGGGTCCTCGACGTCTGTCTCACCGTCCAGGAGCGACACTGACTCACGCTGCTATCTGGTGTTCACGAGGTGTTTATCGCGCTGGAAGCGGAGCGTCTCTGTAAGTTTGTATCCCTGGTGATGTTTGTGCCTGGAGTGCACTATATAAGTGGTGCTCTTCAGGCACAATCTTCCTCAGCCTACTCAAGCTCAACTGATGAGGGGTGAATTCCCCGAAACACTGTGTATTGAGCAGGGAGTGGTGCTTTCTTGCAGGTTTGCCGAGTCGAAGGTTCGATGGACTTCTCGTGTGCTCTGGATGGCAGTCGTGAGTCAGTCAAGTGTCAAGTAAAGTCGGCGGAATAGCGCGAGCTCCGGTGTGGGGAGCAAACCTTTCTTACAAATCATCGCCGAAGTCGCAACCACTACTTCGTACTGTTGTGCCCAGCGCGGGCTTGCGACTAGTTGGTTTGGAGGTGACAGCGTTGCGAATGACCGAGGGTCCTCGACGTCTGTCTTACCGTCCAGGAGCGACACTGACTCACGCTGCTATCTGGTGTTCACGAGGTGTTTATCGCGCTGGAAGCGGAGCGTCTCTGTAAGTTTGTATCCCTGGTGATGTTTGTGCCTGGAGTGCACTATATAAGTGGTGCTCTTCAGGCACAATCTTCCTCAGCCTACTCAAGCTCAACTGATGAGGGGTGAATTCCCCGAAACACTGTGTATTGAGCAGGGAGTGGTGCTTTCTTGCAGGTTTGCCGAGTCGAAGGTTCGATGGACTTCTCGTGTGCTCTGGATGGCAGTCGTGAGTCAGTCAAGTGTCAAGTAAAGTCGGCGGAATAGCGCGAGCTCCGGTGTGGGGAGCAAACCTTTCTTACAGTATAATAATAATAATAATAAGAAGAAGAAGAAGAACGCCCGTGATCGGCAGAGTCAGCGCCGGTCCCAGGAAACGTCAGGACAGACATCCCGTCGACTCCAGAACGCTCGTGATCGGCAAAGTCAGCGCCGGTCCCATAGCTATGCAAAAGACGTTACTTGTACTTCAGTATCTCATTGAAACGTTTTTGCAATACAATGATGTAGCTAATCAAAGGAAAAAGCATTTCCATCAGTTCTAACAACATGCACGATGAGCTAGGCAACAAAGCATAGCGCAGGGCCCTGAGCTTCCAAGCTCTCTCGTTTGGTATTTGTTTGTTTGTGTGTTTGTTTGTTTGTTTGTTTGTGTCACGCCTGGCGCTATCCGTATCTGACGGCAAAAAAGCATAGGATGTTATAAATTTTTCAATTCTCCTTTTTTTGTCAGGCATATCCTGGGATTCGAACCCGCACTATCGCCCTACATGCATTCCCCCATACACTTCGCATTCATACCCATTCTTCCAAGTTGCTTCACGTTATTATCTTGCGTTTGAAAGCCCTATTTGAATATTGCGGGCAGCTAGACGGTGTCGTATTACCCTCGATCGTACCTGTCCCGTACCTATTCCCTACCGTACCGTGCCATCAAAGATGGCTGGCCACAATGCATATTATTATTATTATTATTATTATTTAAATTTTGAATAGGGCAATCCCCACAGGCCTAAGGCCTTTTTACAGGGTACCCTATGTGGTCACGTATAGATTTGCGGAATAGTGAAAGCGAGGAGCAAGAGCGAATGTCAGCTGGAAGAGAATTCCAGCGGTCAGAAGCCAGAAAGCTCAAAGCGAATAAGCCATAACGAGTGCGTGCTTTAGGCAGAGCAAGTGAATCTATGGACTGGGAACGTGTATGGGCAGCTGTGCGTGTTGTGGCAGAACGAAGGCAGAAGCAATCAGAGAGCAGAGTGCTACACATGCCACGTATGGCCCGAAAGACAAGAATATACAGTTTAAGCTGATAGCGCAGTGCAATAGGAGCAAGGCCATATCTGGTGTGTAAGACTGAAACATCATAGTGCCAAGGGAAACCAAAAACAATCCTAACAGCGCGGTTAGCAATACGAGTTAGTCTATCATGTTGTGTGGTGTGAAGGCAGTGTACAAACGCATTAGAACCATATTCGAGGAGTGCTTGAATAAATGAGCAGTAGAAGGTCTTTCTCGCAGCCGGTGTCAGATTGTCCCTGATCTTCCGGAACATGGCAAGTTTTGTTCCGACCTTTTTCTCAACTTCAGTGACATATGAGGAGAATGATAGATGTTCGTCAATGGTGAGGCCAAGATACTTCACCGTTGGTGTTGGGGATATGAGGACATCGCCGAGCCGAAGGCAGATGTTAGGAGGAACACATTTTGTTTTTTGTCTTATGATGATAAATTGAGTCTTGGAGTTATTAAGATTGAGACCTCGGTCACGTAGGTACTCTCTGATGACAGATATGTCAGCAGAGAGATCATCAGTGAGTTTCTGCAAGTTTGTGCCTGCCTTATACATAGACACGTCGTCTGCAAATTGCCGAACCTTGCTCGTGATGGTACATGATGGCAGAGCTCGGACAGATAGGTTAAAGAGGGCAGGACCCAATGTTGACCCTTGAGGTACACCTCTTGTAGGTGTGTACTGTTCACCTTCCTGATGCTTCGTGACTACTCGTTGGCGACGGTCACATAGGAAACTAGCTATCCATTGCAGTGCAGTACCACCGACACCAATAGAGAAGAGTTCTTGAAGAAGGGAGGCATGATTGACTGTGTCAAATGCTTTGCTGAGATCGAGAAAAGCAGCGACAACAAATTGGCCCTTGTCTAGACATGCTTGCCAGTCGTTTGTTGTCGTGGCTAAAAGATCTTCGCAGGAATGCTGCTTGCGGTAGGCGAACTGTTCATTCGGCAACGCGTTCGGAAATGATTCACCTTGTATGTGCGACATGATCTGCTCATACGCGCACCTCTCCAGCAGCTTGGAAGCGATCGGGAGGAGGGAAATAGGTCGATAATTACTGGGATCAGATGAACTCCCGCGCTTGTGAATTGGACGAACGTTGGCAATCTTGTATAAAGAGGGAAAAATACCTGATCTGAAAGAGATGGTGAAGAGCTGGGCAAGAGAGGGAGCGATTTGTTTCTGGAGGAGTTTGTAGATGGACGGAGGTATTTTATCTGGACCACTTGCTTTGTGGCTGTCAAGGCGTTTCAAATGGGACACTATGGTTGCTGCTGACACCGGTTCAAACTCAGTGAGGGACGGCTCTGGCATTGGTCCGATCGGTAGTTTGATACCTGTGCCTGATCGTGAGGGTGCACTCGAAGCGCGCTGTGGAGCGGTCGGTGATACGTTGAGGTGTCCAAAGGTCACGGTGCTAGCTGCACCTGCAGGTGTTGCTGGGGCAGGGGCTCGAGGTGAGACTATCCTGGCGAACGTTGCTGAAATGTCTTTGACTGAGGCATGGGGCTCATGGTACACAGTTGTTCTCCCAAGCAAAGAGTTGATTGTTTTCCACTGTAGCCTTGGGTTGCGATTGTTTCGAGTCAGTTCGTTTTGGAAATACGCAGCTTTCTTTCTTCGCATGAGGAGTTTACTTTCGCGCCTTAGAGCACGGAAAGCCTGAGTTAGACGTTGATCATCCGGTCTCTGTATCATTTTCCTATGTGCTCTTTTCCGGCGATAGAGTAATTGCCTTAGTTCACCGTCCACCCAAAGAGAAGGTTTGTATCGTGGTGACGTGGTGATGGTCGTGGTCGGACAATGCTTGTCAAGGGTGTCAGCTATTGAGGTTTGGAATAGGGCAATGTGCTCGTTTAGAGTGATCTCAGATGGCGAAGTGTTGTTATTATGGAGAGCAGTCAAACTGGAGCTAATGTCGTCTTGGAATTGTTGAATGTTTATCGCTCGAACTGGAGGCTTACGAATAGTAATGCGTTCTTCTTTGAATGTTCGTAGCATGGTAGATAGCTCGAGAATGACAAGTTGGTGGTCAGATACGTCGCATGGTTGAACGGAGCATGTGATGGAATTGACATTGTTTCCACGCGGCTGTGAGTTTGGCAACTGAGCAAGCAGGTTAGGTACTAATGCGAGATCAATGGTGGAGTTGCTCGGCAGCCTCGTGGGGGCGAGTACCACGTTTCGTAAACTGTTATCGCTGCAGAAGGTTTGGAGGTGGGTGTAGTGTGGGTGATTGTGGTTCTGAACATTGACATTGAAATCACCAATGACTATCGTGTGCGATTTTGCTGCTGTGGATCCTGAGATGTTGTCCACTGTATCAGTCAGTTTCTGCCAGAATATGACAGGCGTGGACGGCGATCTGTATGCAGCAATAATGTTTAGTGTGATTTCTTGAAGACGTACATGTATCGACACTGCTTCTATATCGTTCGTGATCCCTATTCGATTGTGCTGCAGTCCATCACGGACATAGATGCATACTCCTCCCCCAGTCTTGTCTTGTCGGTCTCGCCGATAAATGCTATAGCCACGGAGGTGTACGGAGTTGTTAGGCACAGTGTTGGTCAACCAAGTCTCCGTTATGGCTAGAATATCTACTTTATGGTGATGCATTAGGTAATGAACTTCATTTAACTTGTGAAAAAGACTACATACATTGATATGAGCAATACTTAGCTTTGAGGTTATTATTGGCGTTGCTGGGGATGCCCGGGCTGAGTCCTATTGGGAAGTATTGAGCATACGGGCAATGTCCTCTGTGGATAGAGGTTTTCCGCTGTGCATGATAACATCCCGGGGCAGGTGGCACTGAACTCCCTTGTCCCTAAGAGCTCGGAGCTTAGGGACAAGTGCTCTCCGCCGTTGTTGCTCTTGCCGGGTCAGGTCATGCTGGATGTAGACTTTCTCACCGCGGTAAGTAGCTTTCGTTTTATGTTGCATGAGCTGAGACTTGGCTTGAGGCGTCAGGACAACATGTACAAGGCGAGCCGGTCTCACGCCAGTGTGCTGGCCTGTAGTACTGGCTGTAGCACTTGTGTTAGCTGTGCTGGCAGTGTCACGGCGCGGTTGCTGGCCTAGGCGGGTAGCAGACTTGATCTCACTCAGCGCTATGTTTGGCGCGAGGCTTCCAATTATGGCCGGGAGGTTCTCTGAGCTGCTCTCTGTCAGGCCGCGTACCACAACATTGTGAACCCTGCTGCACTTGTCGGTAGCTTCCGCCACAAGGTCACGGAGTGTCGCTTCTGGTGTGCCTTGTATGGGCGTATCCACCAGATTTTGGCAGGTGGCTGTGGCGACAGGATGGCGGGCAGTGATGGTGGCGAACGTCTCCTTTACCTCTGCAATGGCGGTCTTGGCGCCGTTCTCCACCCTCACTACATCGTCGGAACATTTGTCGACAGCTGTCCTGAGCCGACGATTCTCCGCTGACAGGCGGTTGATGTCAAGGCGCTGCTCGCTGACTGTCGTGTGAAGGTCATCAAATTTCTTCAGTAGGCCGGCCAAAGTGTCTTTTACAAGAGACTTCAGCTCGGTCCGGAGCTGCGCCTGGAAACTGTCCAGCATTACCTTCATCTGGCTCACGACTACTTGGCTGTCACGATCACTAGCACTGGGACTGTCGCTGGTTTGGTCCAGTGTAGCGCCCGACTTGCAGGCTGCCTTGCGTGTCCCTGACATGGGCCGGTCGACGCTCTCAGTGCTTGGGCACAGACTCTCGCTCGGGCTCTCAGGCTTTCGTTTGGTGGGCTTTGCCCTCGGCGTCGAGTCAGATGGTTCCCCGGAAATATCACTACTACATGAGCTGCGTGAAGAGCCACCCTTTTCACGGCCAGCGTTACTGGGGGTGGTTATCTTCCGGACAAACTTTTTCATTGCACACTCAACAAGTGTGTAGACACGTAACAAATAGGGCTTTCAAATGCAAGATCACAATGTGAAACAACTTGGAAGAATTAGTATGTATGCGAAGTGTATCGGGGGCTGCATGCAGGGCGCGCGATAGTGCGGGTTCGAATCCCAGGTTTTAAAAAAAGGATTTTTTTAAAGAAAACATCCCTATGCTTTTTTTTGTCTAGGTCATCAAGGCAAAAAAGCATAGCGTAGGGCCCTGAGCTTCCAAGCTCTCTCGTTTCACTGTCAACAACGACTCAACATGCTAAAGTTGAAGGCCAAAATAATTACAAACTACCGTTCTTACTTGGAAAAGACTCGCCGTATCATTGACATTGAACTTCAAGACAAGCATTGCAAATTTGGAAATCAAATTTGCAAAAAGTGTGCACAATGCTATATTTAGCTCCAAGTACAAGTCAGTGCAGTTTGAACAACTCCGTAAACGCAGCAAACAGTGCCAAACACGCTTCTGGCAACGGTGGCATCCAGCATACACTTTCATCTGGACGTAGTGCTAGTTTCACACATCGATTGTGCTAGACAAGGTCACACTTAGTAGTAGTGTAGTAGTAGTAGTAGTAGTAGTAGTAGTAGTAGTAGTAGTAGTAGTAGTAGTAGTAGTAGTAGTAGTAGTAGTAGTAGTAGTAGTAGTAGTAGTAGTAGTAGTAGTAGTAGTAGTAGTAGTAGTAGTAGTAGTAGTAGTAGTAGTAGTAGTAGTAGTAGTAGTAGTAGTAGTAGTAGTAGTAGTAGTAGTAGTAGTAGTAGTAGTAGTAGTAGTAGTAGTAGTAGTAGTAGTAGTAGTAGTAGTAGTAGTAGTAGTAGTAGTAGTAGTAGTAGTAGTAGTAGTAGTAGTAGTAGTAGTAGTAGTAGTAGTAGTAGTAGTAGTAGTAGTAGTAGTAGTAGTAGTAGTAGTAGTAGTAGTAGTAGTAGTAGTAGTAGTAGTAGTAGTAGTAGTAGTAGTAGTAGTAGTAGTAGTAGTAGTAGTAGTAGTAGTAGTAGTAGTAGTAGTAGTAGTAGTAGTAGTAGTAGTAGTAGTAGTAGTAGTAGTAGTAGTAGTAGTAGTAGTAGTAGTAGTAGTAGTAGTAGTAGTAGTAGTAGTAGTAGTAGTAGTAGTAGTAGTAGTAGTAGTAGTAGTAGTAGTAGTAGTAGTAGTAGTAGTAGTAGTAGTAGTAGTAGTAGTAGTAGTAGTAGTAGTAGTAGTAGTAGTAGTAGTAGTAGTAGTAGTAGTAGTAGTAGTAGTAGTAGTAGTAGTAGTAGTAGTAGTAGTAGTAGTAGTAGTAGTAGTAGTAGTAGTAGTAGTAGTAGTAGTAGTAGTAGTAGTAGTAGTAGTAGTAGTAGTAGTAGTAGTAGTAGTAGTAGTAGTAGTAGTAGTAGTAGTAGTAGTAGTAGTAGTAGTAGTAGTAGTAGTAGTAGTAGTAGTAGTAGTAGTAGTAGTAGTAGTAGTAGTAGTAGTAGTAGTAGTAGTAGTAGTAGTAGTAGTAGTAGTAGTAGTAGTAGTAGTAGTAGTAGTAGTAGTAGTAGTAGTAGTAGTAGTAGTAGTAGTAGTAGTAGTAGTAGTAGTAGTAGTAGTAGTAGTAGTAGTAGTAGTAGTAGTAGTAGTAGTAGTAGTAGTAGTAGTAGTAGTAGTAGTAGTAGTAGTAGTAGTAGTAGTAGTAGTAGTAGTAGTAGTAGTAGTAGTAGTAGTAGTAGTAGTAGTAGTAGTAGTAGTAGTAGTAGTAGTAGTAGTAGTAGTAGTAGTAGTAGTAGTAGTAGTAGTAGTAGTAGTAGTAGTAGTAGTAGTAGTAGTAGTAGTAGTAGTAGTAGTAGTAGTAGTAGTAGTAGTAGTAGTAGTAGTAGTAGTAGTAGTAGTAGTAGTAGTAGTAGTAGTAGTAGTAGTAGTAGTAGTAGTAGTAGTAGTAGTAGTAGTAGTAGTAGTAGTAGTAGTAGTAGTAGTAGTAGTAGTAGTAGTAGTAGTAGTAGTAGTAGTAGTAGTAGTAGTAGTAGTAGTAGTAGTAGTAGTAGTAGTAGTAGTAGTAGTAGTAGTAGTAGTAGTAGTAGTAGTAGTAGTAGTAGTAGTAGTAGTAGTAGTAGTAGTAGTAGTAGTAGTAGTAGTAGTAGTAGTAGTAGTAGTAGTAGTAGTAGTAGTAGTAGTAGTAGTAGTAGTAGTAGTAGTAGTAGTAGTAGTAGTAGTAGTAGTAGTAGTAGTAGTAGTAGTAGTAGTAGTAGTAGTAGTAGTAGTAGTAGTAGTAGTAGTAGTAGTAGTAGTAGTAGTAGTAGTAGTAGTAGTAGTAGTAGTAGTAGTAGTAGTAGTAGTAGTAGTAGTAGTAGTAGTAGTAGTAGTAGTAGTAGTAGTAGTAGTAGTAGTAGTAGTAGTAGTAGTAGTAGTAGTAGTAGTAGTAGTAGTAGTAGTAGTAGTAGTAGTAGTAGTAGTAGTAGTAGTAGTAGTAGTAGTAGTAGTAGTAGTAGTAGTAGTAGTAGTAGTAGTAGTAGTAGTAGTAGTAGTAGTAGTAGTAGTAGTAGTAGTAGTAGTAGTAGTAGTAGTAGTAGTAGTAGTAGTAGTAGTAGTAGTAGTAGTAGTAGTAGTAGTAGTAGTAGTAGTAGTAGTAGTAGTAGTAGTAGTAGTAGTAGTAGTAGTAGTAGTAGTAGTAGTAGTAGTAGTAGTAGTAGTAGTAGTAGTAGTAGTAGTAGTAGTAGTAGTAGTAGTAGTAGTAGTAGTAGTAGTAGTAGTAGTAGTAGTAGTAGTAGTAGTAGTAGTAGTAGTAGTAGTAGTAGTAGTAGTAGTAGTAGTAGTAGTAGTAGTAGTAGTAGTAGTAGTAGTAGTAGTAGTAGTAGTAGTAGTAGTAGTAGTAGTAGTAGTAGTAGTAGTAGTAGTAGTAGTAGTAGTAGTAGTAGTAGTAGTAGTAGTAGTAGTAGTAGTAGTAGTAGTAGTAGTAGTAGTAGTAGTAGTAGTAGTAGTAGTAGTAGTAGTAGTAGTAGTAGTAGTAGTAGTAGTAGTAGTAGTAGTAGTAGTAGTAGTAGTAGTAGTAGTAGTAGTAGTAGTAGTAGTAGTAGTAGTAGTAGTAGTAGTAGTAGTAGTAGTAGTAGTAGTAGTAGTAGTAGTAGTAGTAGTAGTAGTAGTAGTAGTAGTAGTAGTAGTAGTAGTAGTAGTAGTAGTAGTAGTAGTAGTAGTAGTAGT
>NC_088653.1:16222807-16236807 GCF_964019385.1 Sycon ciliatum
TAGTCGTAGTCGTAGTCGTAGTCGTAGTCGTAGTCGTAGTCGTAGTCGTAGTCGTAGTCGTAGTCGTAGTCGTAGTCGTAGTCGTAGTCGTAGTCGTAGTCGTAGTCGTAGTCGTAGTCGTAGTCGTAGTCGTAGTCGTAGTCGTAGTCGTAGTCGTAGTCGTAGTCGTAGTCGTAGTCGTAGTCGTAGTCGTAGTCGTAGTCGTAGTCGTAGTCGTAGTCGTAGTCGTAGTCGTAGTCGTAGTCGTAGTCGTAGTCGTAGTCGTAGTCGTAGTCGTAGTCGTAGTCGTAGTCGTAGTCGTAGTCGTAGTCGTAGTCGTAGTCGTAGTCGTAGTCGTAGTCGTAGTCGTAGTCGTAGTCGTAGTCGTAGTCGTAGTCGTAGTCGTAGTCGTAGTCGTAGTCGTAGTCGTAGTCGTAGTCGTAGTCGTAGTCGTAGTCGTAGTCGTAGTCGTAGTCGTAGTCGTAGTCGTAGTCGTAGTCGTAGTCGTAGTCGTAGTCGTAGTCGTAGTCGTAGTCGTAGTCGTAGTCGTAGTCGTAGTCGTAGTCGTAGTCGTAGTCGTAGTCGTAGTCGTAGTCGTAGTCGTAGTCGTAGTCGTAGTCGTAGTCGTAGTCGTAGTCGTAGTCGTAGTCGTAGTCGTAGTCGTAGTCGTAGTCGTAGTCGTAGTCGTAGTCGTAGTCGTAGTCGTAGTCGTAGTCGTAGTCGTAGTCGTAGTCGTAGTCGTAGTCGTAGTCGTAGTCGTAGTCGTAGTCGTAGTCGTAGTCGTAGTCGTAGTCGTAGTCGTAGTCGTAGTCGTAGTCGTAGTCGTAGTCGTAGTCGTAGTCGTAGTCGTAGTCGTAGTCGTAGTCGTAGTCGTAGTCGTAGTCGTAGTCGTAGTCGTAGTCGTAGTCGTAGTCGTAGTCGTAGTCGTAGTCGTAGTCGTAGTCGTAGTCGTAGTAGTAGTAGTAGTAGTAGTAGTAGTAGTAGTAGTAGTAGTAGTAGTAGTAGTAGTAGTAGTAGTAGTAGTAGTAGTAGTAGTAGTAGTAGTAGTAGTAGTAGTAGTAGTAGTAGTAGTAGTAGTAGTAGTAGTAGTAGTAGTAGTAGTAGTAGTAGTAGTAGTAGTAGTAGTAGTAGTAGTAGTAGTAGTAGTAGTAGTAGTAGTAGTAGTAGTAGTAGTAGTAGTAGTAGTAGTAGTAGTAGTAGTAGTAGTAGTAGTAGTAGTAGTAGTAGTAGTAGTAGTAGTAGTAGTAGTAGTAGTAGTAGTAGTAGTAGTAGTAGTAGTAGTAGTAGTAGTAGTAGTAGTAGTAGTAGTAGTAGTAGACGGTGCGCTTCGTCAGCTACTATCTCTGCCCCTACGAAACGGCGGTCTCGCTATGCGAATCGGGAGTGTGCGTGCCGAGGCTGAGCGTCTGCTCTGTTGCGATGCGATAGACCCTATGGTGACGTGTGTGGTGGTCGGTCTGGGCGAGCGTCGAGTCGCCGACGTAATTTCAACCAGCAAGGCATTGGCAGTTCAGGCTCGTGGCCGACGCCGGTCTCAGCAGCTGGACATCTTGACTGGGATCAAGCCTGATCTATCGGATCAGCAGCGCCTCCTTGTGGATGTGGCAGGTGAGGGTGGTGTATCCACTTGGCTTGGCACTCCCCCTTCCATGCACATACCTGGGTCAGTATTTAATAAATCTGACTTCAGGGATGCACTCTGTCTGCGGTATGATTTATCGCTGGATGGGGTTGCATTGTCCTGTGTGTGTGGAGGGGAGATGTCAAGCCATCACGCACTCACTTGCCCCAGTGGAGGCTACCCAACGCAGCGCCACAACGAGTTGAGGGATCTCCTTGCGGACGCCCTCGGCAGCGTCGTGTGTGATGTGGCGATCGAGCCACCGCTGATGCCACTCCAGGGCGAGGCAGTCTCTGGCAGCTCAGCTGATGGCGCTCGTGTGGACATACGGGCTCGTGGCTTCTGGACCAGGCAGCAAAACGCCTTTTTTGATGTGCGGGTGACTCACCCAAGGCCGTCTTTGCTGTCTGGACCGGAAGTGGCGGGTCAGTTGTCCCAGCATGAGCGCCAGAAGAAGCGACAGTATGCTGACCGGATTAACCAGGTGGATCGTGGGTCATTTACCCCTCTGGTTTTCGCAACGAATGGTCAGAGTGCGCCGGAGTGCAGCAGATTCCTGAAGACTTTGGCAGCCCGTATAGCAGATAAGAATCGGGATCTTCAGTACGCCCTTGTCCTTGGTCACTTGCGATCGAGGATAAGTACCTCCCTAATCCGGTGGCAGATTACGTGTTTTCGGGGGTCAAGATCGTCGTATGCCCGTGGTGTCTCCGGTACAGGCCGTCATGGTTTCGTAACCGAGTGCCGTGCACTGGCGCACATGTCACGTGTGCAGTAACTGGACTTGTCTATCGAATAGTATTCTTTTCTTTTTTTGTTCACTGTGTTGTTATTCTATTTTCGCTGTTGCTTTGTAATATTTGGATTCGTTCCACTTGTTGGTTGGAGTTTTACTTGGATCCGTTGAAATTTGTGCAATTACACGACCTCATTGAGCCTATGCTAGGGATTGAGTTCATTTTTGCCTCCTGGGTGCAATGCTTGAGTTCTCTTGGTCAGGTTTCTTTTAATCTTCCTTTTTCTCTTCTTCTTTCAAATCCAGCATTATGTTTCCGGTGTTCTTTTCTTTCTTTGCATCATCATTTTATGTGGTCAATAAAAACACGCTTCCAAGTAGTAGTAGTAGTAGTAGTAGTAGTAGTAGTAGTAGTAGTAGTAGTAGTAGTAGTAGTAGTAGTAGTAGTAGTAGTAGTAGTAGTAGTAGTAGTAGTAGTAGTAGTAGTAGTAGTAGTAGTAGTAGTAGTAGTAGTAGTAGTAGTAGTAGTAGTAGTAGTAGTAGTAGTAGTAGTAGTAGTAGTAGTAGTAGTAGTAGTAGTAGTAGTAGTAGTAGTAGTAGTAGTAGTAGTAGTAGTAGTAGTAGTAGTAGTAGTAGTAGTAGTAGTAGTAGTAGTAGTAGTAGTAGTAGTAGTAGTAGTAGTAGTAGTAGTAGTAGTAGTAGTAGTAGTAGTAGTAGTAGTAGTAGTAGTAGTAGTAGTAGTAGTAGTAGTAGTAGTAGTAGTAGTAGTAGTAGTAGTAGTAGTAGTAGTAGTAGTAGTAGTAGTAGTAGTAGTAGTAGTAGTAGTAGTAGTAGTAGTAGTAGTAGTAGTAGTAGTAGTAGTAGTAGTAGTAGTAGTAGTAGTAGTAGTAGTAGTAGTAGTAGTAGTAGTAGTAGTAGTAGTAGTAGTAGTAGTAGTAGTAGTAGTAGTAGTAGTAGTAGTAGTAGTAGTAGTAGTAGTAGTAGTAGTAGTAGTAGTAGTAGTAGTAGTAGTAGTAGTAGTAGTAGTAGTAGTAGTAGTAGTAGTAGTAGTAGTAGTAGTAGTAGTAGTAGTAGTAGTAGTAGTAGTAGTAGTAGTAGTAGTAGTAGTAGTAGTAGTAGTAGTAGTAGTAGTAGTAGTAGTAGTAGTAGTAGTAGTAGTAGTAGTAGTAGTAGTAGTAGTAGTAGTAGTAGTAGTAGTAGTAGTAGTAGTAGTAGTAGTAGTAGTAGTAGTAGTAGTAGTAGTAGTAGTAGTAGTAGTAGTAGTAGTAGTAGTAGTAGTAGTAGTAGTAGTAGTAGTAGTAGTAGTAGTAGTAGTAGTAGTAGTAGTAGTAGTAGTAGTAGTAGTAGTAGTAGTAGTAGTAGTAGTAGTAGTAGTAGTAGTAGTAGTAGTAGTAGTAGTAGTAGTAGTAGTAGTAGTAGTAGTAGTAGTAGTAGTAGTAGTAGTAGTAGTAGTAGTAGTAGTAGTAGTAGTAGTAGTAGTAGTAGTAGTAGTAGTAGTAGTAGTAGTAGTAGTAGTAGTAGTAGTAGTAGTAGTAGTAGTAGTAGTAGTAGTAGTAGTAGTAGTAGTAGTAGTAGTAGTAGTAGTAGTAGTAGTAGTAGTAGTAGTAGTAGTAGTAGTAGTAGTAGTAGTAGTAGTAGTAGTAGTAGTAGTAGTAGTAGTAGTAGTAGTAGTAGTAGTAGTAGTAGTAGTAGTAGTAGTAGTAGTAGTAGTAGTAGTAGTAGTAGTAGTAGTAGTAGTAGTAGTAGTAGTAGTAGTAGTAGTAGTAGTAGTAGTAGTAGTAGTAGTAGTAGTAGTAGTAGTAGTAGTAGTAGTAGTAGTAGTAGTAGTAGTAGTAGTAGTAGTAGTAGTAGTAGTAGTAGTAGTAGTAGTAGTAGTAGTAGTAGTAGTAGTAGTAGTAGTAGTAGTAGTAGTAGTAGTAGTAGTAGTAGTAGTAGTAGTAGTAGTAGTAGTAGTAGTAGTAGTAGTAGTAGTAGTAGTAGTAGTAGTAGTAGTAGTAGTAGTAGTAGTAGTAGTAGTAGTAGTAGTAGTAGTAGTAGTAGTAGTAGTAGTAGTAGTAGTAGTAGTAGTAGTAGTAGTAGTAGTAGTAGTAGTAGTAGTAGTAGTAGTAGTAGTAGTAGTAGTAGTAGTAGTAGTAGTAGTAGTAGTAGTAGTAGTAGTAGTAGTAGTAGTAGTAGTAGTAGTAGTAGTAGTAGTAGTAGTAGTAGTAGTAGTAGTAGTAGTAGTAGTAGTAGTAGTAGTAGTAGTAGTAGTAGTAGTAGTAGTAGTAGTAGTAGTAGTAGTAGTAGTAGTAGTAGTAGTAGTAGTAGTAGTAGTAGTAGTAGTAGTAGTAGTAGTAGTAGTAGTAGTAGTAGTAGTAGTAGTAGTAGTAGTAGTAGTAGTAGTAGTAGTAGTAGTAGTAGTAGTAGTAGTAGTAGTAGTAGTAGTAGTAGTAGTAGTAGTAGTAGTAGTAGTAGTAGTAGTAGTAGTAGTAGTAGTAGTAGTAGTAGTAGTAGTAGTAGTAGTAGTAGTAGTAGTAGTAGTAGTAGTAGTAGTAGTAGTAGTAGTAGTAGTAGTAGTAGTAGTAGTAGTAGTAGTAGTAGTAGTAGTAGTAGTAGTAGTAGTAGTAGTAGTAGTAGTAGTAGTAGTAGTAGTAGTAGTAGTAGTAGTAGTAGTAGTAGTAGTAGTAGTAGTAGTAGTAGTAGTAGTAGTAGTAGTAGTAGTAGTAGTAGTAGTAGTAGTAGTAGTAGTAGTAGTAGTAGTAGTAGTAGTAGTAGTAGTAGTAGTAGTAGTAGTAGTAGTAGTAGTAGTAGTAGTAGTAGTAGTAGTAGTAGTAGTAGTAGTAGTAGTAGTAGTAGTAGTAGTAGTAGTAGTAGTAGTAGTAGTAGTAGTAGTAGTAGTAGTAGTAGTAGTAGTAGTAGTAGTAGTAGTAGTAGTAGTAGTAGTAGTAGTAGTAGTAGTAGTAGTAGTAGTAGTAGTAGTAGTAGTAGTAGTAGTAGTAGTAGTAGTAGTAGTAGTAGTAGTAGTAGTAGTAGTAGTAGTAGTAGTAGTAGTAGTAGTAGTAGTAGTAGTAGTAGTAGTAGTAGTAGTAGTAGTAGTAGTACCGTAAAGTACCGCCAGAGCGCCCCGTCTCGCGAGAGCGCCCCACCTTGATTTTACAGCCAGAGAAAGGAAAATCGTATGGCAGAGTGCAACGAAGTGTGTACGATGTGAGAATCTTAGTGTACTAAGGTCACACTTGGCAGGTTTTTGTGTGGAGCTTGTATCCGCTTGAAGGTATGGATTGACTGCAAAACGTGCAATCTGTGTACAAGGTTCATGTCGTATGACCTACAAACAGCAGACCACCTCCACAATACGACCACGAAAGGATGAGATGGTGGGGCGCTCTGGCGGTACTTTACGGTAGTAGTAGTAGTAGTAGTAGTAGTAGTAGTAGTAGTAGTAGTAGTAGTAGTAGTAGTAGTAGTAGTAGTAGTAGTAGTAGTAGTAGTAGTAGTAGTAGTAGTAGTAGTAGTAGTAGTAGTAGTAGTAGTAGTAGTAGTAGTAGTAGTAGTAGTAGTAGTAGTAGTAGTAGTAGTAGTAGTAGTAGTAGTAGTAGTAGTAGTAGTAGTAGTAGTAGTAGTAGTAGTAGTAGTAGTAGTAGTAGTAGTAGTAGTAGTAGTAGTAGTAGTAGTAGTAGTAGTAGTAGTAGTAGTAGTAGTAGTAGTAGTAGTAGTAGTAGTAGTAGTAGTAGTAGTAGTAGTAGTAGTAGTAGTAGTAGTAGTAGTAGTAGTAGTAGTAGTAGTAGTAGTAGTAGTAGTAGTAGTAGTAGTAGTAGTAGTAGTAGTAGTAGTAGTAGTAGTAGTAGTAGTAGTAGTAGTAGTAGTAGTAGTAGTAGTAGTAGTAGTAGTAGTAGTAGTAGTAGTAGTAGTAGTAGTAGTAGTAGTAGTAGTAGTAGTAGTAGTAGTAGTAGTAGTAGTAGTAGTAGTAGTAGTAGTAGTAGTAGTAGTAGTAGTAGTAGTAGTAGTAGTAGTAGTAGTAGTAGTAGTAGTAGTAGTAGTAGTAGTAGTAGTAGTAGTAGTAGTAGTAGTAGTAGTAGTAGTAGTAGTAGTAGTAGTAGTAGTAGTAGTAGTAGTAGTAGTAGTAGTAGTAGTAGTAGTAGTAGTAGTAGTAGTAGTAGTAGTAGTAGTAGTAGTAGTAGTAGTAGTAGTAGTAGTAGTAGTAGTAGTAGTAGTAGTAGTAGTAGTAGTAGTAGTAGTAGTAGTAGTAGTAGTAGTAGTAGTAGTAGTAGTAGTAGTAGTAGTAGTAGTAGTAGTAGTAGTAGTAGTAGTAGTAGTAGTAGTAGTAGTAGTAGTAGTAGTAGTAGTAGTAGTAGTAGTAGTAGTAGTAGTAGTAGTAGTAGTAGTAGTAGTAGTAGTAGTAGTAGTAGTAGTAGTAGTAGTAGTAGTAGTAGTAGTAGTAGTAGTAGTAGTAGTAGTAGTAGTAGTAGTAGTAGTAGTAGTAGTAGTAGTAGTAGTAGTAGTAGTAGTAGTAGTAGTAGTAGTAGTAGTAGTAGTAGTAGTAGTAGTAGTAGTAGTAGTAGTAGTAGTAGTAGTAGTAGTAGTAGTAGTAGTAGTAGTAGTAGTAGTAGTAGTAGTAGTAGTAGTAGTAGTAGTAGTAGTAGTAGTAGTAGTAGTAGTAGTAGTAGTAGTAGTAGTAGTAGTAGTAGTAGTAGTAGTAGTAGTAGTAGTAGTAGTAGTAGTAGTAGTAGTAGTAGTAGTAGTAGTAGTAGTAGTAGTAGTAGTAGTAGTAGTAGTAGTAGTAGTAGTAGTAGTAGTAGTAGTAGTAGTAGTAGTAGTAGTAGTAGTAGTAGTAGTAGTAGTAGTAGTAGTAGTAGTAGTAGTAGTAGTAGTAGTAGTAGTAGTAGTAGTAGTAGTAGTAGTAGTAGTAGTAGTAGTAGTAGTAGTAGTAGTAGTAGTAGTAGTAGTAGTAGTAGTAGTAGTAGTAGTAGTAGTAGTAGTAGTAGTAGTAGTAGTAGTAGTAGTAGTAGTAGTAGTAGTAGTAGTAGTAGTAGTAGTAGTAGTAGTAGTAGTAGTAGTAGTAGTAGTAGTAGTAGTAGTAGTAGTAGTAGTAGTAGTAGTAGTAGTAGTAGTAGTAGTAGTAGTAGTAGTAGTAGTAGTAGTAGTAGTAGTAGTAGTAGTAGTAGTAGTAGTAGTAGTAGTAGTAGTAATAGTAGTAGTAGTAGTAGTAGTAGTAGTAGTAGTAGTAGTAGTAGTAGTAGTAGTAGTAGTAGTAGTAGTAGTACCGTAAAGTACCGCCAGAGCGCCCCGTCTCGCAAGAGCGCCCCACCTTGATTTTACAGCCAGAGAAAGGAAAATCGTATGGCAGAGTGCAACGAAGTGTGTACGATGTGAGAATCTTAGTGTACTAAGGTCACACTTGGCAGGTTTTTGTGTGGAGCTTGTATCCGCTTGAAGGTATGGATTGACTGCAAAACGTGCAATCTGTGTACAGGGTTCATGTCGTATGACCTACAAACAGCAGACCACCTCCACAATACGACCACGAAAGGATGAGATGGTGGGGCGCTCTGGCGGTACTTTACGGTAGTAGTAGTAGTAGTAGTAGTAGTAGTAGTAGTAGTAGTAGTAGTAGTAGTAGTAGTAGTAGTAGTAGTAGTAGTAGTAGTAGTAGTAGTAGTAGTAGTAGTAGTAGTAGTAGTAGTAGTAGTAGTAGTAGTAGTAGTAGTAGTAGTAGTAGTAGTAGTAGTAGTAGTAGTAGTAGTAGTAGTAGTAGTAGTAGTAGTAGTAGTAGTAGTAGTAGTAGTAGTAGTAGTAGTAGTAGTAGTAGTAGTAGTAGTAGTAGTAGTAGTAGTAGTAGTAGTAGTAGTAGTAGTAGTAGTAGTAGTAGTAGTAGTAGTAGTAGTAGTAGTAGTAGTAGTAGTAGTAGTAGTAGTAGTAGTAGTAGTAGTAGTAGTAGTAGTAGTAGTAGTAGTAGTAGTAGTAGTAGTAGTAGTAGTAGTAGTAGTAGTAGTAGTAGTAGTAGTAGTAGTAGTAGTAGTAGTAGTAGTAGTAGTAGTAGTAGTAGTAGTAGTAGTAGTAGTAGTAGTAGTAGTAGTAGTAGTAGTAGTAGTAGTAGTAGTAGTAGTAGTAGTAGTAGTAGTAGTAGTAGTAGGGCGTATCATCTTGGGTAACGGCGGAACCATCGTCCCAAATGCAGATGGTGCTGAACAAATCGGATTTCCGAGATGCGTTCTGCATCCGCTACGGCCTGCAGCCTGACGGACTCCCCCTGACTTGTGTATGTGGTGCTGCAAACACAATAGACCATGCGATGATGTGTCCGGCAGGGGGCTACCCCATGGCACGCCACAATGAGATCCGGGACTTGTTGGCTGACGTGATGCGTGAGGCGGTCCGGGATGTGGAGGTAGAACCGCCTCTACTACCATATGATGGTGAGCGGCTCCAAGGGAGGACAGCCAACCGCTCGGCAGGTGCCCGCCTGGACATCCGGGCTTGTGGCTTCTGGACGAGACAGCAAGATGCCTTTTTCGACATCCGGGTTACACACCCAAAGGCAAGCTTGCTGTCGCGTCAGGAAGTCATCAGCCAGCTCCGAACGCATGAACGGATGAAGAAGCGCCAGTACGGAGAGCGGGTGACAGCAGTTGACAGAGGTACGTTTACACCGCTAGTTTTTTCTACCTCGGGCATGATTGGCAGAGAATGTTCAATGGCACTGAAGACATTGGCATGCCTGATTGCTGAGAAGAACGTCGACCTACACGTATCGGTTATCATGGGTCAGCTCCGTTGTAAGCTGTCAGTCTGCCTTATGCGATGGGCAGTCACCTGTTTGCGTGGTTCAAGATCGTCATACCGCCGCAACAGGATGAATTTCACGACGATGTGCAGGTTGCGGGCAGCCTGAGCGTGATAGTACCTGACAGACATTTGCCCAACATTGCCCCATGATAATGAATTCTTGAGTTTTTGGACATTGTATTGCATTGCTGCTCCATCTACATGGCTGTATTTGTGTTTCACATCTCCATTTCAAGTTTCCTAATAAAGATTGTGTCAAGTAGTAGTAGTAGTAGTAGTAGTAGTAGTAGTAGTAGTAGTAGTAGTAGTAGTAGTAGTAGTAGTAGTAGTAGTAGTAGTAGTAGTAGTAGTAGTAGTAGTAGTAGTAGTAGTAGTAGTAGTAGTAGTAGTAGTAGTAGTAGTAGTAGTAGTAGTAGTAGTAGTAGTAGTAGTAGTAGTAGTAGTAGTAGTAGTAGTAGTAGTAGTAGTAGTAGTAGTAGTAGTAGTAGTAGTAGTAGTAGTAGTAGTAGTAGTAGTAGTAGTAGTAGTAGTAGTAGTAGTAGTAGTAGTAGTAGTAGTAGTAGTAGTAGTAGTAGTAGTAGTAGTAGTAGTAGTAGTAGTAGTAGTAGTAGTAGTAGTAGTAGTAGTAGTAGTAGTAGTAGTAGTAGTAGTAGTAGTAGTAGTAGTAGTAGTAGTAGTAGTAGTAGTAGTAGTAGTAGTAGTAGTAGTAGTAGTAGTAGTAGTAGTAGTAGTAGTAGTAGTAGTAGTAGTAGTAGTAGTAGTAGTAGTAGTAGTAGTAGTAGTAGTAGTAGTAGTAGTAGTAGTAGTAGTAGTAGTAGTAGTAGTAGTAGTAGTAGTAGTAGTAGTAGTAGTAGTAGTAGTAGTAGTAGTAGTAGTAGTAGTAGTAGTAGTAGTAGTAGTAGTAGTAGTAGTAGTAGTAGTAGTAGTAGTAGTAGTAGTAGTAGTAGTAGTAGTAGTAGTAGTAGTAGTAGTAGTAGTAGTAGTAGTAGTAGTAGTAGTAGTAGTAGTAGTAGTAGTAGTAGTAGTAGTAGTAGTAGTAGTAGTAGTAGTAGTAGTAGTAGTAGTAGTAGTAGTAGTAGTAGTAGTAGTAGTAGTAGTAGTAGTAGTAGTAGTAGTAGTAGTAGTAGTAGTAGTAGTAGTAGTAGTAGTAGTAGTAGTAGTAGTAGTAGTAGTAGTAGTAGTAGTAGTAGTAGTAGTAGTAGTAGTAGTAGTAGTAGTAGTAGTAGTAGTAGTAGTAGTAGTAGTAGTAGTAGTAGTAGTAGTAGTAGTAGTAGTAGTAGTAGTAGTAGTAGTAGTAGTAGTAGTAGTAGTAGTAGTAGTAGTAGTAGTAGTAGTAGTAGTAGTAGTAGTAGTAGTAGTAGTAGTAGTAGTAGTAGTAGTAGTAGTAGTAGTAGTAGTAGTAGTAGTAGTAGTAGTAGTAGTAGTAGTAGTAGTAGTAGTAGTAGTAGTAGTAGTAGTAGTAGTAGTAGTAGTAGTAGTAGTAGTAGTAGTAGTAGTAGTAGTAGTAGTAGTAGTAGTAGTAGTAGTAGTAGTAGTAGTAGTAGTAGTAGTAGTAGTAGTAGTAGTAGTAGTAGTAGTAGTAGTAGTAGTAGTAGTAGTAGTAGTAGTAGTAGTAGTAGTAGTAGTAGTAGTAGTAGTAGTAGTAGTAGTAGTAGTAGTAGTAGTAGTAGTAGTAGTAGTAGTAGTAGTAGTAGTAGTAGTAGTAGTAGTAGTAGTAGTAGTAGTAGTAGTAGTAGTAGTAGTAGTAGTAGTAGTAGTAGTAGTAGTAGTAGTAGTAGTAGTAGTAGTAGTAGTAGTAGTAGTAGTAGTAGTAGTAGTAGTAGTAGTAGTAGTAGTAGTAGTAGTAGTAGTAGTAGTAGTAGTAGTAGTAGTAGTAGTAGTAGTAGTAGTAGTAGTAGTAGTAGTAGTAGTAGTAGTAGTAGTAGTAGTAGTAGTAGTAGTAGTAGTAGTAGTAGTAGTAGTAGTAGTAGTAGTAGTAGTAGTAGTAGTAGTAGTAGTAGTAGTAGTAGTAGTAGTAGTAGTAGTAGTAGTAGTAGTAGTAGTAGTAGTAGTAGTAGTAGTAGTAGTAGTAGTAGTAGTAGTAGTAGTAGTAGTAGTAGTAGTAGTAGTAGTAGTAGTAGTAGTAGTAGTAGTAGTAGTAGTAGTAGTAGTAGTAGTAGTAGTAGTAGTAGTAGTAGTAGTAGTAGTAGTAGTAGTAGTAGTAGTAGTAGTAGTAGTAGTAGTAGTAGTAGTAGTAGTAGTAGTAGTAGTAGTAGTAGTAGTAGTAGTAGTAGTAGTAGTAGTAGTAGTAGTAGTAGTAGTAGTAGTAGTAGTAGTAGTAGTAGTAGTAGTAGTAGTAGTAGTAGTAGTAGTAGTAGTAGTAGTAGTAGTAGTAGTAGTAGTAGTAGTAGTAGTAGTAGTAGTAGTAGTAGTAGTAGTAGTAGTAGTAGTAGTAGTAGTAGTAGTAGTAGTAGTAGTAGTAGTAGTAGTAGTAGTAGTAGTAGTAGTAGTAGTAGTAGTAGTAGTAGTAGTAGTAGTAGTAGTAGTAGTAGTAGTAGTAGTAGTAGTAGTAGTAGTAGTAGTAGTAGTAGTAGTAGTAGTAGTAGTAGTAGTAGTAGTAGTAGTAGTAGTAGTAGTAGTAGTAGTAGTAGTAGTAGTAGTAGTAGTAGTAGTAGTAGTAGTAGTAGTAGTAGTAGTAGTAGTAGTAGTAGTAGTAGTAGTAGTAGTAGTAGTAGTAGTAGTAGTAGTAGTAGTAGTAGTAGTAGTAGTAGTAGTAGTAGTAGTAGTAGTAGTAGTAGTAGTAGTAGTAGTAGTAGTAGTAGTAGTAGTAGTAGTAGTAGTAGTAGTAGTAGTAGTAGTAGTAGTAGTAGTAGTAGTAGTAGTAGTAGTAGTAGTAGTAGTACCGTAAAGTACCGCCAGAGCGCCCCGTCTCGCGAGAGCGCCCCACCTTGATTTTACAGCCAGAGAAAGGAAAATCGTATGGCAGAGTGCAACGAAGTGTGTACGATGTGAGAATCTTAGTGTACTAAGGTCACACTTGGCAGGTTTTTGTGTGGAGCTTGTATCCGCTTGAAGGTATGGATTGACTGCAAAACGTGCAATCTGTGTACAAGGTTCATGTCGTATGACCTACAAACAGCAGACCACCTCCACAATACGACCACGAAAGGATGAGATGGTGGGGCGCTCTGGCGGTACTTTACGGTAGTAGTAGTAGTAGTAGTAGTAGTAGTAGTAGTAGTAGTAGTAGTAGTAGTAGTAGTAGTAGTAGTAGTAGTAGTAGTAGTAGTAGTAGTAGTAGTAGTAGTACACCATAGCTACACCATAGCTCAGTGGTTAGAGCATCGCTGGCTACAAGCGAGGGTCCCTGGTTCGAGTCCTGGTGGTGACAGTCAATTTTTTCTTCAGACTTTTCCCGTTTGTCTCTTTCCCTCAAACCAGTTAATAATAATAATAATAAAATTTAATAATAATAATAATGAGAAATGGAGTGAGAAGAAACAACACCTATGAAAATGATAATCCTAGCACTAAGGTAATAACAGGAAAAACTGCGAAAGCACTTAACGAACTTGTAAGGAGGACTACTAGTATACTGTGACACAAGATATGACACCATGGCCAACCAGAGCCACACAGACAGAACAAGTTGCTACTAAAACAATTTCAAACGAATAATGCTGTCCTTCTGGACACACAGATTAGGCTTATGAATACGTTGACAAACGGCTTAACGTATTCATAAGCCTAATCTGTGTGTCCAGAAGGACAGCATTATACGTTGACAAACGGCTTAACGTATTCATAAGCCTAATCTGTGTGTCCAGAAGGACAGCATTATTCGTTTGAAATTGTTTTAGTAGCAACTTGTTCTGTCTGTGTGGCTCTGGTTGGCCATGGTGTCATATCTTGTGTCACAGTATACTAGTAGTCCTCCTTACAAGTTCGTTAAGTGCTTTCGCAGTTTTTCCTGTTATTACCTTAGTGCTAGGATTATCATTTTCATAGGTGTTGTTTCTTCTCACTCCATTTCTCTTTATTAGTATCTTTCTGGATTGTTTTTCATTAATAATAATAATAATAAAATTATTTTATTATTCAGGCCAGGGAGTAGAAAAATACCGGTATTTTACTACTCCCGGATTCATGCCTTTCGCATTGACCGTTTTCATGCGCGCATATGCATGCATAGAAATAAAAAAAATCGTCGGTGCGCCACCAAAAATCGATGCGCGCGTACTTGAGAATCAAAGATATTTTTTACCATGGCCTTATGAACTGTTTTTATGAACTGTTTTTATTGGATAGCAGGATAGGATATGATTATGTTGAATAAACGAAGTTTGTGTCAATGGGAGATTGACTTGGAGTTTTTACGAGTTGATTCTAAAAATTAATAGTAATTATTGTAGGGAGGTTTCGCTCTACGGAATTACGTATGAATTTTTTTTTTTTTGAAACGTCATAACTTTTTTTTTCTGATTTAAGACTCTAACCCAGACGAATGCATGATGAAAAAAGAGAAAATAATAAGGCACCCATTTTTATAGTCCAGGGGATGGCCCACGCCTGGTAAAAAGAATAAACAGAGAAAACTCGGAAAAAAGACAGTTCAATAACTTCAATTGCACACTGATCACTAAAGAAGAAGATGAGTCCGCCATTACGTATGAAAATAACGTATGAACTGCACGGAATTTTCATACGTAAAAATCAGAGCTGTTGGGTTTCGCTCTACGTGATTTCTCCACGACTGCTAAAGATGCATTACAATATTATAGAGAGGTTCCGGGGTACGATTCGCTCTGTCCATAGCGGCACATGTAGCTCCCTCCTAAAAGAAATTTTCCATACCCGCTCCTCCACTGCACATACTACTGCCGTCACTAGGTCCCAAATCTCTTTTTCTCTGGCCTTGCC
>NC_088653.1:16237007-16257397 GCF_964019385.1 Sycon ciliatum
TTCTGCCCACACTAAAGCTGGTTTTTCTCGTCTTGGCTACATAGGTTCTGATCCGTGGAATATGCTGCCTTCCACTGTTCGCTCTTGTACAGATTATCGCCCATTTGTTCGTTCATGCTTAACCTTTCTAGGGGCTCCCGTAAGAAGACCATAGGTCTGTGGGAAACACCCTAGTAAAATAAATAAAATAATAATACGAACTTAGAAGTTGCGACTTCGGCGGTAATGTCATGAAGTTGGTTGCTCCAACGAGGAGCACACGCTTCTTGCCGAACTTGACACTTGACTGACTCACGACTGCCATCCGGAGCACACCAGGAGCACGTCGCACCTTCCGCTCGGCAAACCTGAAAGAAAGCACCACTCCCTGCTCAATACACAGTGTTTCGGGGAATTCACCCCTCATCAGTTGAGCTTGAGTAGGCGAATAGCTATACTGGCTCTCAACGTCTGTTTAGCACAACTCCATGAGCGACTCTGACTCACGCTGCTACCTGGGGCTTCACGAGGTGTTTGTCGCGCTGGAAACAAAGCGTCTCTGTAAGTTTGTATCCCTGGTGATGGTTTGGCCTGGAGAGCAGTATATAAGTGGTGCTTTTCAGGCACAATGTTCCTCAGCCTACTCAAGCTCAACTGATGAGGGGTGAATTCCCCGAAACACTGTGTATTGAGCAGGGAGTGGTGCTTTCTTTCAGGTTTGCCGAGCGGAAGGTGCGACGTGCTCCTGGTGTGCTCCGGATGGCAGTCGTGAGTCAGTCAAGTGTCAAGTTCGGCAAGAAGCGTGTGCTCCTCGTTGGAGCAACCAACTTCATGACATTACCGCCGAAGTCGCAACTTCTAAGTTCGTATTGTTGTCCCTCACGCGGACGTGCGACTAGTTGTTGGAGGTGACAGCGTTGTGAATAGCTATACTGGCTCTCAACGTCTGTTTAGCACAACTCCATGAGCGACTCTGACTCACGCTGCTACCTGGGGCTT
Organism: Sycon ciliatum; assembly: GCF_964019385.1. Lineage (NCBI taxonomy): Eukaryota > Metazoa > Porifera > Calcarea > Leucosolenida > Sycettidae > Sycon > Sycon ciliatum. The sequence goes on from NC_088653.1 coordinate 16,237,986, forward strand.
CACGAGGTGTTTGTCGCGCTGGAAACAAAGCGTCTCTGTAAGTTTGTATCCCTGGTGATGGTTTGGCCTGGAGAGCAGTATATAAGTGGTGCTTTTCAGGCACAATCTTCCTCAGCCTACTCAAGCTCAACTGATGAGGGGTGAATTCCCCGAAACACTGTGTATTGAGCAGGGAGTGGTGCTTTCTTTCAGGTTTGCCGAGCGGAAGGTGCGACGTGCTCCTGGTGTGCTCCGGATGGCAGTCGTGAGTCAGTCAAGTGTCAAGTTCGGCAAGAAGCGTGTGCTCCTCGTTGGAGCAACCAACTTCATGACATTACCGCCGAAGTCGCAACTTCTAAGTTCGTATTGTTGTCCCTCACGCGGACGTGCGACTAGTTGTTGGAGGTGACAGCGTTGTGAATAGCTATACTGGCTCTCAACGTCTGTTTAGCACAACTCCATGAGCGACTCTGACTCACGCTGCTACCTGGGGCTTCACGAGGTGTTTGTCGCGCTGGAAACAAAGCGTCTCTGTAAGTTTGTATCCCTGGTGATGGTTTGGCCTGGAGAGCAGTATATAAGTGGTGCTTTTCAGGCACAATCTTCCTCAGCCTACTCAAGCTCAACTGATGAGGGGTGAATTCCCCGAAACACTGTGTATTGAGCAGGGAGTGGTGCTTTCTTTCAGGTTTGCCGAGCGGAAGGTGCGACGTGCTCCTGGTGTGCTCCGGATGGCAGTCGTGAGTCAGTCAAGTGTCAAGTTCGGCAAGAAGCGTGTGCTCCTCGTTGGAGCAACCAACTTCAAAATAATAATAATAATAATAATTAGGAGTATAATCGATGCAGACATGGCCAGACAACCACAGCTCCCAGCAAGCCCCGTCCTGTACGTGTATGCCTCTCCAAAAGTGGAAAGGAACTCCTCATGAAAAAGAAGCAAGAAGCAGTTACAGGTGGCAACCCTGTTTACGTGTCCCATGATCTCACTCGTACTGAACAATCTAAGCGAAATGACGTCTGGCCTACATTTCGGAAACTGCGACAGAATGGCATCCGATGTACTCTGCCTAGATGCGTGATCATGTTGAAGGGCAAAGCCATGACAGACGAAGAAATCGCCATGCATCTCTCAAAGACCACCTAGGGGTGCGAAAGTGGAACGGCAGCTGCTGGCATGGACTCCAGTCAATCCGATACCCCAACAACGCACTGGCATTCTAAATTAAATATTTGTCACATAAATATATGTAGTATCAGGAACAAGTTATTGTATATACAGGATTTAATTATTACTCATACATTGGACATACTATGCATTACCGAAACTTGGCTAGACACTTCAATTGCAGATTCGTTTATTGCATTGCAAGGCTACGACCACATTCGACGAGACAGAGGCGGAGGGAAAGGCGGAGGTGGTGTGCTAATATATGTTCGTAGCACTATACCGATGACGTACATGCATATCAATTTGAGTCCGTGTGACAGTGAACTAGAAGCAGTGAGTGCGCTGCTTGAATTTCGCAGCTCTGGACACGTCACTTGGCGTTTACCACTGATATGTGTTTACCGACCCCCTTCATCAGGGGTAGGATTCTGGGATATATTCACCGCCTACATAGACAACGTAACACGAAGCGTGAAGCACAGCTCATTATGCATTCTCGGCGACCTTAATGTCAATTGCTTGTCTGATCAAGCTCCCGCTCACTTCCGAAACATGTGTGCAACCCACTGTGTTCATAACGTTGTAACAGAGCCAACCAGATTCCGCTCCGATTCATGTTTGGACCCTATTTGTATCACTGGCGACCTTGTAGCTGTTGATGTCAGTGTAATGCCTGATCCAATTAGCGATCACTTTGCCGTGAAAGCTAGTCTAGACCTTGAATGCCACCTTGACAGACCAGGTCACCTCCGAGTTAGGACTAGAAAGAAACCGCTTTCCACCCTGGACTTTGATGATCTGTCTGACAGGATTGGTTCGGCCCTCACTGAGACAGGACGGCATGTCACTGCTAGTACTGGCGTTGATGAACTCGTGGATAAATGGCACGGTAGCATTGGAGGTGTCCTTGATGACCTCAATCCATATGTGGTCAAGAACATAAAGCTACACAAGAAATCGCCTAAGCCCTGGATCACTCCAGAGCTACGTTTTCTATTGGCACGTCGACAGTACCTCCATCGCCGAGCATGTAAGAAAGCGAGTGACCCAGCAGCTTTAGAAGAATATCGTCGAGTTCGGCGTGAGGGAACTTTAATGAACAGGCGTCTCCGTTCCCAGTACTATCAACATCAATTCATGTCCGTCCGTAAACAGCCCAGGGGCCAATGGCAGTTACTCAATGGTCTGCTTCACAGACATACCAAGGACACTTTAGGAGGGACTGATCACATTGGTATCTCCCGCACATTTGCACAAACTGTTTCAGACCCCATTCGGACACACCTTCACTGCCCATCTGGTCCCCATCGCCAGACTTCTATGTTGGCTATCTCGCAGCCTACGGTCACTGACGTTGTAAAGATCCTTCGTAATCTCAATGCACATAAAGCTCCCGGAGCAGACGGGTTGCCTCCGATCCTTTTCAAGAAATGTCATGAAGTGATGGCAGGTTCCCTGTGTGCTCTTCTCAGGGCATCTATTGAGGAGAGTAAGTTTCCTGCGCTTTTCAAGCATGCATCCGTGAGAGCACTTTTCAAGGGCGGGGACCGCTCTGAACCGCGAAACTACCGACCTGTTTCACTTTTACCGATCGCTAGCAAAGTCCTCGAGAAGCACGTGTACAACCAATTAAGCCTTCTTCTGAGAGAGAATCCCGACATTATTCCACCCCAGCAATTTGCATACAGACGATATCACTCGTGTGAGGAGGCCCTGGCTGTTGCAATTGATAGCTGGATGAAAGATTTGGATAATGGGAAGGTTGTTGGCGTAGTGCTCGCTGATGTCAGGAAAGCGTTTGACAGCGTCAATCACCAGTTGCTGTTAAATGAGTTATTTGATTGTGGGATTGGTGACTCGGCTCTGGCATGGTTTAAAAGCTACCTGAGTGATCGAACGCAGCAGCTCATTGCACCAGAGGGCCTGCCACGCGTGCCATGTACGCAGGGTGTTCCGCAGGGGTCTGTTTTGGGACCTATCCTATTCAGCCTCTATGTCCGTGGTCTTCCCTCATGCGTCAACAGTTCCACAGTTCTGCAGTTTGCGGATGATGTTAATATGTATGCAGCTGGTGACTCTGCTGAGGAAGTCATCGGAGCTTTGAACGGAGATCTGGCCAAGCTGTCTGTCTACCTGGAAGAGAAGCGCATGACGCTGAACCCAGCAAAGACGAAGTTCCTCCTCCTTCACAGAAAGACAACAGCAGTGCCTGGTTCCGCCAGTGTCGTCATTGACGGCGTCCATGTTCTTCGAGCGCAGTCCGCACGCTATCTTGGCATTGTCATTGACGAGCACCTGACTTTTGGGCCACAAATTGACGGTTTGATTGGGTCTGTCAACAGGAAACTCGGCGCCTACCGCATGTCAAGACATCTCTTGCCATTCCACGCACGGCGTAGCTTTTACCTTAGTGTTATTCAGTCGTCATTGGAGTATGCAAGTAGCGCATACGTCCACACCCTTAGTTCTTACTATTTCGATAAGTATGTCCGGCTATTTAACAGGTGTCTAAGAATAGTTTTTGGTTTCGATAACTTTACCAGTGCCTCTCATATTCTTAGCCTATACAATCTCTCTCACATTTCTGTCCGAGTCAATTTGAAGCTTTTTATTCTTGTATTTCGCTCTGTCCATAGCGGCACATGTAGCTCCCTCCTAAAAGAAATTTTCCATACCCGCTCCTCCAGTGCACATACTACTGCCGTCACTAGGTCCCAAATCTCTTTTTCTCTGGCCTTGCCTTCCGCCCACACTAAAGCTGGTTTTTCTCGTCTTGGCTACATAGGTTCTGATCGGTGGAATATGCTGCCTTCCACTGTTCGCTCTTGTACAGATTATCGCCCATTTGTTCGTTCATGCTTAACCTTTCTAGGGGCTCCCGTAAGAAGACCATAGGTCTGTGGGAAACACCCTAGTAAAATAAATAAAATAATAATAATAATAATAATAATAACAACGAGTTCATGGAATTTTTAAGGATTTTTATGTTATTCAAAATCGATTTTCGTGTTCCGCTCATCAGTGAATAGTATCGGAACTGAGGGTACTGTGTACAAAAATAGAACATTTTTATAACAGCATAATTAATTAAAAGTGTGAACAACACAGGAAGTGGTACAGCATTACATAATAGGTGTCAAACATAGTGCTAACGTATATAACTGAGTGCAGCCACAAAGCAAGAGGTGATACAGTGCAACATGACACAACATTTACATCTGATAACCAGCTACGAGAACAACTTTAGCGCGACTACATGCTTCTTTTGTTTACAAAGAACAGGATTATGCACACGAATACATACAGCTTCCAGAACCTTCAACTGCTTAACATAACTTGCACGGCACAAAACAGAAAAGTGAGAATCATCGTACACACTAAGACAATCTGGACGTGATAACAAGTGACAAAATACAGCTGACTTTTTGCTCACGTCGCTCTCTTCCGTCTCATCCCGCTCCTTTCCTTCGACCTCCTCCGCCTTATCCACGCAAAATGGACAGTGGAAATGGGTGTGCACAAGAGTACATGAAAACCAGAGTGTGCAGCTTGGGGCCTTTTCTGCTATGGGTGTCTGTCACGGCGAAATTCCGTGATTACATCATATTTGGCCCAGATCTGAGGCGGGAAATGTACTCTTGGTGTGCAGTAGCAGAGAACCCAGCAACGGTGACGCGGAGCAGCGGTCAAACGACTTGTGATGCTGGTGGAGATGATGGAGCCATGTTGGAGGCTGATAAGGAGTGCAGTGAGACTGAGCATCAAACGGATGATGAGGAAGTGACTGATGATGATGATGGTGGTGATGAGGACGATGATGATGAAGATGAGACGGAGGACGAGGATAAGGCGGAGGAGGTCGAAGGAAAGGAGCGGGATGAGACGGAAGAGAGCGACGTGAGCAAAAAGTCAGCTGTATTTTGTCACTTGTTATCACGTCCAGATTGTCTTAGTGTGTACGATGATTCTCACTTTTCTGTTTTGTGCCGTGCAAGTTATGTTAAGCAGTTGAAGGTTCTGGAAGCTGTATGTATTCGTGTGCATAATCCTGTTCTTTGTAAACAAAAGAAGCATGTAGTCGCGCTAAAGTTGTTCTCGTAGCTGGTTATCAGATGTAAATGTTGTGTCATGTTGCACTGTATCACCTCTTGCTTTGTGGCTGCACTCAGTTATATACGTTAGCACTATGTTTGACACCTATTATGTAATGCTGTACCACTTCCTGTGTTGTTCACACTTTTAATTAATTATGCTGTTATAAAATGTTCTATTTTTGTACACAGTACCCTCAGTTCCGATACTATTCACTGATGAGCGGAACACGAAAATCGATTTTGAATAACATAAAAAATCCTTAAAAATTCCATGAACTCGTTGTTGTCTGGCCATGTCTGCATCGATTATACTCCTAATTGCACTAATAAAATTGCTTTCTCCACGCCGACTCTTTAAATAATAATAATAATTTTCCGTGCCAAAATCCGTATGGGCGCTACGGATTTTTTCCAGGCGTGCTCGATCCATACGATTTTTCGGCACCGAATCCGTGTGGACTGGCTTTCATACGAACCATGTTTCGTATGGAGATTTTGCGTCATCGGGTGCAGAAAGATTTTTCGCGTACAAATTTGGTACGAGAAACATCGATTTTTCGCGGGAAGTTGATCTCGGTACAAATTTTCAAAATAGAAAGGCATAGCGCGGGAATGTGACGTGTTTGCGATCGTAACCTAGGCAATGACGGCAAACATTTTGTTGCAATCACTACTTATCCATGCCGGTTCCTTTTTTCTTCTCCTCCCCTTCTCCCTTCCTTGCCGTGGTTGGCTAACACCCTCTCTCTCTTTGTATTGGCCGGTGTTCTCACTGTGCTATGAGATGCTGCAATAAATAAATAAATAAATAAATAAAACACATAAGTTCCGTACCCCGGAACTTTTCACTGCTCGAAAACGACGTATAAAAAAATCCGTAGAGCCTCCACGGATTTTGGCACGAAAAGTCGTACTCCGGAACCTCCTTTGGACTTTTGGAGACGCGTTGGCTGCATGCGCCCACCGCATGCACCATGAACCGAAACCGCGTTTTCCATATATTTTGCACGTGGTGCACGGTGTGTGTACCTTGTGTTTCGCGCGGCTTGAATGTTGCCATGGACAAATGCGGAAAATGCAAAAAAAATATTTCAAAAAGTCCTACGGAGGACCCAACGTAGGAAAGAGCTTTCCTTCGGAAATCCGTAGAGAGATTTACGTATGAAAGTTGCCCTCGCTCCCCGGCGCGTACGACATACGGATTTTCATACGTAATTACGTAGAGCGAAACCTCCTAATAATATATACGGCAGTTTGCTTGCACATGGTGCCGCACGTGGTGCGTAGATCTACTTTTTTTTTTTTTTTTTTACTCAGCATCGTACACTCAGCATCGTACATATTCATTGGTAGTCTCATTCGTAGTCTCCAACATGCTGTTTAGCACCTGGAGTCCTGGACCCTGTCACCACCTCGACCTCCCGGCTCCAGCTCCCCTCGCGATCGCCCTTTTGTTGCTGTTGGGTCTTGCTCTCGTAGATCTGCGAGAAAGTATGCCTGCGCGCGCATGTGCTGCTTCATGCTTCGATCGGCACTTTGTATACTTGTACGCGAGTACGAACCACGCTGTCTCCGCAGCTCCGCGGTGACCGGTGGTGTCGACTTCGCTGCTCGGAGCAATTGTATGGGCACTGCCGACATATTTGGCAGCGAGACTCTCATCATTCCCCAAACGGAACTGATCAGTTCAGCGTGATCCTGGAGGTGAACACAAAACATGCACCGATGCCGATACTGACCGAGTTAGTTTTGTCCGTGGAACTCATGAACTGCTGCACCAGTGTGGTGCCTTTTGAGACAGCAAAAAGCAGAGACTACTAGAAGTTTGTGCAATAGTTTGTCAAGATTGGCCGGAGCAGACGGAGAGGAAAGGTACCATAGAGGTGCTGTCGGGCGGAAAGGTGGCGCGTTGCTTCTGCCGGCGGACCGCGCGTGCCCTGCTGCTGGCGTGACGAGCTTGCCTTAGGTAAGGAACGTCCTTAGTGGAAGTTCGCGGTTCGTCCGGGGGTGGCTTTGTGGGTCTTCGTTTGTACGGTTTGTCCAATTTTGGCTGCATGGCATGCAGATGGTGACGGGCCTGGCCCGGAGCCAGCTCCTGAAATGTGATACGGCCTCTGGCCGGCCACAGGACCCTTCGTTACCCTACGCTCAATCAGCTCAGTATCATGGGAGGATGAACCTGTATACATGTAGCTCTTTGCGACGTTGTATCTGGCTGTTTCAGCTGCATGCAGTCGAATCCTGATAATAAGGAACACCATGTTTGTGCAGGAGAATTAGTTCACTATTTTTATAATCAAGTGGAAAACCTTACACACACACCATCTTCAATCGAGAAGTATTGTAATTTGCAGCGAAGAGACCACTTGGATTGAAGATGGTGTGTGTGTGTGTAAGGTTTTCCATTTTTGAAATGAAGTGGCTGCAGTGGAGCTTGCCCACATTAAGAAATGTTTTATAATAAAGGTTTGATAACAGAAAAGCAGTCCAAACTGGGACATCGGCAACGGTTTGCTAGTACAGTCGACTCCACTTATACAGTCAGACCTCGCTTATCCGGTCCTCGTTTATCCGGATCCCTCGCCATCCGGAAGAAAATCGCTGGTTACCGATGTGCAGCATATGTTATGCATACAACAGAACCGGACCTCGCGGTGCATGATTTTGTGTACGAACTGGTTAAAATGTGTACAAAAAGCTTTGTCGTATCCGGTTGCATGTGGCTTGCAGAAGCTAGAATCAGGGAGTTGTACAAGCAAATGAGGTCCTTGACCTGCTGGGTGCATGCGGACAGCACTCAGTTGCATGCACTTGTCATTTTTCTCGCTTGTTTTACATACTGTGCACGCTAGTTATACTGCATAGGACCCGTCTACATGTATGTACGATGTCACTGCTTTTGACATGCCACATGCATATACAGTATGTGTGTTCAGTTATCCGGTTCCCTCGCCTATCCGGATATTTTTGTGGAAAACAGATGTGTGCGGTTAAGCGAGGTCTGACTGTAACGAACTCCCATACGGCGATTTTTGTTATATAGCGAACGGTTGTCCATGTCCCAGTTCGAACCCACAGTGTAAGTTCATTTCTGTTATAACAAACTTTGGCTATAAAGAACTAATTCTCCTGCACAATGGTGTTCGTTACATCAGGAGTCAACTGTATTGTGAAATTCGCTATAATTTGTAATAATATTATGGAAATTGTGGGCACAAGTTATGCGATTCAGTCCACTAACTAAACCAGATTTTGAACAGTCAGACGTGCACAATCTAGCTCGAAACTGACAAGGAGTACTGAGACATTCGAGCATGTATCCGTCAGCTTGACCACTGCTCGATAGCGCTAACCAACGGCCTTCCAACATTGGAAAGTAGAATGTCTCAGTACTCCTTGTCAGTTAGATTGTGCATGTCTGACTGTTCAACATTTGGCTTAGTTGGTGGACTCGATCGCATAACGTGTGCCCACAATTTCCTTATTGCAGTTTTTTTTCCTTGGCTCACCATCTGAGTTCGCTATGATTATGCAAGTTTGTTATAAGTGGAGTCGACTGCATTCCGCTAGCAACAGATCATATAACAGGTTAGGTGCCATTGGACAGGAAGAACAGTTTAGGAGGGGTGTGTGGGAATATTTATTTATTCCCGTAGCTATGCAGAAGACGTTACTTCAGTAACGTCTGGCGCTAGCCAGGGTCCACGCAGCTTTAATTAGGTATTTGTTTGTGTGTTTGTGTCACGCCTGGCGTTATCCCGTATCTGTCCCGTACCGTACCGTACCATCAAACAAAGCTGGCCACAAACAGCTGGCCACAATATTCAAATAGGGCTTTCAAATGCAAGATCATAACGTGAAGCAACTTGGAAGAATGAGTATGAATGCGAAGTGTATTGGGGAATGCATGTGTGCGGGTTCGAATCCCAGGTTATGCCTTGAAAAATAGGAGAATTGAAAAATTTATAACATCCTCATGCTTTTTTTGCCTAGGTCATCAAGGCGGTAGATGGTGTCGTATTACCCTCGCCCGTACCTGTCCCGTACCGTACCATCAAAGACGGCTGGCTACACTATTCAAATAGGGCTTTGAAATGCAAGATCATAACGTGAAGCAACTTAGAAGAATTAGTATGTATGCGAAGTGTATCGGGGGATGCTTGCAGGGCGATAGGGCGGGTTCGAATCCCAGGTTATGTCTGAAAAAAACATCCCTATGCTTTTTTTTGTCTAGGTCATCAAGGCAAAAAAGCATAGCGTAGGGCCCTGAGCTTCCAAGCGCTCTCATTTATTTTTTTTGTTTTTTTTTACATCGGAAGCTCAACAGTGCAGCTGCACAAATATGAAGAGGCTGATGGCACCAAATTTTATATTAACATCCTCATGCTTTTTTTGCCTAGGTCATCAAGGCGGTAGATGGTGTCGTATTACCCTCGCCCGTACCTGTCCCGTACCGTACCATCAAAGACGGCTGGCTACAATATTCAAATAGGGCTTTGAAATGCAAGATCATAACGTGAAGCAACTTAGAAGAATTAGTATGTATGCGAAGTGTATCAGGGGATGCTTGCAGGGCGATAGGGCGGGTTCGAATCCCAGGTTATGTCTGAAAAAAAAATCCCTATGCTTTTTTTTGTCTAGGTCATCAAGGCAAAAAAGCATAGCGTAGGGCCCTGAGCTTCCAAGCGCTCTCATTTATTTTATTTGTTTTTTTATATATATGCACCATTGAGTATAAAAAATTTCCAATCAGGCCCGAACGTACCTTGCCAGAGTGCTCAAACTGACAAGTCAGTGAGCTCTGCATAGCGCAAACAGCAAAGGCACTACCCCACGCAAGAGTGCTCAACTGCTACACGAGCAGGAGCGAAATACTCAATCTGTGGACAGAACTGTTTCGTCCTTTGTGGACTCGTCAGCGCAGCACAGAGGAAATGAGGCCGAACCTGATAGCAATGGAAATAAAAATTTCCAATCAGGCCCGAACGTACCTTGCCAGAGTGCTCAAACTGACAAGTCAGTGAGCTCTGCATAACGCAAACAGCATCGAATGTGAACTAGGCGTACGTGTGTGGGTCCAAAGTTTATCGTAATCGACGGAACAAATATCCTTGGAAATGCAAATGATACGATTGCAGTGGGTTTGCACGTGGTGTCAGTGGCGTTTATTCCCGTAGCTATGCAGAAGACGTTACTTCAGTAACGTCTGGCGCTAGCCAGGGTCCACACAGCTTTAATTTGGTATTTGTGTGTTTGTGTGTTTGTGTCACGCCTGGCGCTATCCGTATCTGACGGCAAAAAGCATAGGATGTTATAAATTTTTCAATTCTCCTTTTTTTCAGGCATATCCTGGGATTCAAACCCGCACTATCGCCCTACATGCATTCCCCCATACACTTCGCATTCATACCCATTCTTCCAAGTTGCTTTACGTTATTATCTTGCGTTTGAAAGCCCTATTTGAATATTGCGGGCAGCTGTATGTGGCCAGCTGTGTTTGATGGTACGGTACGGTACGGGAGACGGTGTCGTATTACCCTCGATCGTACCTGTCCCGTACCTATCCCCTACCGTACCGTGCCATCAAAGACGGCTGGCCACAATGCATATTCAAATAGGGCTTTCAAATGCAAGATCACAATGTGAAACAACTTGGAAGAATTAGTATGTATGCGAAGTGTATCGGGGGATGCATGCAGGGCGCACGATAGTGCGGGTTCGAATCCCAGGTTATGTGTAAAAAAAGGATTTTTTTAAAGAATTTATAATACCGTATTTTCTCTATTATAAGCGCCGTGCTTATATTTTTTCAACACCCTTCTACCCCGTGCTTATATTGGAGACCGCGCTTATATTGGAGACTGCGCTTATATTTTTTCAACCAATACAATCCATACAGAACAAGAAGAAATACATGCTAGATATCATGCATGCAGCATTGATTTCCACCAAGACCGTGCTAATAATAGAGACTGTGCTTATAATGTTTCGAAAGGTGCTCACAGTGTGCTAGTATTAGAGACTGTGCTAGTAATGGAGACCTGTGCTTATAATAGAGAATATACGGTATCCCTATGCTGTTTTTTGTCTAGGTCATCAAGGCAAAAAAGCATAGCGTAGGGCCCTGAGCTTCCAAGCTCTCTCGTTTAAAATATTTCTCCATACCTCCGAAGCTAGCCCGGTTGTTTTCAGCTTTGTGAATTTCCGACCTGGGTAGTTCAAAACAGTTTCACATCAGGAGTACGAATACACACCGCATACCTGCGCAGCCCCGTATACTCTTGTCCGCATCAATAGTACACATGTTGTTCACTTCATGCGTGGCATACCCAAAACCAGGAGCTTGCGGAAAAGCGAGACACATACGGTATAAGATGAGTGTAGTAGCGTGATTCATATGTTCACTGTGTTCACTTCTCTTCGTAGTGTGATTGGTCAAGTCAGTGCTAGTAGATAAGTAAATTAGTTTGCTTCTTCATGATTGTTATTGAATTTCCCTGTGTGCTGAAGAGGAGAGTTTAACCCTTGAGCCACACTGGGCAGCGAGGGGTACTAACGGTTTACCAATGTAAGTTTCATTGTGTGTGTGTGTGTGTGTGTGTGTGTGTGTGTGTATGTGTGTGTGTGTGTGTGTGTGTGTGTGTGTGTGTGTGTGTGTGTGTGTCCCATATGGTGCAGTGTTGTGTGCAGCGATTTCCAATCGAGAGGTTACGGGTTCGATTATGGTCACACATTTTTCTTCTCTTTCTCAGACTTCTCAGACTTCTCCTGACTTTTCTTTCATTCTACTGGGTGGTTACCAACAAGACAATATTGTCTTGCCACGCCAAATGCAACGTATGGGGCGAATCCCTGCCTTCACCCCAGACAAATGTGCCTTTATGAACCATCATCTTCCCTTTTGGCTGCCATTGGAAGCCATAAGATGTTGAATAAATATATAAGGAATAAATCTATGCATGAAAAACACGAAGATCGGAAAATGAGTAGGGGGGAGGCAATTTTTCACAGGGGGGCGCGCAAACAGAGTAGGGGAGCGCTGCGCCCCCTGCCCCCCTTTGGCTAGAACCCTGGTATTGTAATGTACAGACTGTATCGGCTATAGCGTACCCTTTTGATTTCCGTGATTTTATCACTATAACCAAGAGTACATAACCCAAGAGTGTGCAACTCCAGCTATGGGGTCTGCGACGGCAGAACTTCACATCACGTGATGAACCCGTGCACTCTAGTGCATGATAGATACTGGGTTGTACGCAGCCCAGCTTTGGGTACAACTCTCTTGTGGTCACTTTGCACTGTTTGCCAGCATAACCTTTTGAACCATGTCACGTGATGTGAAGTTCTGCCGTCGCAGCACAGCATAGAGGTTGTGCAGGCAGTTGCACACTCTTGGTTATGTACTCTTGCTATAACCGATGCATCACTGTATGCGATACGATTGATTTTTTTTCCATCGACACATGAAAGGCAAGGAATTACTTCCAACATGGCGTTTTGACAAAATAATGAGCATGCTGCATAGTTGACAGTGCCGGCATTTCCATAAAAATTTCTGTTATGTACATGTATCACTATAAAAATAAGCAACGTGAAGAAAGTAAAAAAATAGGGCCTTTGATATTATTGCAACATGTATTTTAAAGTTATCACTATAGCCGATAATAATAATAGTGTGCTATGCATGTTTTGATTCTTTGTTGCCATCATAATATCCGGTATATCATTACATCCGATAATATTGGTTATACAGTCAACTTCGCTTATAACGACTGCGGATATAACGACAATTCGCGAATAACGACAGAATTTCCATGCCCAGAGCAAAGTCCCATCCCACTTTAATACATTATAATGAGACTTCGGGTATAACGGCACTTCGTGAATAAGGACACCTTTTTGATGCCCCGCCGAGTGTCGTTATAAGCGAAGTTGACTGTAGTGATATTTGTACTGGACAAAATACGTTTTGCTTTTGATATTTCGTACCAATATCACTGTAGCCGTTATATTCTTATATCCGGTCACTCTATAGCCGATTCAGACTGTATTGTGTGTGTGTGTGTGTATGTGCGTGTGTGCGTGCGCGTGTGGGTTATATCTGGGCTGAAACTGGAATAATTATAATCTTTCCAACCTTCTTGTGATGTACATGCATAACAGAATGTCACTAGAAGACAATGGTATATGTAGTGGTAGTGCTGGTGGCATACTCTGCATTGCTGAAGACGTAGCCCCTGTCACAAGACCTCGTCCTGAGAACATTTGACAGGGCGACTTTCGGTCCTAATTTCCTTTTCGAGACTTCTTTTTAATGATTTCTCCTTGAAAGAAGCTGTACCAAGTTCACAATACCAGTTTTTCATGAAGACCAACAGATTAGCTCTGAAAGTTGTGGCATTCCAATAATAGTCCCAGGAAGTAATAGAATAGTTCGTCTGTCACGCTCCTGAACTACCCCTAAAATCAAGAATACATTAACCCCAGCGTGCGCAACTGGGTTGGGGTTGTGGGACGGCGTATTCCGTGATGTACGTCATTTTTTGAGTCAGACTTGCCTCATTCCATCGACGCTGTGTACTACGTCCACACTTCCCCTACTCATGATGTCATTATTCCAGTCCAGGGACCTGGGCCAAGGGTTGTTATAACGAATTATATGTGCTAACGAATTACGTTGTAACCGCCGGTAGAGGTGAAACGGGTGTACCGTTAACTAACGAACGGGTAATTTTCTTAACGGGCGGGTTAACGGGTGCCCTTTATCAGCCGTATTAATTTTTGCGCTTTTCTCACATAAAATCATGATTTAAACGAGTATATTATCAGGTTGTATTTTGATGCTAGGGTTCTAGGGTGTTAGCGGCCGTCGTGACACGATAATTTTTTTTGATTATTTTTTGATGCCACATTATGATTCACAATTGATTTGCGTCCCATAATAACATTAGGGGTCATCGCAAAAGTGTTCTGTCGTCCCTGAAACGAAAATCGTTCATTTCGTACTCGGACCCCCTCCCCTCCCTCTGAAACGAACACAGCTTGCTATGCTGGACGGCGAAAATCGCATTCATGTGCATGTCATATGTACAGTGTCGGTCGACTTGCGATTTTGGCTCACACCCCTCCCCCCCCCCCAAATGAATCATGTTCGTTTCAGGGACGGCAAAAAACGTTTGCGATGACCCCTTATGGCAGTGAAGTTCCAAATGAATGTCATCCGTACATTTGCCCATGCACACAACTTCACAGGTAGTTACCCATACATGGTTCTACTGATACATGCTCAATCACATATTCTGAGTTTTTGATACATGTACAATCACATATTCTGAGTTTTTGATACATGTACAATCACATACTCAGTATTTTGAGTTTTTGATACATGTACGCAAATCAACCGTTGCAGATTGGTGCGATTCAAGCCATGCAAGGACAGAATAGTTAAGCAAACGTTCGGTGATCTCGCGCAATCCTATTTGCTATGTTTGCAGAGAACTGACACTGTTCGCATTCCGAAGATGTTCGCACCCATAGCTAGCTGGGGTGCCTGACACAGCTGATGTGCTGCTGGCCAGCTAGCTGCTAGTGCTAGCTCGTTGAACTCGTGAAACGAATCTTCACAAATCCGTAATCTTGCATGCAATATTTCGAACTACTTTTCAACTAAGGCTGCGTTTACACGACAACACACGACCAGTTTTCCGTTTTCAGTCCCGCCTTTCTTTTTTTCGTTCCGTACGTTTACACGACCAAAGCCTATCCGAGGTGGTCTCTGTTTGTATCGTTTTCAAGTGTCTACACGAGAGCAAAGGATCCGCCAAAGTTCGTCATGTTGCCATGGCCTGTCCCGTGCACAAGAAAAGCGCCTAGATGTGTTTCATAGGAAACAGCTGCGGTGTACCCTTGGAATTACCTACCCAGATGTCATCTCAAATGCAGATTTATATGCTGTTACTGGCCAGTGCTCTGTATCTGAAATGGCCAAGCGGGACAGGTGGAAGCTATTAGGACATATATAACGCCAGCCAAGTGACATCCCTGCAAATGTTGCTCTCACTGCTTTCTGTACATATGCTACCAGTCAGTCCTTTCGAATAGGTGCACTCCGCTCTTGCCTCACCACAAGTCTCCAGCGAGACGTCCGCCTCACACCTATCTGCATTTTTAAGCCCAGCTGCCTTCGTGATCTCGGCACCTATGCCCGCGACAGAAAACAATGGAGTAACATCTGCTCAGCCATTTAGTCTAGTACTACTCTTCTTAAATTTGACATTTATTACAAGGCTCTTCTTTTCTTT
Source organism: Sycon ciliatum (assembly GCF_964019385.1). Classification (NCBI taxonomy): domain Eukaryota; kingdom Metazoa; phylum Porifera; class Calcarea; order Leucosolenida; family Sycettidae; genus Sycon; species Sycon ciliatum. The sequence continues at coordinate 16,253,528 of NC_088653.1, forward strand.
TTCATTTCGTTCTCCCACTCTCACACACACACATGCTCACAGTTAATTCTGCCGTCGTGAGTCCCATTCGGGACGGATACGAGAATAATAATAATAATAATAATAATAATAATAATAATTCAAACAGTAGTTTGGAGGCGGTGGGAAAAACAGTTTCGTAATACGTATTCGCATGCAACGACGCAAATCCACACAATTCAGTAGACACTTTTTCTATCAAACGTTTTCTTTCCCTTCTCTTCAGGATAGTACAGGGAATGTTGGAAATTAGAAAAACACATAACTATATAGAGAGTGAAAGAAAGAAAAAGTCAACACTTCAACATAGGTGTTAAAAATGAAATCAACGGACGTTGGAGGTGTGGACCGGAACAACCAACCAAACAAGCCTAACGGAAGAGAACAACGGCAGGCGTCGAAGGTGACAGAGCTAAGTGATCGGACATCGTCCATCAAGCGTCATTTGTCGGGCAGTGCTAGTTCTCGTAAGTTGTATAGTGATGATATCTTTTCGATTTTGACTCGTGGAAGGTCTAAGTTACATCTTGCTGTGTTAGAAGCTCTGTATATTCGTAAACTAGATCCAGAACTATGTGTACAGAAGGAGAATGTGTTATCGTTGCAGTTGTTTGGTGTCACACCTCGTGAAAGTGTGACAAGTGTTCCCTGATGTGTTCAACGTGTTTGTCTACAACTTGCAGCTGTTTGTTTTTGAGTTTTTAACACTTTAATCATTTTTAACACCTATGTTGAAGTGTTGACTTTTTCTTTCTTTCACTCTCTATATAGTTATGTGTTTTTCTAATTTCCAACATTCCCTGTACTATCCTGAAGAGAAGGGAAAGAAAACGTTTGATAGAAAAAGTGTCTACTGAATTGTGTGGATTTGCGTCGTTGCATGCGAATACGTATTACGAAATAATAATAATAATAATTTGAAACTCGGGTATTGAGCCAATAATAAAAGGAGAAAGGGAAAAGGACATATGGAAACGAGTTAAGAGTAACTCTCCACCACTGTAACTAGATACTATATACAGTCAGAAAGTGCAACAACTAGGCACAAAACTGACAGAGTACTGAGACATTCGACGTCCTGACACCTAGCTTCAACACATCTCCGTAGCGCTAACCGACAGCCTTCCAACTTGGAAGGTTCGAGGTTATGGAAAGACCAAAGAGTTGTTGCACTTTCTGACTGTATATAGTATCTAGTTACAGTGGTGGAGAGTTACTCTTAACTCGTTTCCATATGTCCTTTTCCCTTTCTCCTTTTAATAATAATAATAATAATAATTTGAAACTCGGATGTTGAGCCATAAATAAATGTGGAAGAGAAAAGGACATATGGATACGAGTTAAGAGTAACTCTCCATCACTGTAACATGATACTATATACAGTCAGAAAGTGCAATAACTAGGCACAAAACTGACAGAGTACTGAAACATTCGACGTCCTGACACCTAGCTTTAACACATCTCCGTAGCGCTAACCGACAGCCTTCCAACTTGGAAGGTTCAAGGTTATGGAAAAGACCAAAGAGGGGAAGGCAAGCGCAACGAAAACGAGCAAAAGCCACAGTCCCAACGGAACAAAGAATGTCGATTGTTACTGGACGATGACGAGACCAGTACGATCGTGTCGGTTAGCGCTACGGAGATGTGTTAAAGCTAGGTGTCAGGACGTCGAATGTTTCAGTACTCTGTCAGTTTTGTGCCTAGTTATTGCACTTTCTGACTGTATATAGTATCATGTTACAGTGATGGAGAGTTACTCTTAACTCGTATCCATATGTCCTTTTCTCTTCCACAATAATAATAATAATAATAATAATAAATCTCCACCGTTTTTAATAAATCTCCACCGTTTTTTACATTGCATGAATAAAGTACACAAATGTCGGTTCAGCTAGTTTTATTGATTGCGGTTATCAAATTGTTGTCTCCTCGCCGTGTGTTTAAATAATAATAAAGTTCGTCATGTGCCAAGTGTTGCCGTGGAAGCACCGATCGAACTCAAGTAATGGTTGAAAACAGGCACACGACGACACACGTCACATGACGAATATTGTAAAAACATTTTTTGGATTGTCGGATCCGTGTAAACGGCCGAAAACGAAACAAACGTGACGGAAACGAGGCCAGCACACCGTTTCGACTGTTTACACACCAAATTTATCCGGCAGAACATTTCCGTTTTCAAATTCTTCCACCTTGGCCAGCGTTTTGGTTTTCTTCTGTTTTGGTGTACAAATTTACGTTTTGCTCCGCGTACCCTGTAAATGAACCATGGATCCGAAAGGATTTCGTTGCGTTTTCGCCCCCAGCGTTGTCGTGTAAACACAGCCTAAGCTCATCGATTGAAGGAACAAACTACAACCATGAGTATCATAGCTACCACCTACGGACATCACCGTGTGTGACACTCCGACTGGTCACTCAGCCTGGTGACACCAGTTCATCTTCAAGCACTGTGGCAGGTTCGATGTCGGAGAACCATCGTAACTTTCTAGTAACTCAGCTGCCACCTCGAACGAGGTGGCAGCTTTTTTATTTTTTTATTTTTATTTTTATTTTTATTTTTACAAACGGTACCTGAGATTAACCTGGTACACCCGTTTGACCCCTAGTAACCGGATCTGTCAACAGTTGTATAGACCACGTTTCGCCAGGGGGTTTCAGATTGCTATTTACTAACGGGGTTTATGCACTAACCGGACACGTTATAATGAGGGAAGACCTGTATGTAGAGTGTGATTATATTACGACTCCACTGGTTCACATAATCGCAATACGCTGGGAGTGGTTGCAAGAGGCCCACCGTCGATGGCTCCCGGTGCTTACCGGCGATATGTGAACCAACCCTTACAAATTACCCTAGCCGTCCACAGACCGTTACGTCCCGTACCGTCAGCGTTGCGTAGAATGTGAACTAGACTTTACCCATAACGTGTGGATTATGACGATATGTACCAAACTCTTCCTGTGATTGCAGATGAGAGGCTTTGTGACTCTCTGCGTTGTGGCAGCGCTGAGCGTTTTGTCTCAATCATTCGTGCCACCTGTTCAAGCGGATAGTTCAAGTGAGTCCATTTGTCATGAACTTTTTGGTACATTTTGCATAGCATTCCTATGCTGATTCCATTCCCTGCAGTTATCTAGCTACGTCCAGTTGCCATTACACACACCAGATATTTATTATCAGTTACAGCAACAGCACTGTTACTGCAACAACAACATCAACAACAACTATTCCTCACTATTTCTCCTCTCTCACACAATTATCTCTCATTGGCCACTGGCTACCATGAGAATAAAGAGAAATAAGTTGATATAATGGAAAGCAATCGGACAACCTCCAACAGTGGTCAAACCTAGTGACTAGGCCCTTGGGCAAGCTTATATCGAGTCATGATCTTGAGACTTTTTCTATTCAATCGTCATAGCGATACAGATTAAAATTACTTGAATCCATTTTACTCATAGCAGGAGGCAACGCGGTGTCATCGACATTATCGAAAAGCCACTTTAGATGGTGCAGGTTATCAAAGTAGCTGATCCTATCACCCGTCGCAGAATTCAAGTCGACTTTTTGTGCCTTTTGAAAGTTTTATCGGCCTGCCGAGGTGGGGCCAATCTCTGGAATTATATTATTCCCATAGCTATGCAAAAGACGTTACTTCAGTAACGTCTGGCGCAAGCCAGCGTCCACACAGCTTTAATTCCGTGTTTGTTTGTTTGTGCCATCGGCATGCCTGGCGCTATCCCGTACCTGTCCCGTACCGTACCGTACCATCAAGGACAGCTGGCCAAAAACAGCTGTCCACAATATTCAAATAGGGCTTTCAAATGCAAGATCATAACGTGAAG